>NC_140587.1:62692244-62730244 GCF_964204655.1 Triturus cristatus
ATCTTGCTTTTTATCTAAAAGGCTGTGATTTACGAATCAACGTACCCCCAACACCACCACACCTGAACGTGTGTAGAACCTGCAATGATGTGTGGCCATCCTGACAACGCCTGAGAAAGTTGCTTCGGCATGTGGTGGACCCTCTTACACACACGCCGGTGGCGGAAGGTGAGCAGAGAGGCTTCTTTCCACAGCAGCGGGCAGTCACCTCTGGGCGGTGGGAGTGGATAGTGTGCAGCAGCCTGGGCGCACAAGAGCGCACAGACACCTCTGAGCCATGGGAGTGGATGGCCTGTACCAGCCTGAGTGCGCATTGGCAAAACAGAGAATTAGGCGTGTGCAGTTGTATGTACTCTGCAATTACTAATTCTATACTATCTTTCAGATAACTAAACTTGAGAGTGCACTATGTCCCGGCACGTGGTTGGAGACATACCGGTAACACAAAGGTGAGCTGCAAAGATTTTCTCCAGTGTCAACACTCCCTCTCCATCTCTTCCTTTCTCTCTCTCTTACTTTCTCTCTTTCTCTGTCTCTTCCTCTCTCTCATTCTTTCTTTCTCTCTCTTCCTCTCTCTCACACTGTTTCTCTCTCTCTCTTTTCCTTGTATCTTACTCTTTCTCCCTCTCACTCTTTCTCTCTTTCTCTGTCTTACTCTCTCTCTCACTCTTTCTCGGTCTTCCTCTCTCTTCCTCTCTCTCACTCTTTCTCTCTCTTCCTCTCTCTCACTCTTTCCCTCTCTCTCTTCCTCTCTCTCACACTGTTTCTCTCTTTCTCTCTTCCTTGTATCTCACTCTTTCTCTCTTTCTTTGTCTTCCTCTCTCTATCACCTTTTTCTTTGTTTTTCTCTCTCTCTCTCCCTCTCTCTCACTCTTTCTTTTTCTCCTTTGCTGGACGCATGATGCACCATCTTATCTTTATTTTTGTCTTGCAGGCTGTGATTCACAAATGGTCCAGCAATGACACGAAATGGCTGTACATAGTTTTATTTTTTGTTGTTTTGTTTTAGTAAAATGTTTAATATGTAAATCCATACATGACTAAGATTCTTATTTGTCCAACCTCACAAGCATCTTCTTATTAATAATTCTACAACATTACCCAATTTTTTAAGTTCCAGATTCCCTAACGTGACTGTCCCATTTGTTTGTGGGGGAGTGGGGGTGAGGGGAGATTGCAGACAAGGAGCTCCTGCTGGGGGATGTCGGGGCAGTGTTGGGTGTCGGACCTGCATGATCGTTGCCTCCATTGCATCTGTTCTCAGAGACTTATGAGCCGGCGGGCCGGCTCGTAGATGAAGAGCTGCGAGCCGACTGGCAGGCTCATAGAGGGAGACCGGCTGCCCGTCAGTTCGCAGAGGGAGAGCTGCAGGCCAGCTCGCAGAGGAACACCTGTGGGCCGACTGGTATAGGGACAGGTGCGGGCCATCGGCTTCCAAAGGGATAGATGCGGAACAGTGATGTGGGGAGAGGGACCGTGAAGAGCGTATCTTGCAGAGAGAGACCTGCAATATATTTCCAGTCTTGGCTTCACAGATTCAACTGTGGGCCCGAGAACTCGCACCCGAAGAGTTGTGAGCTGACAAGTGGTTCGTAGAGGGAGACTTGCGGGCCCAAGAATGTTGTTTGAGGTATGCTGTTGATGGGGGAAAAGGGTACGTTACCTGTTGATGTAGGGAGACGCAGCGTGAAAGGGGTATCTCGTACAGACAGAGCTCCGGTATATTAAATTGCCCCCGGGACCTTTCTTTTATATTTTCACTCGATGTGAGGCACAAGATGGCTGCTAACACTTCCTGGTTTGAAGTTTTAGCAGCCAATCAGAGAACACTTCCTGGTTTGAAGTGTTAACAGCCAATCAGAGTCAAGTTCATGCTCGGGAGTTAGGCACCGTTCAGCTATATATATATATATATATATATATATTCACTGAAAAAACCATAGGTTTCACACACGTTATAGTTAGGAATTAGCATTTAAAAACCTTGCAAATTCACTGAAAAAACCATAGGTTTCACACATGTTATAGTTAGCTGGACATTTCACTCGTAAAAAACCATTGAAATTCCCCCGTTATAGTTAGTTCAGCTAACTATAACTCGCGCGCCCGCAATCCACTGCTGATGACGTCACATATTACATCACTCATGACATGGTCAGTGACATCACGGATGACATCTCAAATGACATCACTGATGACATCATCCATTGAGTATGTGTTTCTTAACAATTTTAATATGTTTAATATATATAGGGAAAGGCCTGTTGAAGAATGAGTGGGTGTACAAGTTTGTAAATGGATGATTTTCTGTGGTGCGTAATTGACTCTATAAGTGAGTCATTAAATGTATCTTACTGCAGACTAGTGACTATACTGTGTGAATGTCTGTATCTGTCTGTCTGTTGGTGTATAAGTGGCTGCATGGTTTTGTGAATAGCTATATGAGTGTCTATATGAGTTATTGATTGCTTGTCTGAGTATCTGTATGGGTTCCTGAGTGTTTGTGTGGGTAAGGTGTGTGTGACTCCATGCATAGATGTGTGAGTGGATGATTCTATGGGTGCATGGTTTTAAGAGTGCATCTGTGATGGACTGTATGGTTGAGTGAGTGTATGTATGTGTGTGTTAGGGATTGAATGTATATCTCAGTGGTACATTTGTGACTAACTACATATGTGATAGGCAGTATATATGCGTGTAAGAGTATATAAGTGGGTAGATGTGAGAGTGTGTGATTGTGAGAGTGACTGTATGGATGAGTGTGTGCTTGTATCAATGATTCTATAAGAGCGTAAGAATGAGGTACTATTTTTATGAGTAAGTGAACTTGAGTGTGTATAACCGCATAGGTGAGTAAATGGGAGTGTAATTATTTGCATGACTGACTAGGTGTGAGAGTACCTCTATGGATGATTGGTGGTGTGTGAGTGTCTATATAGGTGTATAAATGCATATGATAGTCTTGTATGGAGTGACTGTAAGTATCAGTGACTGTACAGGTGAATGAGTGGAGGTGTATGTAGACCTAAGAGTTAATAAGTGGATATGTAGTTATTGGTATTGGAGTATGTATGGTTTTGAGAATGGAACTCTGAAATTTTGAGTTGGTGTATCAAAGGTTATATTAGGGTGTGAGAAGATGTGGTAATTTATCACATGGATGACGTCATCAGTGATGTCATCAGTGATGTCATTTGAGATGTCATCAGTGATGTCATGAGTGATGTCATTGACCATATCATGAGTGATGTAATATGTGACGTCATCAGCAGTGGATTGCGGGCGCGCGAGTTATAGTTAGCTGAACTAACTATAACTAACTATAACGAGGGAATTTCAATGGCTTTTTACGAGTGAAATGTCCAGCTAACTATAACATGTGTGAAACCTATGGTTTTTTCAGTGAATTTGTAAGGTTTTTTAAATGCTAATTCCTAACTATAACGTGTGTGAAACCTATGTTTTTTTAGTGAATTTGTAAGGTTTTTTAAATGCTAATTTATGTATGTATTATTATATTTTTTATATATTTATTTTACAATAAACTACCTATGTATATAGTTATAGATTGACTGTATCCTGTAATATTGAATGGCACTGCTCTTTTTTTTTTTTTTGGATAAAGTTGAACAGCATAGTTAATATCTTCTATAAACTTCTAAACACTAAACCTTTTTTTTTTAGGGTTTTTGACTGTGCGCGCACCGTGCGCTCCACATGCACATGCGTATGTCGTGCGTGCTCCGTACGCGCGTGCTCCGTACGCGCATGCAGGCGTGCTCTCTACACGCGTGCTCCGTACACACATGCGTGCGTGTACCGTGCGCGTACCGTGCGCACACCTGCATGCTCCGAGCACGCATGTGTACGTCGTGCGTACTCCGTGCGCGGGTGCTCCATACACGCAGGCGCGCGTGCTCCCTACGCGCGTGCTCCGTACGCGCATGCGTGCATGTACAGTGTGCGTACGGTGCGCGCACCTGGGTGCGTGCTCCGAGTGTGCATGCGTGCATGCTCCGTGCGTGCTCCGTGCGTGCACAGTATGCGTACAGTACGCGCACCGTGCGCGCACGGAGATTCATGTGATTACGAAACAACACTTTTTATTGGTTCATATTAGTTTCTGTTTCAGAATCTTCTAAAACCACACCCACTCCCTGTAGGAGAGTAGGGTCTGCAATCCTATGATCACCCAGATTTTTTGCTTTTGCTTCATTGGTTTACGACTTTCCCTGGCTGTGGGCCTGCCAATCAGACCCACAGCCTAGCTGTTCTCTCTCGAAATTAACACACATGTACATTAGGTGCATCCACTAATTGGAACTGGGCCGCCTTGTCAGTCCCTGTCTCAGCATACCACAGGTATCCAGGGCATCGGTGTACCCAGGGCCTACCAGGGGCTGCAGCATGTATTATGCCACCCCTGGATGGCCGCCCAAATCTGACACAACTGGCTGCACGACAGCTGGGGCAAAGTGCTGTAATCACCCGTTGCTGTAGGTGTAGTATTCCTACACCTAACCCTAAAATGGACACATGGATTCCTATCAGTCACTCCTATGGCAGGCCTTATCAATCCTGAAGGCAGAGTGCAGGGAATCATGTGGGACGGTGCTCTGGCGCGAGCTGAGCCCGTCGACGGCTTGCGGAACCAAGTCCTAATAGCCGTTCCATGGTGACGCGGGCCAACTACTTTGAAATGCATTATAATCCTTGCGGTTATTTGCTAACTTTGGCATCGCATCACCTACACATGTCGAGTAAGGTGTCATACGAATTGGAATACGAACCCCTCGCCAGTCCTGGCGACGGGGTTAGCATTCCCCCCTTTTAGAGGGGCACGACATGGAAGTAACCTTGAACCCCGGTTAAAGTTGACTCAAGCCTCAGCATCACAAGATGGATGCTGCCACCAGACACAAGTCTGACCTCCTGCTGCTGGGAGACCTTCCAGCGAGGGGAGCTTGGACAAAGGGTTTCCTGTCGAGGGCGGTGTTAGCACCATCCCAGACAGGGTTTGTGTATCCCAGGTAGGCAGGGCTGAAAGGAAGGTGATTGCAAGTGGCACCCCGGTGCTCACTGTGCATAGCCCGGCTCAAACCAGTTTCGGGGGCAACCCTGCCCCTGAGCCGGGGCGAAGCCGGACAAAGGATAGGGGTGTCACCACCCCCCTCCTGGCCCCACCCATAGGTAGGACCTAGACACGGGCCAGCCCCTTTTCTTAGAATAAAGGTAGGAGCGAGTCCCCTTCCCAAATTGGATAATTCTGAATCTTGAACTACTTTCCACGAAAGGAACTCTTGACTATTTTCTGAAGACTCTCCCTTGTGGCTAAGGAGTAGCCACCCTGCACCAGCAGGCACCACCTAAGCGCTTGCGGTTTGCTGTAAGTCTCTCCTACGGATCAAGACTGCCCAGCTCGACGAGACCCGGGTTCCCTGCCATCTCTGACCTTTTACCTACATCATCAGCCCAGCTGAGAGTCATAGGTGTGACGAGACCTGCGGGACCGGCCCTCTTCAGAACCTGCACGACGCTTATCTAGCACGCCCACCGAGGGACCCTCGAGTGAGTGCACCTAGGGTTTGAGAAGCCCTAACCCTGAGCAGCTCCAGCACCGAAGTCTGCCTCCCCAGCATCCACGAGATCTGCGTGGGGGCCCTTCCGCTCCTTGCTGTTCACCGCGTTGTCCAACCACTTGCCGACCGGCTTGTGGCCCTCTTCACCACGCACCACGATTGTTTCATCACTAGTCTGGTTGCTCCAGACTGGCTCTTGCTCCCCTTCAACAGAGGAGTACCACGGACCCTCCTGGTCCACTCCAGACGCCATCTTGACTCCACCGCGTAGGCCCGCCACTGCCAAGACCTGCTGCCCCACTCCTGGGCCCAGCATCATCGACAGCAGACACCTTCGTGGGACAGCTCGCCCTCCATCCGAGTCGCCGCCGCGCCTCCTGGTCCGAGGAACAGCCGAGTCCGACGTCATCAACTCACCTGGTCGAGGTGACTTCAGCCGGTACCCTCCTGGTGCCCACACGATCGCTGGCTAGCGGTTGAGAACTGAGTCCCCTCTGCTTTCAGGTTTCCTTCATCCCCGATCCAGGCTTGGATCTCGCTGAACATCGTCACTGGTCGCCTGCCAGCAACTTCTTCTTTCAGGCTCCTGAGACTACAACGAGGACTCCCGACATCTTGCCGAACCTCCCGAAGCCGCAGCCTCTGGGCTAGGTAACTCGAGCATTTCGGTGCTCCATCGCAGGTTCGCTCTACAAGTGTCCAGTTCCTTTTTTCGTTTAGTCCCACTGATCGGATCACTCCGGAATCAGTAACTCCAGACTCTAACCATTCGCCTTTCAATGATAGTGTAGATGGTCTCTCGTGCCCTCGGGCATTTGTGTAAATTGTGCAAATTGAAGTATTTTCGTAAGAGTTTTGTAGTGTGCTTAGCTCCCTGACTCATAAAGAGCCAGGGTAGTCTTGTTATAAATAAATATCCTTTATTTTCATAACAACTTGTGTGGTGTCCTTTCACGTGGTGTTCAAGGGGTAAATGTGGTGGTAAAACAGCTGGCTTAACACGCCCTCTAGAGTTTAGCCTAAGACTGCTCGTATCCACGCTACTAGGATAGCTGGTCTATAAGGTTGACTTACAACCAATCATCAATAAGGGTCGTTTGGAATGATACACAGTGATCACTAGAATAGTGAGCACTACATATCAGGCCAACTTCTCACACTCCCCGCACTTTTTCTACTAATTGCCTGGGAGAAGGTTGCTGAAGAGCTACTCCAGTGAAATGGCAGAACACCACTCATCTTCAGACAGTGAGGAGACCTTTCAAGAACCACCAAGAAAGAGCAAACAGAAGCACTCTTTCATTTGGAATTATTTAACTTTTCCAGATGGGCAAAAAAAAGTGAATGCGCCAAAGGTCACTTGTACAATTTGCGGAAGTGTCCTGTCTAGAGGGAATCCGGCCAAAAAATACTCCTTCAGCATTTATTGCATGCTCAGGCATTTTAAATCAATGCATCCAATTCGGTTTGCTCGTGAAACCACAAGAGCCCTAAGGGAGAACCCTCCACCTGGACCTTCTCAGCCGAGCACATCATCTGCGGCTGCAGATTCACCATGCACCAGGCCTCTTGACATCCGGCCCCTGTTCCAAAAAGTGCACATTCATTGCAATATGTGCAATGAGGTAATTTGCTACGGAGAGAGTAGCATAAATTTAATTGAAAACTGTATACAGCAGCACACATGCTCCAGGTCATAATTTTTTTTGTTTGTTTTTGTTCCTGTTGAGCAGTTTTTTGATTCCCAGTTTTGTTTTGGTACTGTAAAAAAATCCCCAAAAAATAAAAAATTGTTTAAAAACTAAAAAAAATATATAAAACAAAAAAAGACAAAAAAACAGTTCTTTTAAGAACTCACTTCACTTCTCCCAAGAGAGCTATACTTCTAATATACTGTTTTTTATTTTGATTGAATGAATGTGTAGTGTATACATGAATGATTGAAATGACTGAGTGAAGACAAGGAAAGGACAGACAGAATGAGTGAGAAAAGGAAATTATGATCAGTCATGAAAGGGAAGTGAAAGACTGACTGCAACAAAAGGACTAAGGGTAGAGGATACAGGTAAGAAGAGTAAATGAGTAAGGGAATGGCAGTGAGTAATGGAGAGTGATGGAGGGGAGTGAGAAAAGGGGAGTAAGGGACGGAGATAGAAAAAGGGAGTAACCGATGAAGCGGATAAAGTACAGCAGGGTAAAGGGATTGAAAGTAAGAGAAGTGGAGTGATGGTGAAATAAGGGGTATGAGGATTAGAAAAGGGGGTAAGGGAAAGTGAGAGATGGGGAGTGAGAGGATGGAGTGATTTAGGAAACTGGAGTGAGAGAAAGGGAGTCAGGATTTCAATGGGCAAAGGAGAGTGAGGGAGAGTGAAGGAAAGAATGCGAAAAGATGAAGGGGTGTGAGATACAGACAGGAGGAAGTGAAGTAGGAGAATAGGAGTGACTATGAGTAAAGGATAGTGCCAGTTAGGGAAGGTGAGGGAAGGAGAATGACGGAGAAGGTTAAAAAATTAACATAGATGGAAAATGAGTGATGGAGAGAGAAGGAGTGGTAGAAACAGAGATGTTAAGGAAATTAAGGGTAAGACAGACAAAGGGAGAGAGACAGAAACAGAGACAGAGAGCAAGGAACTAAGAAGGAGTAAGGCAGTTAGAATGACTGAGACATATGGAGACAGGGAGAGAAACATGGTTGAAAAAATAGTGATGGAGGCAGTAAACCTAGGGGAGTAGTTGAGAAGGAGTGAGGGAGTTACGAAAGAGCAGTAGAGGAAGAAGAGAAAGGAAAGGGGAATGAGAAAAGCAGAGTGAGGAGAAGTGAAGAAAAGGGAGCATGAAAGTGAAGGGATGAGAAATACAGATATTTTAAACTTACCTGACCAACAAAATAACTTCATTGGAAATAAATGCTTTCTTTTAATTTGCTAGAAAAAAGGATTACATTTCCTAAGTTTTCTTTCTCTATCTGAAAAAAAAGAAAAAAGTCGTAATATTTAACAATACATTTTAGAATACAGTACACATATTTTCATATTTAACAAAGTAATTATTTGCCCTTTTTTTGCTGTTTTCAGAATATATTGAATTTCACTGAAAATAGTGATATCAATTGCATTTATCACTTAACAGAGGGCAAAAAAATTAACAATCTGAAAGATTGTTTAAAAAAAGCCCTGAATCTATCCTCAGTAAAACATATCTTGATAGAAATGTAATATATATATTAAAAATATCTTCTAAGAACAATAACTATTTGCAATAAATAACGTCTGTAAATCGTGTTGCTTAAGCACATACACCAAAATAATATCTGTCAAAGAAGTCCACAATAGAAACAGTTACCTTTCCATGAGGCCAAATGGTAATTTTTAAATTCTTTTTTGGTGAAATATCCAATGCTAAACCAATAAAATCGAAATAATGGTTTCTTCAGATGCTGCAATTTGTATCTAAAATTTTGGTTTTAGAAAAATTAAGTAGGAATTTGGTAATTCTGCAGGCAAACGTTGCTTGAAAATCAATTGTGAATCATTACACAGTGTCCAGCCTTTTTCACATTTTAGATAAACTGTGTAATGACCAGAAGGTCCATCATGGAAAATTATTGCAACTGCAACAAAAGTCTTTCCTGATATTGATAATTGATTTCCTGTAAACTTCTTTATTAAAGTGTCCAATTTTGTTCGATCAGCTCTACAACGTTGCATCATTAAAATTACATACTGTCCATATTTCTTTAAAAATAACGTTGATAACATTTCTGATTTACATTGAGAACATTCCATGTTGTGATTTGCATCTTTAACTAATTTACTAAAAGTCACTGATTTACTCTCTGGAATTGTTAAATATATGAACCTTTCAGAATCAACATTAGTGCTGCATGTGTTCAAACAATTTTCACAACAATGTTCCCATTTATAAGAGAGACCAAACATATTTTCTATTTCTACCCCTTCATCTTCCAGTACCATAAGCATATACATTAAGAATTCCTGTGCATCTTGCTGGGCATTTTCTGTAAACTGTATACATCCAGTACATACATCTAATTGATTTCTAACATCAGAAGCACTTTCTATTTTAGTTTTATCATTACTCAGCTTCTCATGAAGGAAACTCAGCAGAGAACAGAATCTTTTTTCATGATTTAGTATTATCTGCTCTTTCAAACTTTCAAGATAAAATACAACATTCAGCACTACATTAGCGTAGCAGTTGACACCAGAGCTATTTTCAAAATGACAACCAACAACCTCTTCAGCATTGTCCTTTTTCTTTTTGCTTGCAATCACATCAGTCTCTGTTTGTTTACTCTTCTGTACATCCTCATTACAGATATTCTCAATTCTCCTTTTCCGACAAACAACACGTTTTTCAAACACAGGATACTGACCTAAATGAGGAGCATAGCTTCTTCTTAATCTATTATACTCCTTTACACAGTTTGCATCAGCACTAACTTTTGACTCATCAAAGTCTATCATGAATAAACCAGATATTTTTTTCACGCTGACAAAGCAACATATGTCATACCTTCTTTAAACACACTAGATCCAATGTTTAAAAGAGCACTATCTACAGTTAATCCTTGAGATTTGTGAATAGTTACAGCATATGCTAGAGAAAACGGAAACTGCTTCCTACGTACATATAAGTCTCTCACAAGCAAGAAATGAACTGAACAACGACTAATGTCTTTAACCTCTTCAATCTGATCAAATTTTATTTTTGAAATTTCAATTCCATCTTTTTTCTGGTAATTAACAAAACCCACAACTTTACCCATAGCTCCATTCACTAAACCTTTTTCTACATCCAAATTACGTCTTAAAATTACTCGACATTTCATACATAGATAAAGATTCTTTTCTAAACCAGCTGTTTTCGTTATGTTTTTCTCTAGAGAATCCAATTTAGTTGTCAATTTGCTTGTCAATATAATAGTTATTCCTTCATGCTGTATTTTATCCACAGCTTCCAGTTTTATAATCTCTTCATTTTCCAATTTCAAAAGTTCTTGATTGAATATAGAGCATTCATGTAGTGTTGGCATTAAGCAGATTACAGTATTTTTTCCTGCAATTTTCTTGTATATTTTCTCTGGAACTATTTGTTCTGTTGGAAACAAATTACATAGCAATCGACTCTGTAAAGCTTTTCTGCCATGTCCTGTGAGTAGTCCAATTCTGATATCTTTGAGAATACTTGCATAATCATCATCATTTGCTTGCCGCATATTAGTAATGAGTTCTTTGTACTCAAAGTATGTCCAAATATTCACATTACCTATACTTCCTAATGACTTTTTCGTGTCTTCATGTGTAAGAGTAATTAATACTGGTTGTCCTTTAACTGGAGTGAGCTGCAGTAGATCCCCAAAAACTATAACATGTTTTCCTCCAAATAGCACGTCATAGTCTGTCTTTAGAATTTGCTGCATTCTTAAATGCACAAAGGCAAGCATTAAGTTTGATACCATGCTTACCTCATCAATAATGAGAACTTTCATTTTTTTCAATACTCTTGAAACTTCAAAACATGCTTCTCCTGTTAGCTTGTGGTATTGTATTTTGTTCTCATGCTCTACTGGTAACATTAGCAAACGATGGAGGGTAATTCCTTTTATGCTATATGCTGCTAACCCAGTTGGAGCAGTAACAACACAAGACAAAGTTGAATCAGTTTTTTTCGGTAGGTAGCTTCTAATTACTTTAATTAAGAAACTTTTTCCAGTTCCAGCTTGCCCACTCACATACATTCTGATTGGTTCAAATTATGATCAGTCATGAAAGGGAAGTGAAGGACTGACTGCAACAAAAGGACTAAGGGTAGAGGATACAGGTAAGAAGAGTAAATGAGTAAGGGAAAGGCAGTGAGTAATGGAGAGTGATGGAGGGGGAGTGAGAAAAGGGGAGTAAGGGACGGAGATAGAAAAAGGGAGTAACCGATGAAGCGGATAAAGTACAGCAGGGTAAAGGGATTGAAAGTAAGAGAAGTGGAGTGATGGTGAAATAAGGGGTATGAGGATTAGAAAAGGGGGTAAGGGAAAGTGAGAGATGGGGAGTGAGGGGATGGAGGGATTTAGGAAACTGGAGTGAGAGAAAGGGAGTCAGGATTTCAATGGGCAAAGGAGAGTGAGGGAGAGCGAAGGAAAGAATGCGAAAAGATGAAGGGGTGTGAGATACAGACAGGAGGAAGTGAAGTAGGAGAATAGGAGTGACTATGAGTAAAGGATAGTGACAGTTAGGGAAGGTGAGGGAAGGAGAATGACGGAGAAGGTTAAAAAATTAACATAGATGGAAAATGAGTGATGGAGAGAGGAGGAGTGGTAGAAACAGAGATGTTAAGGAAATTAAGGGTAAGACAGACAAAGGGAGAGAGACAGAAACAGAGACAGAGAGCAAGGAACTAAGAAGGAGTAAGGCAGTTAGAATGACTGAGACATATGGAGACAGGGAGAGAAACATGGTTGAAAAAATAGTGATGGAGGCAGTAAACCTAGGGGAGTAGTTGAGAAGGAGTGAGGGAGTTATGAAAGAGCAGTAGAGGAAGAAGAGAAAGGAAAGGGGAATGAGAAAAGCAGAGTGAGGAGAAGTGAAGAAAAGGGAGCATGAAAGTGAAGGGATGAGAAATACAGATATTTTAAACTTACCTGACCAACAAAATAACTTCATTGGAAATAAATGCTTTCTTTTAATTGCTAGAAAAAAGGATTACATTTCCTAAGTTTTCTTTCTCTATCTGAAAAAAAAGAAAAAAGTAGTAATATTTAACAATACATTTTAGAATACATTATACATATTTTCATATTTAACAAAGTAATTATTTGCCCTTTTTTTGCTGTTTTCAGAATATATTGAATTTCACTGAAAATAGTGATATCAATTGCATTTATCACTTAACAGAGGGCAAAAAAATTAACAATCTGAAAGATTGTTTAAAAAAAGCCCTGAATCTATCCTCAGTAAAACATATCTTGATAGAAATGTAATATATATTAAAAATATCTTCTAAGAACAATAACTATTTGCAATAAATAACGTCTGTAAATCGTGTTGCTTAAGCACATACACCAAAATAATATCTGTCAAAGAAGTCCACAATAGAAACAGTTACCTTTCCATGAGGCCAAATGGTAATTTTTAAATTCTTTTTTGGTGAAATATCCAATGCTAAACCAATAAAATCGAAATAATGGTTTCTTCAGATGCTGCAATTTGTATCTAAAATTTTGGTTTTAGAAAAATTAAGTAGGAATTTGGTAATTCTGCAGGCAAACGTTGCTTGAAAATCAATTGTGAATCATTACACAGTGTCCAGCCTTTTTCACATTTTAGATAAACTGTGTAATGACCAGAAGGTCCATCATGGAAAATTATTGCAACTGCAACAAAAGTCTTTCCTGATATTGATAATTGATTTCCTGTAAACTTCTTTATTAAAGTGTCCAATTTTGTTCCATCAGCTCTACAACGTTGCATCATTAAAATTACATACTGTCCATATTTCTTTAAAAATAACGTTGATAACATTTCTGATTTACATTGAGAACATTCCATGTTGTGATTTGCATCTTTAACTAATTTACTAAAAGTCACTGATTTACTCTCTGGAATTGTTAAATATATGAACCTTTCAGAATCAACATTAGTGCTGCATGTGTTCAAACAATTTTCACAACAATGTTCCCATTTATAAGAGAGACCAAACATATTTTCTATTTCTACCCCTTCATCTTCCAGTACCATAAGCATATACATTAAGAATTCCTGTGCATCTTGCTGGGCATTTTCTGTAAACTGTATACATCCAGTACATACATCTAATTGATTTCTAACATCAGAAGCACTTTCTATTTTAGTTTTATCATTACTCAGCTTCTCATGAAGGAAACTCAGCAGAGAACAGAATCTTTTTTCATGATTTAGTATTATCTGCTCTTTCAAACTTTCAAGATAAAATACAACATTCAGCACTACATTAGCGTAGCAGTTGACACCAGAGCTATTTTCAAAATGACAACCAACAACCTCTTCAGCATTGTCCTTTTTCTTTTTGCTTGCAATCACATCAGTCTCTGTTTGTTTACTCTTCTGTACATCCTCATTACAGATATTCTCAATTCTCCTTTTCCGACAAACAACACGTTTTTCAAACACAGGATACTGACCTAAATGAGGAGCATAGCTTCTTCTTAATCTATTATACTCCTTTACACAGTTTGCATCAGCACTAACTTTTGACTCATCAAAGTCTATCATGAATAAACCAGATATTTTTTTCACGCGTGACAAAGCAACATATGCCATACCTTCTTTAAACACACTAGATCCAATGTTTAAAAGAGCACTATCTACAGTTAATCCTTGAGATTTGTGAATAGTTACAGCATATGCTAGAGAAAACGGAAACTGCTTCCTACGTACATATAAGTCTCTCACAAGCAAGAAATGAACTGAACAACGATTAATGTCTTTAACCTCTTCAATCTGATCAAATTTTATTTTTGAAATTTCAATTCCATCTTTTTTCTGGTAATTAACAAAACCCACAACTTTACCCATAGCTCCATTCACTAAACCTTTTTCTACATCCAAATTACGTCTTAAAATTACTCGACATTTCATACATACATAAAGATTCTTTTCTAAACCAGCTGTTTTCGTTATGTTTTTCTCTAGAGAATCCAATTTAGTTGTCAATTTGCTTGTCAATATAATAGTTATTCCTTCATGCTGTATTTTATCCACAGCTTCCAGTTTTATAATCTCTTCCTTTTCCAATTTCAAAAGTTCTTGATTGAATATAGAGCATTCATGTAGTGTTGGCATTAAGCAGATTACAGTATTTTTTCCTGCAATTTTCTTGTATATTTTCTCTGGAACTATTTGTTCTGTTGGAAACAAATTACATAGCAATCGACTCTGTAAAGCTTTTCTGCCATGTCCTGTGAGTAGTCCAATTCTGATATCTTTGAGAATACTTGCATAATCATCATCATTTGCTTGCCGCATATTGGTAATGAGTTCTTTGTACTCAAAGTATGTCCAAATATTCACATTACCTATACTTCCTAACGACTTTTTCATGTCTTCATGTGTAAGAGTAATTAATACTGGTTGTCCTTTAACTGGAGTGAGCTGCAGTAGATCCCCAAAAACTATAACATGTTTTCCTCCAAATAGCACGTCATAGTCTGTCTTTAGAATTTGCTGCATTCTTAAATGCACAAAGGCAAGCATTAAGTTTGATACCATGCTTACCTCATCAATAATGAGAACTTTCATTTTTTTCAATACTCTTGAAACTTCAAAACATGCTTCTCCTGTTAGCTTGTGGTATTGTATTTTGTTCTCATGCTCTACTGGTAACATTAGCAAACAATGGAGGGTAATTCCTTTTATGTTATATGCTGCTAACCCAGTTGGAGCAGTAACAACACAAGACAAAGTTGAATCAGTTTTTTTCTGTAGGTAGCTTCTAATTACTTTAATTAAGAAACTTTTTCCATTTCCAGCTTGCCCACTCACATACATTCTGATTGGTTCAAATGATGTGCATGAGCACTCTTTATTTTCATGTAGTAATCCATGATCAATTTGTTTTGTGACTTCCTCATAAATTTGTTGTTGTTCATCATTCAGTTGTTGTTCCAAATTTGGTAAGTTTATTAAATCTTCCTGAGCTTGATTCATAGCTGTTTCCACTTCAGTCATGGCTATTGCAGCTTCATTTTCTATGATTGGTTGTCCTAGAGGATCTTGACTGAGCGTCCCAGAACTTTGACTGTCTTGAGAACTGTCTCTAGCTACTTCAGCTGCAATTGTTGCTTCTTGTTCAATTTCTTCATTTAACATTTGTACATAAGTTGAGAAAGTACTGCATTCTATGCTATCTTTGCATGCATTAAAGGAATCTTCATAGCTTTGAAAATGTCCAAGTAATTCATCCTCTGAACGCCATGGTTTAAACAACTGTAAAAGTGCTAAGTAGTAAAATTCCTTCTTGTCAGTAGTGTTGCAACTCAGCTTTCTGTGATTAATCAAACTTCCTTTTGTTTGTTTTAACAAACATCCTTCCTCACCAATGACTTTATATTTTCCATTGTTGATGTCTTCTGTGGTATTCCGTTTAAAAATGTAGTTCTGCAGCACTTCATAGAGACACATGTTCTCAAGATGATGACTTCTCTTTGGGTAATATGTGTCCAACATGTTTGTTCTTAAAATGTCTGTACTTTCTGGTTCTTACTCTGCTAAATATTTAATTTCTCGAATAGATTTCAATACCTGATTTCGCATTCCTGCAAGGCCTAAACTTACCCAAATTATTCTACTGGATTTGGAGTACAGACTTGCAGATGATAACCTATCTGAGCATTCGTATGACTCAATTTCTCAATGCGATAACATCTTTAAACTGAAACTGTATAGCTTTTCAATTCCGTTTTCTCAGATTTAGTGATGTAAGATGTGACATACCGAGCAACAGCAATAGAATTGTCAGCTACATACTGAATATCCATGTTAGCATTCCACATGGATAAAATGACTGGGTTGTAGTCATTTATATATTTTGACTCTTCTTTTCTTCTTAGGTTGTAGGTATTTTTAGGCGATTTTCTTGTAATAGTTTGTCGCACAGCTGACTTACTTACTTTACTCTTCCTTTTGAAAGAACATGTCGTGGGAATCCAAATCAACATTTTGTGTAGAATTTATCTTTACTCTTGTACTTTCGTCGACAGTATTTTCCACACCGATGACTTTGAAAACGTAAATCTTGCTCTTTTAAGATTTTTTCTTCTGTGCTTTTAGGTATAGCACATGTTGCATATCCTTCAATGAAAGATAAAACTGCATCATCAGAATCTGTTCCAAATTTTGGGGCATCCTTGATCCACAACAGCATATGAATATGAGGAGCACCTCTTGCTTGGTACTCTTTTCTCCAAAAGAAATCCACAAGTTCTCCAAGAGGTGGATTTTCTTTATTGCAGATGAAGGACATCATAGCCTCAAATCTATGATTGAAATATCTGCAAACATTAACCGGATCCAATAGGCACAATTCTCCTGCTGTCTTGTATTGGATGTTTTCAATATTTGAATTTGCCTCTTGAAGAAAATCCAGTAAATCATCCCAAGCGTACTCAGCACAGCCTAGGGTAAGGAACCATGTAGGAGTTCCTAAATTCCGTAACATACATTTCAATTCTCCATGGCGTCGGTACCAATATTCATTAGTCCCACGCTGACAAGCCATCAGATTAATCAATTGAGATTCCAAATGATCATCTCGCTGTTGCACTTTGTTCAGAAAATCCTTTGCAGACACATTATGTAGATATACTCCAGTTTTTAAAATGTGATTTAGTGCATAAGATAGTGCAGACAAGTCACTTTCAAATAAAAGATGGAACAAATAAGGAATACTTTGACGAAATCTTGGATCTTCTGCATATAATCTTGTAGTCCAATACTCAGAAGCAGGAATCTGTACTGGACGTTCATCATATCGTCCACCTTTTCCTTTAGGAAACAGCTGGGGAAAACAACAAGCTTCCAAGCTCTCCTCCCATACACTCACAGGAGTTCCTTTTGCTTTTTTCATCGGAAACAGATCAATAGTGTTTCCCATAACTTCTTTAGAATTAAGAGGATGTATGCTGAAATGTTCATAAATTTCTTCTTCTTTTGACTTATCCACTTTTTCAATTTGCCCAGTTGGTATTCCTGTGTCTGCTAGTAAAACTTCTTCATCTTCATCCATATAAATTGATTCATACCATTTATTATTTCTTTTCAAATATAAATTTGCTCTTTGTACTTTTCGTACATCTACCAGCTCCTGCCACATTTTCTTATTCTTTGTAGGTACATCATTAACCAGAATACCTAATGGTTCAGTTTCCAAACTATCTGCAATGATTGTTTCAATATTTTTTTTCAAATCTAATGGTAAATAGACAACTCTTCCGTTTAAACCTCTTTGTAAATCTGAAGGAGGTAATTTACCTGTTTTGGGCTCCATACGAACTATAGTCTGAAACGGATGGACAAATTGAATGTGTATAGACTCATACGTATTTAAATCAGAAAGTTCTGCAGGAATATCAACCAATTCTAAATTATTATGTACAGCTCTAGCTGGCATTTTATTTTCTTCTAACTTGTTATAACAGTATTTACAAATACACTGATCTTCACCCAAATCAAAACAATTTTCCAGAAATAAATATGTAGCAAAATCCTTCCACTTAGAATTATTTTCTTTTTCACTTTTTTTATAGAGATCAACATTCCTTGTTTGAGTTTTATAATGGCTTCTCCGGCAACAAATACAAGTAATTTTTGGTCTTTCATTAGAGATGATAGTAAATTTTGTCATTTGATCTTCTACATTTTTAATAACAGTGATTTCTACATTCTCTTCCACATTTTCTTCAATAACTGTGTCATTTCCTGCACTTTCTTGCTCTGGACCAAAGTAACAAAACTCAATATACTCACAAACCTTCTTCACATCCGATACAGATCCACAGAACAGAGCACTATTCAACTCATTTAACTTTAGTGCTGGACTTTTAGCAAAATACAATCTTCTCACAAATTTTCTCATTTCAGTATGATGAACTGCCAGCATCCTAAAATGGTGAAAAACACTTTGACAAACTTTCCTAGAAAGACAAGCCAGAGAATGTCCATGCAAACCAGTATTCTCTCTCACTCTGCATGGATCTAGTCTTTGAAGCACCTTAATCTTCTGTTTAACACTTTTTTTTACTATATTCTCTTAGAAAGTCATGTAATTTATCAATAGATTCCTGCCTTACAGTACAAATACTACTACAATTCCAAGTGTACACTGGGGCTTTAGGACGTCTCCCCATAACCTCATCAGCTAAGACTTCTTCCTCATTTCTTGGAACCATTTTCTCCTTTTCCATTACACAACCATCTGTAACTTTATATGCTCGACCACTGGTGTCAACTGCATGCAGCAAACTATTACTTTGAAGATAACTCTCTTCATTAAAAAATGGTTCAGTACTTGAACTATGCTTCCATTCTCCTAAGAACACTTTACAAAAGTTTTATTTTCACTTCTCTTTTTCTTTTGCTTTTTGACTTCATTACATTCACTAATTTATCTAATGTACGGATCCTATTCAAAATTAAAATGAATAGTTTTCTTTTTAATACCAAAGCCTTTGCAACAATTGATTCAATATGTTTCTTTTTCTTATAAAATTTGGCTTTCTTCCTATATTTTTTCACATCCTTTAGCAAATTGAACATCACTCCTCTCTGAAACATTTTTCTACTAATGTTTTTAAAATCTATTTTTCTTTTTAAGTCATTCTTTCTTACTTCTGATTGTACATTAGCATTTAGTATATTCTGTCGATTGTCTTGTTGTTTTCTACTTGAAACACTATTTGCAGTTTTTACATTTTTTCTTTGCTTGAGGATATTTTTTATAAAATCCTTAGTCTGCTTACCAGAAGACTTTTTCTTTTTTCCAACATGAGGTTCTTCAACTAATTGTTGTTGTCCAGTTGTCTTCAAATATAGATGTTGTTGCTGTTCTTTTCTCTTTCTTGATTTTATAGGCATCTTTAATTTATTTCAGTGTTGTTCAGCAATACCGGAAAGAAACTAAAACAAAAAATACCTTTATGTAATTTAAATATATTAATATATTTTTTATGAGCTTTTCAAATCCTATCATATGAGCTGTCCCTTTCCTACGACTGCAAGTCTTACAAAATAAAAGCTACACAAATTAAATCTCTGACAACAATTCCTGTGTGCACACAGACTTATGGTGTGATTCTAGGCAGAAAACAATATTTGATTGGCAATTTCAAAGCACATTTACTACTGTGGTAGAGCAAGTGATAATTACTGTAACAGCCTGACACATTTTCCCTATAGTTGAGAGAGGTAGAAAAGAGCACATGTCCTAACAGCTACTTGAGACCATGTGCATGTGGAACCTGGGTGAGTGATTAGACTAGAGCAAAGGAAATAAGCCTTGGTGACATTGAATGTGTTAGCGTTACACACTGCTATCTGATATACCACACAGTGCTGAATACTTAGCATGGGACTCCAGGAGAAGCAGCTGCCTGTGTGCTAAAAGTGTGTTTCTGGAGACTGTGTATTGTCAGGTGCAAGAGAGATCTGCATGGATGCTTCCACAACTGCATGAAGACTGCAGAGATGTATATAAGAGTACATGTATGGTAAGGGTTAATTGGAGTTTTGAACAAGTAGGAACTACCTCACCCATTGCAGGAGTGTAAGGAAAATCTACCATGTTGATTTCAAATGTGTTTGCATTTGCCTTTCTTCTGTGAGATAGTGATGTGTACTGTATGCTAACCATCACAGTTCAAGAAAACAAGCTGCTCCTTTCCTACGAGTGCAAGTCTTACATAAAAAGAGCAACACAAATTAAATCTCTGACAACAATTCCTGTGTGCACACAGACTCATGGTGTGATTCTAGGCAGAAAACGATATTTGATTGGCAATTTCAAAGTACATTTACTACTGTGGTTTTGCAGGTGATAATTACTGTAACAGCCTGACACATTTTCCTTATAGTTTAGAGAGGCAGAAAAGAGCACATGTCCTAACAGCTACTAGAGACCATGAGCATGTGGAACCTGAGTGAGTGATTAGACTAGAGCAAAGGAAATGAGCCTTGGTGACGTTGAATGTGTTAGCATTACACACTGCTATCTGATATACCACACAGTGCTGAATACTTAGCATGGGACTGCAGGAGAAGCAACTGCCTGTCTGCTACAAGTATGTTTCTGGAGATTGTGTATTGTCAAGTGCAAGAGAGATCTGCATGGACGCTTCCACAACTGCATGAAGACTGTAGAGATGTATATAAGAGTACATGTATGGTAAGGGTTAATTGGAGTTTTGAACATGTAGGAACTACCTCACCCATTGCAGGAGAGGAAGGAAAATCTACGATGTTGATTTTAAATGTGTTTGCATTTGCTTTTCATTTGTGAGATAGTGATTTGTGCTGAATGCTAACCATCACAGTTCAAGAAAACAAGCTGCCCCTTTCCTACGAGTGCAAGTCTTACAGAACAACAGCAACACAAATTAAATCTCTGACAACAATTCCTGTGTACAGACAGACTCTTGGTGTGATTCTAGGCAGAAAACGGTATTTAATTGGCAATTTCAAAGCACATTTACTACTGTGGTAGAGCAAGTGATAATTACTGTAACAGCCTGACACATTTTCCTTATTGTTTAGAGAGGCAGAAAAGAGCACATGTCCTAACAGCTACTTGAGACCATGAGCATGTGGAACCTGGGTGAGTGATTAGACTAGAGCAAAGGAAATGAGCCTTGGTGATGTTGAATGTGTTAGCATTACACACTGCTATCTGATATACCACACAGTGCTGAATACTTAGCATGGGACTGCAAGAGAAGCAACTGCCTGTGTGCTAAAAGTATGTTTCTGGAGACTGTGTATTGTCAGGTGCAAGAGAGATCTGCATGGACACTTCCACAACTGCATGAAGACTGCAGAGATGTATATAAGAGTACATGTATGGTAAGGGTTAATTGGAGTTTTGAACATGTACGAACTACCTCACCCATTGCAGGAGTGGAAGGAAAATCTACCATGTTGATTTCAAATGTGTTTGCATTTGCCTTTTATTTGTGAGATAGTGATGTGTGCTGAATGCTAACCATCACAGTTCAAGAAAACAAGCTTCCCCTTTCTTACGAATGCAAGTCTTACAGAACCAGACCAACACGAATTAAATCTCTGACAACAATTCCTTTGTGCACACAGACTCATGGTGTGATTCTAGGCAGAAAACGATATTTGGTTGGCAATTTCAAAGCACATTTACTACTGTGGTAGAGCAAATGATAATTACTGTAACAGCCTGACACATTTTCCTTATAGTTTAGAGAAGCAGAAAAGAGCACATGTCCTACCAGCTACTTGAGACTATGAGCATGTGTAACCTGGGTGAGTGATTAGACTACAGCAAAGGAAATGAGCCTTAGTGATGTTGGTTGTGTTAGCGTTACTCACTGCTATCTGAAATACCACACAGTACTGAATAGTAAGCATGAGAGTGCAGGAGAAGCAGCTGGCTGTGGGCTAAGAACGTACTTCTGGAGACTGTGTATTGTCAGGTGCAAGAGAGATCTGCATGGACACTTGCACAACTGCATGAAGACTGCACAGATGTATGTAAGAGTACATGTCTGGTAAGTTTTAATTGGAGTTTGTAACTTGTAGGAACTACCTCACCCATTGCAGGAGTGGATGGAAAATCTACCATGTTGATTTCAAATGTGTTAGCATTTGCCTCTCGTTTGTGAGATATTGATTTGTGCTGAATGCTAGCCATCACACTTCAAGAAAACAAGCTGCCCCTTTCCTACGAATGCAAGTCTTACAGAACCAGACCAACACGAATTAAATCTCTGACAACAATTCCTTTGTGCACACAGACTAATGGTGTGATTCTAGGCAGAAAACAGTATTCCTGGGTGATACCTGTACACCTTAACTTATGGTGAAGACATACTCCATAATATCTTACAAGTTAAAGGCAGTTAAATATCTTCCAAAACATAAAATGTAAAACACAACTTTAAAACAAGAATCAAATTTCTATTATTTATATCAAAATGCACCACATACATCCCCTCTCAAATTCATAACTCCCCTTTAAAAGTAGTTAGTTGAGAAAGAAATGTGGCACTCACACAGCAGATTATCAGAGCCAGAATCTCTGAGCTGTACACCTCTCACCAGAACCAGTAAATGGCAATCTTTCCCTCTCTTTTTTCACACATATACATGTTAACTTCAAATCACAGTGCTTCCCACATTTTTTGAAATGGAAACACACATTTCTATTGGTTGCAAATTTCAACCCTTTCCAAATGTTCCCTACCCCCAACATGACTTCTGCCTGCTACCATAGCAACAGGTCATGGAACACTGGTGTGAGCAGAGAGGTCAGAAGTTCAGCACACAATGTTTCTAATCCAAAGAGCAAGAGTGCTTGACTTTTCAAACCTAACAGCAAATCCAAAGTAATGTTCTGTGGGAACACATTTTTCTGAACCAATACAAAACATGCTTTTAAAATTGTAAACAGACAGCCTAGTTTTTAGTGTTGAATGGTCTGAAACAGCCAATGAGTTCTTTTTATAAAAAAAAAATATGTAAGCCACCATTTTACAACTATCTTTCTTTTCCTATTGCCATTCTACTGAAAGACACCTTCTGAGTGCATCCAGATCTCCTTGAAAGATGTTCACAGTGTGGATTGTAGGTCATAGCTATGTCTTCTGGAGTGAAATGTATGCAGAAAAAATAGGTATTGTGAAAGACCTTGGTTTGCCAAATGTAGACATTAAATGGATTGGTCAGAGAGGGTTAAAGTGGCACCAATTAATGCCTTTGGTGAAATCCTTTCTACATCTCCCACAGCCTGACCTTATAATTGTGCACTGTGGTGGAAATGACCTAGGCACTTTAACTGGGGTAGGTCTGGAAATGCTTGTTAAGGACACCTTTGTGCAATTGATGTCACTTTTTCCACAAACTACCTTTGTATATTCTAATATATGCCAAAGGCAAACGTTGAACTGGTCCAACCAATATTGTCCGCAGATTGACAAAGCAAGAAAGCACGTCAATAAGTCTGTTTCTGCTTTCCTCAGAAACTATGGTATGGGTTATATATACCACAACAACTTGTGTTACAACATGCAAGGCATTTATAGAGGAGACGGTGTACATTTCACAGATGAAGGCAACAGAGTCTTCTTCTTGAACTTTAGACTGTGCATCGGTACTTACTTGTAGGTACAAAAAAACACTCAAGGAACACAACGGCTCTTTTTAGAGCCAACTAACATCTAAACACTTAGGTGCCGATCACGATCCTGCAAAAACCGGGTACGAACCGTCGGACGGAGCACAATCTCCGCCCGACGCGTACCCGGTCGTCAATTTTCACAAACAAGGAATTACAATTCGCACGGGTACACCATTACCGTACGAATCGTAAAAAAGCCCGACCGAACAAAAAAACACCTACCAATGCGATCCGGGAAAGCGCCGACCTGACGTCGGGACGCTCGCAGCCAGCCATTCACGACCCAGGAATCACGATTCGCACCGACGTCACCCCGCACGGTGAATATTTTGCGGCAGCCAAAAACTGCCGGGAAATCAGGACGACGCGAACAAGGACCACCAGTACGCGACGGACAGACGACGACGCGAACAAGGAGGACCAGTACGTGACGGACACACAGGACGACGCCACCAAGGAGGACCCGTACGCGACAGGACGACG
Organism: Triturus cristatus; assembly: GCF_964204655.1. NCBI lineage: Eukaryota > Metazoa > Chordata > Amphibia > Caudata > Salamandridae > Triturus > Triturus cristatus. The sequence continues at coordinate 62,716,211 of NC_140587.1, forward strand.
CCACCAAGGAGGACCCGTACGCGACAGGACGACGCGATCAAGGAGGACCCGTACGCGACAGGACGACGCGAGCAAGGAGTACCAGTACGCGACGGACAGACATGGACCCGAACCTACGAGTCATCCCTGCCCTCATAGCAGTACACCTCCTCTACAGGTTACGACGCAGACGCCGCAGAAGGTCAGAATAACTAAGGGAGGGGGGAAAGTGGGGTGGGGTGGGGGTGGCACGACCAGGGCAGGCCACAAAACAACCACATAAGTCACACACCACACATGGCCTGGACATACCTGACTCCCATGCCCTGGTCACCACGAGGGGGTGGGGGCGTGTCCTGATAAGCCAGCGACCGCCACAACGGAAGTCCGTCACCACGCGAACCGGCAACACAACCAGACAGGTACGTCCCGTACCCACGCCTGAAGAGCGTGGGTACGAGTCGGACCACGCCCACACACGTCACCCCAACAATGGCGGGACGGATCGCACCCACGTGGCAAAGGCCTGGGTACGGGCCGCACAAACATCACATAGCGTGGGGACGGATATGTACGGACCCTACCCCCACCCCGTATGCAAGGAGCGTACCCCCCAGCCCAACAGTGCAAGTACGACCCGTACCCCCACCCGCGTATGCATGGAGCGTACCCCCATGCCAACAGTGCAAGTACGACGCAAACCCTCACCCGCGTATGCAAGGAGCGTACCCCCCAGCCCAACAGTGTAAGTACGACCCGTACCCCCACCCGCGTATGCAAGGAGCGTACCCCCCATGCCATCAGTGTAAGTACGACCCGTACCCCCACCCGCGAATTCAAGGAGCGTACCCCCCAGCCCAACAGTGTAAGTACGACCCGTACCCCCACCCGCGAATGCAAGGAGCGTACCCCCCAGCCCAACAGTGTAAGTACGACCCGTACCCCCACCCGCGTATGCAAGGAGCGTACCCCCCAGCCCAACAGCGTAAGTACGACCCGTACCCCCACCCGCGTATGCATGGAGCGTACCCCCCAGCCCAACAGTGCAAGTACGACCCGTACCCCCACCCGCGAATGCAAGGAGCGTACCCCCCAGCCCAACAGTGTAAGTACGACCCGTACCCCCACCCGCGTATGCATGGAGCGTACCCCCCATGCCAACAGTGTAAGTACGACCCGTACCCCCACCCGCGTATGCATGGAGCGTACCCCCACCCCAACAGTGTAAGTACGATCCGTACCCTCACCCGCGTATGCAAGGAGCGTACCCCACACCCCAACAGTGTAAGTACGACCCGTACCCTCACCCGCGTATGCAAGGAGCGTACCCCCCACCCCAACAGTGTAAGTACGACCCGTACCCCCACCCGCATATGCATGGAGCGTACCCCCACCCCAACAGTGTAAGTACGACCCGTACCCTCACCCGCGTATGCAAGGAGCGTACCCCCCAGCCCAACAGTGTAAGTACGACCCGTACCCCCACCCGCGTATGCAAGGAGCGTACCCCCCATGCCAACAGTGTTAGTACGACCCGTACCCCCACCCGCGGACGTACGGAGCGTACCCCCACTCCAACAGTGTAAGTTCGACCCGTACCCCCACCCGCGAATGCAAGGAGCGTACCCCCCAGCCCAACAGTGTAAGTACGACCCGTACCCCCACCCGCGTATGCAAGGAGCGTACCCCCCATGCCAACAGTGTTAGTACGACCCGTACCCCCACCCGCGGACGTACGGAGCGTACCCCCACCCCAACAGTGTAAGTTCGACCCGTACCCCACCCGCGAATGCAAGGAGCGTACCCCCCAGCGCAACAGTGTAAGTACGACCCGTACCCCCACCCGCGAATGCAAGGAGCGTACCCCCCAGCTCAACAGTGTAAGTACGACCCGTACCCCCACCCGCGAATGCAAGGAGCGTACCCCCCAGCCCAACAGTGTAAGTACGACCCGTACCCCCACCCGCGAATGCAAGGAGCGTACCCCCCAGCCCAACAGTGTAAGTTCGACCCGTACCCTCACCCGCGTATGCATGGAGCGTACCCCCACCACACCAGTGTAAGTAGACTCGTACCCTCACCTCGAATGCATTGAGCGTACCCCCACCGTGTATGTGCCAAGCGTACATATCCTGAAATCGGAGGTGTGTGTGCAGAGTCCACCCAGCAGTGCCCTGAGACAGGAGGGGTGGGGGCCTATCACTCCCAGCAGTGCCCTGAGACAGGAGGGGTGTGTGCAGAGTCCTCCCAGCAGTGCCCTGAGACAGGAGGGGTGTGTGCAGAGTCCTCCCAGCAGTGCCCTGAGACAGGAGGGGTGGGTGCCTATCACTCCCAGCAGTGCCCTGAGACAGGAGGGGTGTGTGCAGAGTCCTCCCAGCAGTGCCCTGAGACAGGAGGGGTGGGTGCCTATCACTCCCAGCAGTGCCCTGAGACAGGAGGGGTGTGTGCAGAGTCCTCCCAGCAGTGCCCTGAGACAGGAGGGGTGGGTGTGGAGTCCTCCCACCAGTGCCCTGAGACAGGAGGGGTGGAACACATGTGTGTGAGGCCAGAATTATCCACATGCATACTGGCTACAAGGGAACATGTCCCCATGAACTCATGTCAACAGACTCCACACACAAGTACAGTGATCATCAAGGATGCCACGATTGTTGCAGGTGGAGACATGGCCCTGCATGCATGGCCAAAGTAGAAGGGCTCCGTCACACACACAGCTCATGTAGACACAGCTCTGCGCTAAACATTGGGAACACCCTGCAGGGAAGAAAGCTGGGTACACAGAGGAAGGAATACACCCTGGGACAAGTGCACCATGCAGTAACTGCTTACATGAACAAAGAAAGTTAGCCAACACCTTGTGATGGCACACAGATCCCAGGGTCCCACCAATGAGCAGTACACTACTACATATCCCACACACCCAAACCCTTACACACCACCAAAAACCATGTAGCAGCCCCACCAACACCAATACCAGCATAGCAGTAGTGTGATAATGAAAACAAAATTAAGCTTTATTCAGCATGAGCACAATGTCCGTGGATCGCAGGCAGTTCAATCTTCACAAAGCCCATAGGGCAGTCAATGATTCTCAGCTGGATGGGGGACACAGTGGGATGCGTGTCCCCTACCTTGCCTGCACAGTCAAATGGCATCGTCTTCCACACTGGTGAGGGCATCAGGGGGGGGGGAAGCAACAGGCACCGCAGGGACATCAGGGCAAAGGGGCGGCGTTGTGGGTGCAGGGATGGAGGACTCCACCACAGGGGGTGGGTCAGTGCCAAAGGCGGAGGCCAGGATGGCACTACACACCTTTGCAAGGTCCTCCAGGGAGTCCCCTGCACCCGAAGGGACCTCAGGCCCCAAGGAGGGGGGGGGGTCAGAGGGATGGGTCGCAGCGCCACCGGGGGAGGGTGGAGACAGGGGGGGAGACTCAACCACCCTGACCGGGGACCTCCTTGACCGCTTGCGTGGTGGTGTAACTGTGGGGCTCAGGGACAGAGCGGCCATGAAGGAGTCCTTGGGGGAGATGTGGCCAGGAGAGCTGAGGGGAGGGGATTTGGAGGGAGTGGACTGGGTGGAATGCGGACTCCCACTATGGCTGCGTGTCACACGTTTGCCCCCCGACCCAGTGGGTGTGCCTACCTCACCCTGTGTGTGCGTGTCAGGAGGAGTGCGGTGGACCTTCCCTGCTGGTGTGGTGCCCGTGTCCGTTGATGTGGGTGCATGCCGACGTCTGGGTGTACGTGGGACAGGCATGGGAGTGGGAAGTGTGGATGGGGCAGGGGTAGGTGGGGGGAGGTCGCGCTGCAGGAGACCCACTGCTGCAGTCAGTGTGGAGTCGATGGACCTCAGCAAGTTGCGTTGGTCAGCCTGCGATGAATGAATGCCCTCCAAGAAAGCCTCGATGTTGGTGAGGGTTTTGCCGTGGGCATGGAGGACATTAAGGATCGCAGCCTGACCAACCTGCAGTTGCCGCTGGATGTCCACAGACTCTGCATTGGCGGCAGCAGTGGAGACAGGGGCAGGGGGTGCGGTGCCTGGCAGGAAGGAGACATGCTGTGACCGGGCATGCTGGGAAGGGACACGAGCAAGTGGGAGGCGGCTGGTGGAAACTGAGGGGGCGGTGCGAGGTGTTGTTCCGCTGTCAGCTGCTGGTGCAGCCTCCGCCCACTCGGAGACATCCTCCTCGGACCTGTCAGCTTCGTATTCTGACGTGCCAGTCGACAGGTCCTCGGCCGCACTATCCTCCACCTCTGTCCCACTCGATGTGCCAGCCCCGATGTCACGGCTGGCACTGGTGCTCGGTCCCTCCGCCTTGCCTGTTTCCATGTCTCCCTCTGTGTCCCCCGACGATGCTGTGGGCAGGGTGGAGAGACAGAAATTAATCAGACAGCTGTACACATCAGTCACATGAGTACAATCGACATAGGTAACACTGCATAGCCTGAAAAGGAAGATCCCTAACATCTACTAAACAAGGTACCGATGTAGGGCATGAAACACACAGTTGGTTGAGCCACCATGCCACTGAAATACCATGGAGAGCATGTGACAATAGCTAAACACAGGAAACGGAGTCTGACATAGCACCCAGGCCCTGGGGACAATCCTGCACTGCATCTGCACCACACAGCGTTGGCGAAAATACCGATGACCAGGGACCATATCCATGAACTTGAGACACATGCTGCATAGGTAATGCTGAAAACATGCCCAACATGACTCGGTCACTGCACATTGCGTGTGTGTCCAGACACATCACACACTGCCCAGACCAAGCAAGTAGAAATCAGGATTTGACACATAGGCATTGCCCGCACCAACAAGACCCTACACGAGGCAAATTGTTGAGACACAGGTGGCACCAACATCTCATAGTCTGGCTGATACACACAGGGGCAGGCAAAAAGCAAGAGTGTACGCCAAACAGCCAAGGTGCGCCTGTACAAATAATGAGGTACCAGTGCCCATCCTCAGATGAGTATAACAAGACACACAGGCACTGGCAACTGTGAGTATGTAGAAGGACAATCAGGTCAGGCTGCACAGTGGACACCTGTACAAAATAGCACGTCTATATACATGGTGACAGGGGACAATGGCACAGAGCACAACCTACGCTGTAGACACTGAGATTGTCCACGTGTATGATGACACATACACCACTGAGGAAAAGGTGCCCCAGGGGACAGTAGTGGGCACGCAACTACATGCTACTGAATGGTAATGACTGCAACACACGTCACCATCCCTGCACTATGTGTATCGCACACTCATGCACATCATGTCACAGGCCACCACATAGGACATGCGCGCTGTAAGGCATGACACATGAGAGACCAACTCCCATGTCTGGAGTCAGCATCAGTGCCAACTGACATGGAACCCACATGCAGTGAACTTGAGAGTGCACAGGCAAGGTCCCACAACCTGTTACACCCCACCCCCACACATGATGCTACAGTCATTGTTCTCGTGGACAAAGCGCCAGCCTACATCACCTTGTGAAGGAGTGACTACACACAGACCAGGGAACACATTGCAAGGAGGGGAAGGGTGGCAGGGGCACAGCGCTATACTGGGGCAAACAGGATCTGCACAGCACCTTTAAACCCTGCCAGTGAATTCATGCTACTGTGCCCTTACAAATGCCGGTGACACACAACGAACACACATGTACCTACCCCCTTCCGGCTGCTGCATCGCCTGTAAGCGCCTCTCCAGGTCTGGAAAGACCACCGGCAGCACACGCCTGTGGAGGTGGCTCAGACGGCGGCGGCCGCGGTTCTTGTGGCTCTCAGGTGAGTCCCCCAGCAGGAGCCGTGCAATCCTCCGCGTCCAGCACCGGATATCCTGCCAGCGTTTTCTCACCTGGGGCAGGCTCCGCCTCCGACCATCCACACCCCTCACGGCACTGACGGCGGTCAGCCAGATCTGCTCCTTGGCAGTGGCGCCTACCTGTGAGGAGGAACAAGTGACACCACATCAATACACCAGCCACATGTCACAGAGAGACATATGGGTACAAATTAGCTGGTTACAACAAGGCATGTCATGCAGCCAACGCATTGCACCTTTGTCATAGGGACATCATCCCCTGGTGAGGGAAAAAGCAGTATGTGCCACAGTGGGTACACAGGTGGAATGATGGCAATGTCACAATCAATGATCAAGGCTCACACTGTGCATCACACCCACCCCTCCTGTCTCAGGGCACTGCTGGGAGTGATAGGCCCCCACCCCTCCTGTCTCAGGGCACTGCTGGGAGTGATAGGCCCCCACCCCTCCTGTCTCAGGGCACTGCTGGGAGTGATAGGCCCCCACCCCTCCTGTCTCAGGGCACTGCTGGGAGGACTCTGCACACACCCCTCCTGTCTCAGGGCACTGCTGGGAGTGATAGGCCCCCACCCCTCCTGTCTCAGGGCACTGCTGGGAGGACTCTGCACACACCCCTCCTGTCTCAGGGCACTGCTGGGAGTGATAGGCCCCCACCCCTCCTGTCTCAGGGCACTGCTGGGAGTGATAGGCCCCCACCCCTCCTGTCTCAGGGCACTGCTGGGAGTGATAGGCCCCCACCCCTCCTGTCTCAGGGCACTGCTGGGAGGACTCTGCACACACCCCTCCTGTCTCAGGGCACTGCTGGGAGTGATAGGCCCCCACCCCTCCTGTCTCAGGGCACTGCTGGGAGTGATAGGCCCCCACCCCTCCTGTCTCAGGGCACTGCTGGGAGGACTCTGCACACACCCCTCCTGTCTCAGGGCACTGCTGGGAGTGATAGGCCCCCACCCCTCCTGTCTCAGGGCACTGCTGGGAGTGATAGGCCCCCACCCCTCCTGTCTCAGGGCACTGCTGGGAGTGATAGGCCCCCACCCCTCCTGTCTCAGGGCACTGCTGGGAGACATCAGGCACCCCCCCCTGGGACCCCCCCGACAGTACATGGCATGTGTGTTACACCTGGACGCAATGGCAGGAGTCACAGTCACAACATAGGGACAGTCTGTGGCAGTGGCCTATGCACTCACCTGATACCCTGGTCGCCCATACAGCATGGAGTACTGTGGGAGGATCACATCCAGCAGAGCCATGTTCTCCTCCAGGGTGAATGGCTGTGTCCTCTCCACAGCCCTTGACATGGTTCCAGGGAATCAGTAGCAGCAGCTGGGTCGACGAATGCAAAGATGTGCAGGCAAGTGCTCCCTCATGGGACCTGGCTGCCTTATATGTGCCCTTCTGCCCAGTCTCATGCACAGGAGTACAGAGTGATTGGTCACTCACATTTGCATCCTATGTTTCCACCAATCCCTTCAAAGCTAGCAGTCTGTGGGTTCTCTATCGGTTTCATTCTCCTGCATGATGTCAGCCCCACAAACACATTGCAACAAAGTAGAAGAATTCCAACTGACTTCTGCTGTGCACCTTCCAGAACAATTTCGAATTTTGAACTTGGTCTCCATGACAACCAGCATGCATGTAGGCCTTAATACGTGTCCCCTATGTAATTTGGAGCATCACACACAGGTACGGTGCGTTTGTGGGCCCTAGGGCACCCCAAATGCATGGCAACGGCCCGTACATGCATGCCTACGCTCTCCATCACTATGGGTCTGCACGCGTATGCGTACCCGTAGTGTTACGGACCGTACACACGCATGTACGCTCTCCATCACTATGGGTCTGCACGCGTATGCGTACCCGTAGTGTTACGGGCCGTACACACGCATGTACGCTCTCTATCACTATGGGTCTGCACGCGTATGCGTACCCGTAGTGGTACGGACCGTACACTCGCATCTACGCTCACTATCACTATGGGTCTGCACGCGTATGCGTACCCGTAGTGGTACGGACCGTACACTCGCATCTACGCTCACTATCACTATGGGTCTGCACGCGTATGCGTACCCGTAGTGTTACGGACCGTACACACGCATGTACGCTCTCTATCACTATGGGTCTGCACGCGTATGCGTACCCGTAGTGGTACGGACCGTACACTCGCATCTACGCTCACTATCACTATGGGTCTGCACGCGTATGCGTACCCGTAGTGTTACGGACCGTACACACGCATGTACGCTCTCTATCACTATGGGTCTGCACGCGTATGCGTACCCGTAGTGGTACGGACCGTACACTCGCATCTACGCTCACTATCACTATGGGTCTGCACGCGTATGCGTACCCGTAGTGGTACGGACCGTACACACGCATGTACGCTCTATATCACTATGGGTCTGCACGCGTATGCGTACTCGTAGTGATAGTGAGCGTAGATGCGAGTGTACGGTCCGTACCACTACGGGAACGCATACGCGTGCAGACCCATAGTGATAGAGAGCGTACATGCGAGTGTACGGTCCGTACCACTACGGGTACGCATACGCGTGCAGACCCATAGTGATAGTGAGCGTAGATGCGAGTGTACGGTCCGTACCACTACGGGTACGCATACGCGTGCAGACCCATAGTGATAGGGCCGTACACACGCATCTACGCTCACTATCACTATGGGTCTGCACGCGTATGCGTACCCGTAGTGGTACGGAACGTACACACGCATCTACGCTCACTATCACTATGGGTCTGCACGCGTATGCGTACCCGTAGTGCTACGGACCGTACAAATGCCTGTTTGCTCGCCATCACGATGGGTACACATACGCAAGCACTCCCACGGTGATTTTGGAACATGCACAGGCCCTCTCAGCAGCAGTACGGCGGTTTTTACACATCACTGTGGTGATAGGCGACACACATGTAGGAATAGGGCGGACATACTTGTCCATGGATGGACATACTTGTCCAGGAATGGACATCAAGGCATCGTCTGTGCATTACTACATGTGTGGGGCACAGGTGTCACAGGCTGTGATGTGGAACATGCCTCCTGAGTGGAGAAGGCACCAGATGTATGATGAGATGTGTACATGTGTACTGTGTGAGGGTGCAATGTGTGCCAGGCATGCCCTTGACTCCTTTGACATGTGTGCATGTGGGACTGCGCACTTGGGGTGAGCGTCACTGGCATGGCACGGACACCAACACACGGAAGTGTCCCATGATGCCCGGTACAGGGGTCATGACACATGACTGGTCACTACCCACAGTGCACAATGTGACTATGCCATATATGTGTCCGGGATTTACATCAGGTTGATGTTGTAGCACCCTCAAAAGCTGCAGCCGTTGCAGCAACCAACATGTGGCTGTGTGTAGATTGTCATTGCACACTGTTCCCAACACCATGCCACATGTGTTATCGGATGTGAGGTGCACATGTATGCATGGGACACGGAGTAGCGCGACAAGGCCATGTCAGCAAACTCACAAGGAATGTGTGGTGAGTCATGACATGTGCACCTTCATGGCAAGGTGTGTGGGCTGGACTAGTGTAATGTCATGTGACCTGTGGCTCAAGTGTTCCGCTACCAGTCTCTGCAATCGGCATCACACTTCTGCTGATGTGTGGGTGTATGTCACTCCTGTCTTGCGTCGGGCAGTGCACTTGCACTGGGACACAGCTATTTCCATGGCGTGGCATGGGGAGGTTCTCAATCACCGTGTGTAGCTGGGTCTTGGAAGGAGTGTCACCTTGCATCCATACGTGTCCTGGGCATGTAGCACATGCCTGACTCCCCATGTGGCATGTGTGTATTGCCAGATTTACATGTGCTCAGTTGACATGAGTTGTTCTCGTAGTGCACTCACTCTTCCTTGTCACTTCCAAATTACTGCAGAGCGCCTCCTGTTGCCCGAAGAATTCCAGACTTGGCCACCATGCAGGAGAATGACAGGATCCGGCTCTACCGCTTCACCCAACCGTTGATTCTGGAGCTGACGGCGAGACTGGCACCACACCTGCAACCGCAGCACAGGTATCCTACGGCACTGACACCCCAGCTGAAGGTAATGGCTGCCCTACATTTTCTTGCCACGGGTACCTTCCAAAATACCATAGCTCATGTTGGTGGCATGTCCCAGAGCATGTTCAGCGGTGTGCTGCATGATTTCTTGGAGGCCATGTTGATTCACCTGGATGACTTCATCAAGTTCCCAACCCCTGAACAGATGACTGAGGTCAAGCGTGGATTCTATGCCCTGGGAGGGATGCCCCATGTCATTGGGTCCATAGATGGGACACATGTAGGTTTGGTACCACCACACGCACGGGAGGTGGCGTACCGCAATCGGAAGCACTACCACTCCATCAATGCCCTTGTGGTGTGTCTGTCCAATATGGTGATTTCACATGTCTGTGCTCGTTTCCCAGGATCAGCACACGATGCCTACATCATGAGGCGTAGCGGGATGCCTGATATGATGATGCAGCTGCGCAACGAACGGGCATGTGTTGTTGGTGGGTACAGTCTGTCTGTCCTGTATTCTGTATAGCCGACCAGCACGACCGCTACACCAGTTCTAACGATGTCCATGTGCTTCCCATGTAGGGGACGCTGGCTATCCCAACATGCCTTGGCTGCTGACACCTCTCCGCAACCCCATCACGCCGGCCCAGCTCCGCTATAACACTGCCCATGGCCGGACAAGGCGAGTGATAGAGAGGACGTTTGGCATGCTGAAGAGCCGATTCCGGTGCCTCCACAAGACCGGCGGTGCACTCCCTTATGCCCCGGCGAAGGTCTGCAAGATCTTCATGGTCTGCTGCATGCTGCACAACATGGCAGTTGAAAGAGCTGTGCCACTCATCCTGAATCAACATGACGAGGACCATCCACCCGTGGAGGACGAAGGGCTTGGCAATGGGGCTAGTGATGTGGAGGATGTGGAGCCGCAAGAGGACATCCGGACTCGGCTCATACGCGACTTCTTTGCTTAGTGGTGAGTACCAGGGTCTGAGTGTGCACGCATTGGTCCCCGTGTGGCATGCGTTGTGATGTGTGTCTCCACCTGCATGTATGGCACGTGGGTCAGAGGTGTGTGTGGGTGTGTCACTGGAGTGATGGTGGCAGTGATGGTAGTATTTCCCCAGTCATAATTGTGACCTAGCATGTTGTCATCCATACATGTGTCGAGTAACTGCACATGCAAGTGGCTGTGCTTTTTGTGGCTGACTTCTTGTGTGTCTCTCTTCCCCAGGTACCTGCGCATGCCGTTTGCTGGTTGCATTGTTGTGGCACTGCTATTCCTCATGGACATGACATCGTGGGCTGACTCAGCGTTACAGGCACGGACAAGTTTGGATGTCTCCATGGGGTAAGGGATGCATCTGGGGTGTATTGGGTGTGGCAGTTGTTCACGATGTGTGCACACTGCCCCGGTCGGGGTTTGGTTCCTCTGCAGACATGTGGCATCCCCATGGGACACGACATGCAGCTGGGTACACCTGAATAGATGGGCTGCCTGTTTGTCAGTCATCAGTGATGGGATAGTGGATTGTGATGATGGCATCAATGTGTGTGACACTGCCCTCGGACACATACGGTTAACATTGTCTTGACATGGCGTGGGTCTTCCACTTCAGCGGATGTATGGTGTATGGCAGGCTCTCCGTGAGCAGCTGTGGGTATTTAGCTGTTAGCCGACACTTGTGTGCCAGTTCCATGGCTATCACGCATTTGTGCTGCAGAAGGGGGGTGCCAGTGTTGGAGCCACATGTTACTCCACATGATGTGTTCATGTGTACTTCAAGTTGCCTCTGCAATCCCAAAAACATGACTATTAAAGGTGTCCCTATGCCTCCAAGGTGCCTCTTCTCAGTCAATGCTGGTGTGTTGGCACGGTGCATCCTGCATGTCTGGCATGGTATTCCCTGATTGTGGCTATGTGTCAATGTGTCGAGTGGCAAGATGCAAGCTGTGTGTGTGTGCTGAGACTGTGTATTGTGCATGATGTCCATGACTGTGTGGGTATTGTGACATGTGCCATCCCCATGCATCCAACGTTGTCCATGACCCCATTCTCTGCATCCACCGGACTCAAGCTTGCAGGACATGGTTCTGCCACCTGTCTACACATACCTGGGTGCCCCCCAGGACACGGGCCAGGATCCCTGACCTCTGCGCATGACTGTTGCTGTACTCAATGTGTCTGTCAGCACGGTTGTTCGGCCACCCCCTCAGCTGGTTCTGACCATCACGGTGTGTATGGTGCTCCATGTCTGTCTTGCCTAATTAACTGTGACCCATGTGTCCTGTGCCAGACTCAGGCCCCAGGGTGTGGATGGTTGAAGTGAACAGATGACTCAGGCATGTTTAGACTGTACAAGACACATGTTAGGTAATAATGCTACCAGCAGGCATCTACTCTTAATAGTGTGATTTATTATTGGGGGGGGGGGGACAAAGTGAGGGGCTTTCCGGGATTAGGGAATCCAAAGTTCAGTAGGGGAGTTGGTGTCCTTGCCATTGGAGATCCTCAGAGTCCATGCCACAGTCTTTGTCAACATTGGTCAGCCAGTGACCAGCAGGGCCATGTGGCAGAGAATGTCTCTTGATGCTGTGATGCTGTTGCTCCAGTGGGCCAGGTGCCAGGCCAGGTGTCCTGGGAGATGGTGATGTAGCAGCCACCCTCACGGTCCTTTCCGTGGACAACCCGGCTTCCTGCGGGGAACCTCAGCAGCAGGCCGTGACGACGTCTGGGATGCTCCGTCGGATGTTTCCTCCTCCTCCTCATGATCCCTCCCTGTGGGTGGTGATGTTCTCCGCCTTCTGGCACAGGGAGGGTCGGCCATGGTGTCGGCCATCCGACGGAGTTCAGCGTGAATCCCCTGGGACGCCGTCACTTGCTCAGCCTGTCTGTCCTCCATCCTCCGTTGGTGTACCTGTAGACAGGCTATTAGCTCCGCATGTTGCTGGGCCTGCTGGACCTTGATCCCCTCGAGGACGGACACAACCTGGGCCATGCCCGTGGTGTCCTGCCGGTATGAGTCCAGGATGTTACGGACATGGGAAAATACCGGATCCCCAGCCAACTGGTCAGGCTCGCGCCTCCGCCGTCCTCCACTCCCACCACCCCTGCCCACTTGCGTCTGGCCTGCACTTGTGGGCACATCGGGTCTCCGGGACCCCTGAGGGGTGGCATTGGCGTTGTCGCCTGCCTCCTCCTGGGTGCCCGGGACACCGTGTCCCTCCTGGCGAGCCTGGCTGCATTGTGGTGTTGGGGCAGGGATCCTGGGTGTCTCCTGGGATGTGGCAGGAGTGGGGGTGGTGGTTGGCACGGTTGTACCTGACGCAGGTGCTGCAGGTGGTTGGACACCAGAGGGGCCAGGTCGGTCGGGGTCGTCCGCAGAGTGGTGAGAGTGGTCGCTGCCGGTGGGATCGGTCTCCTGCAGATCCGGGTCCTGTGAGTGTTCCCCCCCAGTGTTGGGGGGTGCAGCACGACGTTGACCTGTGTGTGAGAGAGAAAATGTTAATTTTGATCCATGCAACATCCATGTTTCATCCGTTACAAAGTTGGCACATTTCCTCTTGGAATTAGGATCTGTCTTGCATTCCACTCACAGTGCACTTGTGCATGTGTGTGTCCCTTGGGCACCAATTTGGCCCCTTTAACTATGTGTGGCACAGTCTTACTTGCTGCGTCAAGTGTGGCTGCAGTCAGCAGTGGAGTGTGCATGTGTGGCGAGCCATGCATTTGCGCCTTCCTTGTAGCACTGTACATGTGCACATGGAGTGGATCCACACACTTATATGATGCAGGTGGCTGTCCTTGTGCTCGTGTACAGGTTGTGACATGGCCCTGCGTTTTGCCATGATGAAGAGGGGGGGTTCTGGCACTGGCCACCCTTGTCTACATGCACGCAGTCCACCTGCTGACGAGCAGACATTGCCACACACCAAAGGACTGATTTGCTCTCCCTGTGTCTCCCTCCTTCTCTGTCCCCCTCTCCCTCCCTCTCTGTCCCCCTCTCCCTCCCTCTGTGTGTCAGCCTCCTCCCTGTGTCCATCTTCCTGTGTCTCCCTCCCTCTCTGTCCCCCTCTCCCTCCCTCTGTGTCCCCCTCTCCCTCCCTCTGTGTGTCAGCCTCCTCCCTGTGTCCATCTTCCTGTGTCTCCCTCCTTCTCTGTCCCCCTCTCCCTCCCTCTCTGTCCCCC
>NC_140587.1:62730444-62759094 GCF_964204655.1 Triturus cristatus
TCTCCCTCCCTCTGTGTGTCAGCCTCCTCCCTGTGTCCATCTTCCTGTGTCTCCCTCCCTCTCTGTCCCCCTCTCCCTCCCTCTGTGTCCCCCTCTCCCTCCCTCTGTGTGTCAGCCTCCTCCCTATGTCCATCTTCCTGTGTCTCCCTCCCTCTCTGTCCCCCTCTCCCTCCCTCTCTGTCCCCCTCTCCCTCCCTCTGTGTGTCAGCCTCCTCCCTCTGTCCGTCTCCCTCCCTCTCAGTCCCCCTCTCCCTCCCTCTGTGTCCCCCTCTTCCTCCCTCCGTGTGTCACCCTCTGTTACCTTGGCCCAGCTTCCTGGGCACACACTGTTAGCAGATCTTTGAGTGGCCCTTGGCCTGTTGATGTGAGTTTGTTTCTGATCTCCAGGCACCCATTTTGTCTGCTGTGTGTCTGTGCGCTGCTGCTGTGGTGGTGTGTGCTGCCACTCTTTCACAATGTTGGCTGTTAATTAGCTGCTGGCATGTGCAAAACAGTGCCTTCACCCCCATGTGTTGATGCAAGGCGTCTGCCATTTGCTGGCAAGTCATTCCTGTGTTGGGACACAGTGTTTGTCTGGCTGTGACCTAGGCCATATGGGCAGAGGGCATTGCTGTCTGCTTTGGAGTCGCACTATGTGATTCTTGGTGCCCACCCTCCCGCCATCCGGGTTACCGTGTCATGTGTTGTTGTCTTCTGTGGCCTGTGACTTGACATTGTCCAGCTGGGTGCATGGGGCATGGTGGCAGCAGTGGCATGTGCCTGCTCATGGAGTGTGGTTGAGTAATGCGATGGCTTGTGGTGGTTGCGTGCCTGTTATTAATTTTGGTTGTGGTTGCAGTTCCCCCCATGTGAGGTGCGTTGTTTGTGTACTCACCCGGGTCTCGGAGTCCTTCTACTCCTTCAACTGCCTCCACCGGCAGTATGGCCATCACCCTCTCCTCCCAGGGATGGTACTGTATGGCTCTGCGGGAGGGCCCTCCTCCGGTGGCGTTGGCCTGGT
This sequence comes from Triturus cristatus, assembly GCF_964204655.1. NCBI lineage: Eukaryota > Metazoa > Chordata > Amphibia > Caudata > Salamandridae > Triturus > Triturus cristatus. The sequence goes on from NC_140587.1 coordinate 62,731,445, forward strand.
CGTGTTCCTCCTGTCTCTTGGCTCTGACCCTCCTCCGCAGATCGTACCACCTGTTCTGGCAATCCTGCTTGGTCCTCCTGGTGTCCGCAACAGCATTCACAGCATCGACGATGGTCTGCCACATGGCTGTTTTGGCTGCCTGGCTGGTGCTTCTGACCAATGTTCCAAAGATCTGTGGCTCGACTCTGAGGATTTGATCAACAAGGACCTCCAACTCTCGGTGACTGAACTTTGGATTCTTGGTAGTGGGCATGGTGAGGGGTGTGGGTGGGGATGGTGTGGGTGTGGGGGGGGTGTGGATGTTGGGGGGGGTGTGGATGGTTGTGTGTGTGTGAATGTGATGAGAGGGTGTTTGTGAGGGTGGTCGTGTGAAGGTGTGCAAGTGTAAGATGTGGTGTAGCTTGTAGTCTGGTTCTGTGGTGTCTGGCAGCAGTGAGTCTGTTGCAAAGGCTCATGGTTTGTGTGTGTGGGCCCTTTTCATTGGTCCATGGGTGGGTGTGGCAGTGTTTGAATTTTGGGTGGGTGTGTTATAAGGAGTGGTGGTGTATTGGGCCTCTGTTTGTTTTTGACAGTTGCAGGTCAGTGATTGTGTTATTTTAGTGGTTGTTGGCCATGTTTAGTGGCTGTGTGCCTTTCGAATGGTGTATTCTTGTGTTGTTTTGTTTTGTCCTTGTTGTGTACGTGCGTTTTGAGCGTGTGTACGGTGTGTACATGGGCCATTTGGTTGTACGATTATGTCCTTGTGTGTGGCTTTGTACGACTCGTACATGCGGTTGTGATGGTGGGGCATGGGGTGCGCTCCGTACTTAGGAGGTTGTGTTGGGGGTGCGCCAGGAACGTACTGGGGTGGGGGTACGACTGGAACGTACTGGGGTGTACATGGACGGTGGTACGACACGTACTGGGGTGGGGGGGTGTACATTGACGGTGGTACGACACGTACTGGGGTGGGGGTACGACTGGAACGTACTGGGGTGTGGGTAGACGGGGCTATGACACGTACTGGGGTGGGGGTGTGGCTCGCACGTACTGGGGTGTAGGTACACGGGGGGTACGACACGTACTGGGGTGGTGGTACGACTGGAACGTACTGGGGTGTACATGGACGGTGGTACGACACGTACAGGGGTGGGGGGTGTACATTGACGGTGGTACGACACGTACTGGGGTGGGGGTACGACTGGAACGTACTGGGGTGTAGGTACACGGGGGTATGACACGTACTGGGGTGGTGGTACGACTGGAACGTACTGGGGTGTACATGGACGGTGGTACGACACGTACAGGGGTGGGGGGGTGTACATGGACGGTGGTACGACACGTACTGGGGTGGGGGGGTGTACATTGACGGTGGTACGACACTTACTGGGGTGGGGGTACGACTGGAACGTACTGGGGTGTAGGTACACGGGGGGTATGACACGTACTGGGGTGGTGGTACGACTGGAACGTACTGGGGTGTACATGGACGGTGGTACGACACGTACTGGGGTGGGGGTACGACTGGAACGTACTGAGGTGTAGGTAGACGGGGCTATGACACGTACTGGGGTGGGGGTACGACTGGAACGTACTGGGGTGTGGGTAGACGGGGCTATGACACGTACTGGGGTGGGGGTGTGGCTCGCACGTACTGGGGTGTAGGTACACGGGGGGTACGACACGTACTGGGGTGGGGGTACGACTGGAACGTACTGGGGTGTACATGGACGGTGGTACGACACGTACAGGGGTGGGGGGGTGTACATGGACGGTGGTACGACACGTACTGGGGTGGGGGGGTGTACATTGACGGTGGTACGACACGTACTGGGGTGGGGGTACGACTGGAACGTACTGGGGTGTGGGTAGACGGGGCTATGACACGTACTGGGGTGGGGGTGTGGCTCGCACGTACTGGGGTGTAGGTACACGGGGGGTACGACACGTACTGGGGTGGGGGTACGACTGGAACGTACTGGGGTGTAGGTAGACGGGGCTATGACACGTACTGGGGTGGTGGTACGACTGGAACGTACTGGGGTGTACATGGACGGTGGTACGACACGTACAGGGGTGGGGGGGTGTACATTGACGGTGGTACGACACGTACTGGGGTGGGGGTACGACTGGAACGTACTGGGGTGTAGGTAGACGGGGCTATGACACGTACTGGGGTGGTGGTACGACTGGAACGTACTGGGGTGTACATGGACGGTGGTACGACACGTACAGGGGTGGGGGGGTGTACATGGACGGGGGGAACAACCTTTACAACGCAACTTTTACAACGCACTACCATTACAACGCATTTTTTACAACGCATAATCCATTACAACGCATGATATTACAACGCATGACACTACAACGCATTTTTAAAAACTACCTTTACAACGCATTCCATTACAACGCATACTACCATTACAACGCATACCATTACAACGCATAATATTACACTATACTATCCAACACTTACCCTACTGATGCACCCCCTGGAGTTAGAATAGTAATTTTTACCCCTATACTATCCAACACTTACCCTACTGTTGCACCCCCTGGAGTTAGAATAGTAATTTTTACCCCTACACTATCCAACACTTACCCTACTGTTGCACCCCCTGGAGTTAGAATAGTAATTTTTACCCCTATACTATCCAACACTTACCCTACTGATGCACCCCCTGGAGTTAGAATAGTAATTTTTACCCCTATACTATCCAACACTTTCCCTACTGATGCACCCCCTGGAGTTAGAATAGTAATTTTTACCCCTATACTATCCAACACTTTCCCTACTGATGCACCCCCTGGAGTTAGAATAGTAATTTTTACCCCTATACTATCCAACACTTACCCTACTGATGCACCCCCTGGAGTTAGAATAGTAAATTTTACCCCTATACTATCCAACACTTACCCTACTGATGCACCCCCTGGAGTTAGAATAGTAGATTTTACCCCTATACTATCCAACACTTTCCCTACTGTTGCACCCCCTGGAGTTAGAATAGTAATTTTTACCCCTACACTATCCAACACTTACCCTACTGTTGCACCCCCTGGAGTTAGAATAGTAATTTTTACCCCTATACTATCTAATACTTACCTTAAATGTAATTTAATATTATGCGTTGTAATGGTATGCGTTGTAAAGGTAGTATGCGTTGTAATGGTAGTGCGTTGTAAAGGTATTTTTTAAAAATGCGTTGTAGTGTCATGCGTTGTAATGTCATGCGTTGTAATGGATTATGCGTTGTAAAAAATGCGTTGTAAGTGCATGCGTTGTAATAGTGTGCGTTGTAACGTCACACATCCCATGGACGGTGGTACGACACGTACTGGGGTGGGGGGGTGTACATTGACGGTGGTACGACACGTACTGGGGTGGGGGTACGACTGGAACGTACTGGGGTGTAGGTACACGGGGGGTATGACACGTACTGGGGTGGTGGTACGACTGGAACGTACTGGGGTGTACATGGACGGTGGTACGACACGTACTGGGGTGGGGGTACGACTGGAACGTACTGGGGTGTGGGTAGACGGGGCTATGACACGTACTGGGGTGGGGGTGTGGCTCGCACGTACTGGGGTGTAGGTACACGGGGGGTACGACACGTACTGGGGTGGGGGTACGACTGGAACGTACTGGGGTGTACATGGACGGTGGGACGACACGTACAGGGGTGGGGGGGTGTACATGGACGGTGGTACGACACGTACTGGGGTGGGGGGGTGTACATTGACGGTGGTACGACACGTACTGGGGTGGGGGTACGACTGGGACGTACTGGGGTGTAGGTACACGGGGGGTATGACACGTACTGGGGTGGTGGTATGACTGGAACGTACTGGGGTGTACATGGACGGTGGTACGACACATACAGGGGTGGGGGGGTGTACATTGACGGTGGTACGACACGTACTGGGGTGGGGGTACGACTGGAACGTACTGGGGTGTAGGTAGACGGGGCTATGACACGTACTGGGGTGGGGGTACGACTGGAACGTACTGGGGTGTGGGTAGACGGGGCTATGACACGTACTGGGGTGGGGGTGTGGCTCGCACGTACTGGGGTGTAGGTACACGGGGGGTACGACACGTACTGGGGTGGGGGTACGACTGGAACGTACTGGGGTGTAGGTAGACGGGGCTATGACACGTACTGGGGTGGGGGTTCGACTGGAACGTACTGGGGTGTACCTAGACGGGTGGGGGTATACATATACGGGGGGTACGTGTCGGACGTACGGGGGCTGGGGGGAGTGTTGGGCGCGTATGCGGGCACATGTCTCCATGGTTGCTGTAGGAGTTCGGTGCGGACGGTGTTTTTTCCATACGGTTGTAACCTCGGACGCACGGGATGGATCGTGATTCCTCGGTCGGACTTGGTTTTTCACGTTTGTAAGGTAAATCGTCCGAGGACGTGTCGGACACATTTTCCGACCCGAGGACGTGTGGGGAATGATTCCCAGTGCGGTTCGTATGGACTTTTTACCATGCGAATCGTGATTGCCAGTTCGTACGGCACTTGGACGATTCGTACGGTAAAAAGACCCGATACGAGTCGCACGGGGGAATTTTTTACCGGATCGTGATCGGCACCTTAAACTTGATTTTTAATTCTATTTTTTTTATGTTTTTTTTGCCGCCGTGCGCGCACCGTGCGCGCACCCCGCGATATTTTTTTAAACTGTTTTTTCTTTTGGGACCTGAGGGGTCTTTCATGGTCCCCCTGAGAAGGCCTAGGGGGCAGGAACTCTCTACCCTGCCCCCTTTTAATGTTCTCCACTTGTGTTTTTAACTCTCTTCTGCCTCTAAAACTCAAAATGGCGGCTGGGGGGTGAGCGCACCGTGCGCGCACCCCGCGATTTTTTGAAAAAAAATAAAATGTTTTTTTCACCCTTCGGGGTCCTTCAGGGACCCCCTGACAAAGGCTAGGGGGTCAGGAAATCTCTACCATGCCCCCTTTTCACATTCTCCACCTTTCTTTTTCCCTGTCACACACACAACACACAAAATGGCGGCCGACACTTCCTGATTTCGAACGATTTGAATGTTGACTGACATGTAACCACCAATCAGAATTACGCTCGCGCACGGTGCGCGCATATAGATATTTATGTACTTTTAACTGTAATTTTCTCAGGAACTACTGAACAGATTGACACCATATATGCAAAAGGCACATGCCTGATCTGAGGACTACCTCTTTGCCAAATTTCAAGTAATTCTGTTCAGACGTTCGGGCTGTACCTTCGACTAAAGGTCCTATGGGAAAATGCATGGGGAAACGCGTTTTGGGACCCCCCTTTTTTCTTGGCCCCCGCTTGACAACTCACCCCGAGACTTTCAGGGTAGGAGCTGAGCGGAGCGCCCCATTAGTTTTGAAAATTTTGCGAGGATTAGTCAACCGGCGCCAAAGTTATTCAAAATAGAATTTTGAGATTTCCTATGGAAACTCGGTCCTAACTATAACTATCTACTGGCGACCGCCAGTAGATAATATATATATATATATATATATATATATATATATATATATATATCTTTTTTTCCTTTAATATCTCAAAAACTACTGAACGGATTTACACCATTTCAACAAAAGCACGCTTTCTGGACCAAGACATTTCTCCCTGCTAAATTTGGTGTAATTCCATTCAACAGTTTGACCTGTAGCCTTGTCTAAAGTTTCCTATGGAAAATGCATTGAGAAAACACTTTTTCGGACCCCCCTTTTTTCTCAGCCCCCCCATGACCAATCTCCCTGTAATACGTCTTCGCAGCTGGATGGCTCCGGTCGTGCGTGCAAATATCTTGCAATAAACTTGCTTTCAATCAACAACCAAACTTGTACATTCTCAATACACTCCCTAAACTTTCAAGATAGGAGCTGATCAAATAAGAGAATCTTTTTGGAAATTGTAGTAAAGATTTGTCAAATGACGCTAAAGTTATAAGCACATGGAGGACTCCAGGAGAGGTGGCTGCACTACCCCCTCCCAACATCAGTGAAGCCCCAGGTCTGTGGGGACCCCAGCGGGCCCCCACAGCCCCAGCAAGCCTCAGCTAATATTTTTTAAGAAATGCCCCCGGTATCTAGCCCACCCTGGGGTCTCATTAAAATAAAAGGCGGGAACCCGCAACCCCAGAGCGAATTGCGCCAATTTTTTTTTTTAAATGCTTTCTTTGGCCCTGAAGGTCCTTCTGGGGCCCCCTGAGCAGGCCTAGGGGGTCAGGGAGTTTCTACCCTACCCCGTCTCTTGTTTTATACCTTTGTTTCTATGTTTTCTGGTGACTCGCTTCTACTGAGTCACAAGATGGCTGCCAACACTTCCTGGTTTGGAGTGTTGACAGCCAATCACAGTGAAGCTCGTGCACGGGACTTAGGCCCGCCCAGATATCGAAACTTTTATTTTTCTAATTTCTCAGCAACTATAGAACGGATCTACACCATTTAAAAAAAAGGTCACTTTCTGATCCAAGCACTACCTTTTTGCCAAATTTTGGGTAATTCCGTTCAGGAGTTTCGGCTGAAGCCTTGCACAAAGTTTCCTATGGGTAATTGATTTTTTGACTCCTATATTTTTAATTTCTCAAAATCTACTGAACGGATCTACACCATTTACAAAAAGGTTGCTTTCTGAACCAAGCTCTACCTTTCTGCCAAATTTGGGGTAATTCCATTCAGGAGTTCGGGTTGTAGCTCGTCGCAAAATTTCTCATGGAAATCAACATGGGGAAAATGCGTTTTGGGACCCCTTTTTTTCTCAGCCCCGGCTTGACGAATCACCCCCAAACTTTCAGAATCGGAGCTGACCTGGATAGACTTTTTTGGGGGAGAATTTCGCAAAGATTTGTCAAACGACACCAAAGTTATTGGCAAATCAAAAAATGCTTTTCCTATGGAAACTAGGTTGTAACTATAACTACCTACTGGCGACCACCAGTAAGTAATATATAGAATATATATATACCAGCACAACGACAAGCCTTAGCTAAGATACAGGCAGACACTAACATAATCTGTAAACCCTCAGATAAGGGAGTAAATATTGTTCTCATGACACAGGACTTTTACTTCACTGAAGCCTTAAGGCAGTTATCCGACACCACCTGTTACAGAAAATTCACAAAGGAAGAATACAACAGGAGTAGCTCAGAATATCATGACATGATTGAAAAAATGGCTGAATCGGGGTATGATGGATGCAAATGAACACACATTTTTAAGCTGTCATCAGCCAATTACTCCAACGTTTTACCATCTACCGAAAATTTATAAAAGTTCTACAGCACCGCCAGGCAGACCGATTATTTAATCTAAGGGCAGCCTAACAGAAGCAATGTCACAATACGTGGACTTCTCCTTGATTGACTTTGTGAAGACATTACCGTCATATATCCAAGATACAACAGATTTTATATAGATAATTTCAAACATTACTTTGGAACCAGACATGCTGATGATCGTTTTAGACGTAACAAGTCTTTACACATGTATTTCACATCAGGATGGCATCAATGCAGTCAAACATTTCCTTAAGGGAAGGTCCATAAAAGTCTTAGAACATAATTCAATGTTGATTGACTTTTTAAAGTTTTGCCTGACGAATAACATTTTTCTCTTTCAGTGACAATATTTCAGACAGGTCAAAGGTATGGCGATGGGCACCTGCTTCGCCCCCAGTTACGCGAACTTGTTCGTGGGCTGGTGGGAGAAGCAGGTGGCCTGGGCCAATGAGAATAACCAATGGATAACATCAGTCATTGGATGGTATCGCTTTATTGATGACCTTTTTATTTTTTGGAAAGGAACGAAAAGTGAAGCAGAATTGTATATTAAACAGTTGAATAACAATTCAGTAAACCTTCACTTCAGTGGAAAGATAAGCAATAGAGAGGTTGACTTTTTAGATCTCAAAGTCTTCATTAGGAATGGTCAAATCTGCACCTCCATTTTCAGGAAGGCCCCAGCAGGAAACTCAGTCCTCAAAGCTAGCAGTAATCATCCTAAACCTCTTAAAAACAGTATCCCGTATGGGGAATTACTGTGACTCAAGAGAAATTGTTCTCGAAACAAGGACTTCTAGGAAGCAGCAAATTAAACTATTGAGAGATTCAGGCTACGAAGGTACTCAAACTAACTTCTCCGGAAGAATCTTGAGAAAGTGTCCAGAATCCCTAGAACTAGTCTCCTGAGAGACAGATCGAAATTAGATGAAGGACAAACTAACACACTCAGATTCATCACCACTTTCTCAAGAGATTCAGAAAGACTTCAGCATGTACTGACATGCAACTGGCACATCCTGAAATCTGACTCTGTCATTGGGAAGGATGTACCTGACCATCCCAAAACAACATATAGACGATGTCGTTCCCTTAAGGACTCTTTAGTTCAAAGCCATCTTGACACAATCCCCGACAATCCTACGGTGAGTGATCTGACGGGATTTTTCCCATGCAATAGATGTAAAGCATGCAAAAACAGTGTGAAAACAACAACATATCAAATACCGGGGGTAGTGCACCCCCAAAAAATCACCAAGTTCTTAACCTGCACCACACCGTTCTGTGTGTACAGTTTGGTGTGTCCGTGCAACCTGCACTATATAGGCAGCACGATACACCCTACTAAACGAGGGATTCTTGATCACGCTAGGGCCATTGAAAGAAACAATGCAACCTACCCCATAGCCAGACATTTTGTCCGCTTTCATCTCCTCAAGTTCTACTGTCTAGATCACGTTCCAGTACATGAGCGTGGAGGAAATAGAGAATTGCGACTACGTAGACTTGAGTCCAGATTCAAAATAGATTTACAAACCAAGGCACCGACAGGACTGAACACTGAAAAAGAGTTAGCAATACACTTAGGCTAATGATATTAGAGTTAATGGATCATATTGACAGATGATGTCTTCCCCTAAAACTTCAGAAAACTCTCCCTTTTCTCCCCATTGAATGACACACATATCACTGTTAAATAATGTTCCACCCAATTAATTAGAAGTTGCACTTACAGACGCTTTTTTGTGTCTACACATGTTGATAAACCTGTTTATATTTATTTTTGTTTGGACTCGACTACAACAATTCAGAATGATAAGAGGCTAGGCCATCTTACTGGTATTACCAATGTCACCGTATACAAGTTGATAACCCAACCTTGCGTTTGGTCAGATGACTATATTTTCAGCTTTAAACTAAATAACTTGTTACTATTAGAACAGTCATCCTCCTTGAAAAGCATGTTTAGAAACTGGAACCGGGTAGATTTGAAAGTGCTCTTGGATACTCTTTCCTCTGAGCAACTTTCTCCTGATTGAGACCTAGACAATAGGGAAAGAGAGATTATCGAATGGCAGAGGAAGGCATTTAACATCCATGCTCCCCTTCAGACTAAATACTCTCGCCATAGGCAACATGAAGCGTCCAAATGGTTTTCTAAAGAGTTGGGAGTCCTAAAACTTCAAGTACGCTAAGCAGAACCTAAATGGCGGAAACTCTGCTCCATAGAGGCCAAAACAAAATATATAGCAAAATTAAAGGAGTACAAAATAGCGATTTTGGAGGCTAAAAGAGCTTTTTTCACTACTAAAGTACTCGAATATGAGAACAGCTCCAAGGAAATCTTCAGCATTGTGAAAGAACTTTCCAATCCTAGTCGTGTGGCTCCATCTGTCAAAGCCACCCAGGAACTCTGCAATGATCTGAACTCATTTTTTGTTGAAAAAATTAAAAAAATTAAAACCTATATTGTTTGCAGCAATCACAATATGGAAGACAGTAAGGTCCCTCCCAATCCCTTTTTACTTGATACCTTTCCTATGCTAGATAGGAAAAACTTTCTGGAACTGGTTGCAAAGGTTAAATCTGACTCTCCTAAGGAGGAATGCCCTATTAACATAAAGAAAGCAATTTTTCAGGCTTTTCCCGCTACCTTCCTTGAGCTACTCACTCTTTTACTGTTGGATCGTATTGCCGCGGCAGGTCTTGGAGGGCTGCCACTGGACTGGTTTGGGTCTTTTCTAGAAAACCGCAAACAATCGGTGTGGCTGTCGCCCTATAAATCCAATACTGTTGAAATGAGTTGTGGGGTTCCACAGGGCTCCTCCCTGTGGCCGATTCTTTTTAACCTTTACATATGTCCTCTTATCCTGAGTCTTCGGCAGAGGGGGGTAAAAATCTTCAATTATGCGGACGACATGCAGCTGATTTTTTCTCTGGAGAACTCCTACGAATGCAAAGATTTTATCGGGAATTCTATGATGTATGTAAAAACTTGGATGGATAAGAACCAACTTAAATTGTATTCGGAAAAAAATGAAATAATCATCCCAAGCAATAAAATCACTCATTGGGCACCATCATATTGGCCGTCTGAGTTAGGTGCGGCCCCCACCCCTAAATCATCGATTAAGAGTTTGGGTCTCTATATAGACTCCGACCTATCTATGAGCGCTCAAATCAATGCAGTAACCTCAGCTTGCTTTGTTCAACTCCGTAAATTGCGCAAGCTCAGACGTTTTTTTAGTAGAGAGGCCAGCATTCAAATTGTGATTGCCCTTATCCATTCTAAGTTAGACTATGGAAAGGCCCTTTATCTTGGCATACCATTATATCTTAGACATCGGCTTCAGATGAATCAAAACCAGGCAGCTAGAATCATCTGTCTTAAGGATAGGAGATGTCACATCACCCCGCTGCTTAAAGATCTCCACTGGCTCCCAGTCGAGCAGCGGGTGTTGTTTAAAACTGGCTGCACACTTTTCAAAGCCATACAAGAAACTGGTCCTTGGTTTAATATTTCATGCATTAGAAAGCACCGGCCTGAGTGCAATTTTAGATCGATGCACTTGAACCTCTTGGAGGTGCATAGAATTAAACGGAAACGAATAGGTGGGACCCGGATTTCTTATCTGGGTCCGAAGTTCTGGAACTCACTGCCTAATCCTATCAGACTGGAGACTGACTACCTGCTGTTCAGGAAGGCTTTGAAAACCTGGCTGTTCTCCTTAGCTTATAATTAGTTGTTCTTCCTTATGTTCTTTTCTTTTTCTGCTTAGTCTTACTAGCCCCAAGAGACCTGTTGGTGAACGTGAGCTTACATAAGTTCCTAAATAACATAACATAACATTATTTTTATAAATTAGCTTCGAATAAGGAATTGATGCAATACAATGTTAATCATGTCAATCTGCCCATCCAGGGTGAGATAGCAATTTTCAGCATGCCAGTCTGCCCATACAGGGTCAGACATTCATTTTTATATATTTTTTCATATTTTACTTGCTTATCACAATAATTCCAGAAATGCTCAAATATCACTGACAAGCATTGAATGTATATAGAGTACGGTGAATTTACTGCTGCACAGTGACATGCTCACACATTATAAGAATATGTGTAAACACACCTTGGTTAATTATGCTGAAATATCATTGTCCGAAAGCATTGCGGGTCTTGACTAAGCCTGGGCGTAGTGGGCGTAGTGGGGCTACGTGGAGCAGCGTGTAGTGTGCCCAAATCTACGCACACTCGCGCGCTCCACGTAGCCCCACCTCCCGCCCACCCTCCTTTTAAAATAATATCATGCATGATAAAATAATTAAATGTAAAGACTGTCACAAGAAGTTGGAAACGAGGAAGAGGGAGTACCGGAGACGCCGCGCTGCAGATAAGTCTTTACATTTAATTATTTAATCATGCATGATATTATTTTAAAAGGAGGGCGGGCGGGAGGCGGGTGGCGGGTGGCAGGCAGCTACGCTTCGCCCTGGCGTGTGCGTAGCGCTGCCTGCTTCGCCTACTTTGAAAACTGCGAAGCAGGCAGCGCTACGTACACTACGTGGGCGAAGCGTAGTATAACACCCAGGGTTAGTATTGACATTGATTAGAATACAATGATTAAATTCCAACTTATGCTTGAACATTTAGATAAAACCTCTCAAAGATGGCCGCCTTGCATTGTAAACAAGAGCCCATCCTTTACGTGTGCTTTCTGTGAATGTTGCAGGTTGACCTCGAAAGTACTTGTCTCATGTTTAGGTTTAAATATGGAAGTGTCTCTTGTTTATGTTGTGCAGTAGGAAAAAGGCGCGAAGCTGAAACGCATCCTGTTGATTTGTATGTGGTCAGTAAACACATTACTGTATTTTCACCTTCATTTGTCTGCAGTCTCTTCACTTGCTTGTCGAGTGGGGAATTGAGCCTCATATATATATATATATATATATATATATTCACTGAAAAAACCATAGGTTTCAGGCATGTTATTGTTAGAAATTAGCATTTAAAAAACCTTTGAAATTCACTGTAAAAACCATAGGTTTCATGTACGTTATAGTTAGAAATTAGCATTTAAAAAACCTTTGAAATTCACTGAAAAAACCATAGGTTTCAGGGATGTTATAGTTAGTTGGACATTTCACTCATAGAAAACCATAGAAATTCTCCTGTTATAGTTAGTTGAGCTAACTATAACTCGTGCCCCAGCAATGCACTGCTGATGATGTCACATATTACATCATTCATGACATGGTCAGTGACATCACTGATGACATCACTGATGACATCTCAAATTACATCACTGATGACATCACTGATGACATCAATGATGACATCATCCAGTGGATGTGTGTGTCTATAAAATGTAAATATGTTTTATATATATATGCCAAGGTGTATTGAAGAATGAATGGGTGTATAAGAGTCAGGACGGATGATTAAGTAGGTGTGGGACTGACTGTATAAGTGAGTGATTAATTGGGTCTTGCTTAATGCATGTGTTAGCGACTGATACAGATATTCACACAATTTAGGTTGTCAGTTGATGTAGGAGAGTAGGATCTGCTTCACATGGGTACCCCCACTTTTTGCTGGTGTTTCACTGTTTTTCTTCCTTAGTCTGGCTGGAGCCCTGCTAATCAGGACCACAGCCTAGCTGCTTCCTCTCTAAAATGGTTTCCATGTACATTAGGTACATATCTAATTGGATTCTGGAGTGCATTATAAGCCCCTAGTATATGGTACACTATGTACCTAGGGCATAGGTACCTCAGAGGCCTACCAGGGGCTGCAGCATGTATTATGCCACCGCTGGAAAGCACTCCAAAATGACACCACAGGACTGCTACTGCAACCTGGGTAAGGGTGTGCTTGCACGCCTTACTGTGGTATAGGCTACCTATATCACTACCTTATACAGACACATATAAACCTATAAGCCACTCCTATGGCAGGCCTTGACAATCCTGAAGGCAGAGTGCTTGGTTTTATGTGAGAGGGTGCCCAAGCATGAGCTGAGCCCCTCTGCAGCATTTGGAAATACTTCCTTATGGCTGTTCTGTGATACAATGGCAAAATGGTGACTTGCACATGCAAAACATAAACGCCTTCTGCACATGAGTGTTCATTTTTATTCACTTCATCCATAGTAATCCAATTTTTTCCTTTTTATTTCATCAATAATTTTCCAAATTCATCCATCACGCCAAAGGAATGAAACTTCTATATATTTTAGCATGTTATATATTCCAGAATTGCCCATCCAGGCCTATTCATGAACATTGGAAATTTCAAATCCTCCAGAAAATTACGAACATGTGGCACCCAATGCATTTCGGTCCTAGTGTAACCTTCCTCAGGGGTATCTGCAATTTTATATAAAAAATACATATATCAGTCCTATTTTTGATGAACTCACAATGATTATCAAACAAATAATAAATCATAAATCGTACATTCTTCCCAACACCCCAATCTGTAATTTAACAAAACGAGTGAACTGCCCAACCTCTCTGTGTACTAAACAATATTAAAATTTTAAAATGTTATAGAAAACGTGACCCCACCAACCCTGTGTTAACCGCACTAAACCTGTGATCCCCCAACTGCCCCAGAGTTTCTACGAACTTTCCCGCTTATGTTTAACACCTCAAATGCATACCTGCTCTGTTCGTTCCCATTCAACAACCTCCTCTCGAGGTGTACGCTCGAGTGTCAAAATTACCCGCCTTCGCTAAAACCGAGAGCTTTTAAGTCCATTAAACCCACCCCACCTGTGAATCAGTATTTATGCAACTCGTGTTTAAAGAGACCACCCCTCTCGCACCTAAATCCCATTAAAACTTTGAAAATATAATGCTGCTCTCATGATTATCCAAAACAAACCAAACTCAAATGCCACATATATCAGTGCAACAAATAAACAATGAAATAGACAAACAACGTTGGTGCTTATCAAACTCTAAACAAATCCAATGAATAATATATGAATAATATATGTATAATATATGTATAGCTATTTTTTCTTGTTGGTAACTCCGGTGAACTGCCTTTGACGTGAATTTAAAAGCGTAAGTGCGTTGTTACTTCTTTTATCAATGGGGTGCTTCCTGGGTTAGAACGGCGGGTATAAATTGCAAAAAGTCAAAAGCCTGGCGCACACCCTTAATTTTAAATCTTAAAGTTTCAATCGTTATTTTATTCAAGTTCAGCGTGCATGCACCCGTGAGGGTGCTCCATTCCTTAAGCACTTCAAAAAAATGACAAAATGGTGACTGGCACATGCGAAACACAAACGGGTTGCATAGCCTTCTGCAGATGAGTGTTCATTTTTATTCACTTCAACCATAGTAATCCAATTTTTTCCTTTTTATTTCACCAATAATTTTCCAAATTCATCCATCACGCCAAAGAAATGAAACTTCTATATATTTTAGCATGTTATATATTCCAGAATTGCCCATCCAGGCCTATTCATGAACATTGGAAATTTCAAATCCTCCAGAAAATTACGAACATGTGGCACCCAATGCATTTCGGTCCTAGTGTAACCTTCCTCAGGGGTATCTGTGATACAGCCATACCATATACTCTTAAGCGCATTATAACCTCGCGGTAAATGATAACTTTGGGATGGCTGCATCAAAACATGTCGTGTTTGGTGTCAAACGCTTTGGAATACTACCCCCCACCAGTCCTGGTGTCGGGGGTAGCATTCCACCCTTCTAGAAAGAGAGACATGTTCACACTAGCTTAACCTGGTTAAATCTTTCCAAAGCCCTGGCATCACAAAATGGATGCCACTGCCACAGACACGGGTCTGGCCTCCTGCTGCTGAGGGAAACTCCGGCAGGGGAGGCCTGGACAATAATTTTCCTGTCACAGGGAGGTGAAACCACCTCCCCAGACAGGCAGATGTGTATTGGGGCAGGGTGGGTGTATTCAGAGACACTGCCTGGGGCACACAAGGTGTCCCTGTGCATAGCCCAGTTCAAACCGGTTGCAGGGGCACTCAGCCCCCGCTCTGGCGTGAAACTGGACAAAGGGGAAGGGGTGTAACCACCCCCACCCCAGGCCCACCTATAGGTGGAGCCTTAGAGTTAGTCCATCCCCTAAACTTAGTATAAGTATAGGAATCCAGTCCCTAGGGCTTTAGATTACCCTGGACGAACCTCTGAAACATATATCCTGGACCTTCGACTTTCTATCATGACTAATAGACTGAAGAAATCTCCCTTGGGGTCAAGGAGTGACTCCCCTGCTTGGCAGGCACCAAAGAAGCAACTGACCGGTTTGCATTAATGAAGCTCCCGCTGGAGCCGAAGTCTCTGCATCCCTAGAGGTGGATTTCCAGACTTCCCCGAGGCTACCCTGAGTCCACAGCAAAGCTGAGGCCTGTGGCTATCGTGGGTTATGTGGAACCGTGCCCCCTGGACACCGTGAACTTTTGCAGCAACACTATCTTCCTGGTCATCCTCGAAGTTGTGCTTTGGGCTCCGAGTAGCCCCAGCCTTGAGCACCTCCTGCACCGAAGATTGTTGGCCTCCACTACCCGAGTGACCCGTGGGCCAGCTTCCAGTGCGACCGCTCGAGGCTCCTTCGCGATCACTAGCCCGTTGGCTAGCAGGTCCCCACGAAGGCAACTCCACTTCTGCTGAGGCTTTTCTGGTTGCTCCAAACTTGCCCTTACTCACCGGATGAGTCCATCAGACCTTGCTGGTCTGCACCGCAGTCCTTTCTATGATTTCCTGTGACTTGCCGTTGCCATGGCTTGTTGGGTCCTTCGTGGTCACCGACACCGCAGCACTCGACAGACTTCGTGGGACAGCTCGAATCCGGCTCATGAACTTCATCGACACCTCCTGGACCTCGTGGCTGAAGAGTCAAGACACCCATCAACTCACCTGAAGCACCCGACATCTGTGGGCATTGGTCCATCCTGCCCTAGGTCACTGGCAAGTGACCCAGACTCTGTCCCCTCTGCTTTCAAGTTACTTACATCCAGGCTTGGATCTCTCAGGACACTTCTCCTCTTAACGGCATCAGCAGTTCTTTGCAGGCTTCCATTGAAATCGACGACGCGACCCAACACCAAAAGACACCTATGCACCCGGCTTCCCTCCGGTACTCTCGTGGGTGCTAGCCCTAGAACTTCCTAAGTTCAAGAGGGTTTGGTCCTGACTCGATTAGAAGTGTCCCTAATCTTTAAAATTCCGACCGTGACATTTCCCGTAGAAAGTAATAGGAACCCGCGGTTGTGTTTCCACACTGCATACAGTTCCCATGGGTCCCCTGTGTCACTACCTTGGGTGATTCCTTGGGTCCCAGTGATTCTAGAGGCAATAGGCCTAATGCCTATTACAGTCATGGTTCTTATACCACTTCTTGAGTATATGGTTTGGTACGCCCCTAGGGCTCAAACGTGTATTTGTGCTTTTACTGATGCTTAATCACTTGTAACTTTTGTACTTCAAACTCCAGTCTCATAAAGAGACTAGAGGGGTGTGTTTAACCTTAAATACATATATTTTGAATATATACCTGGTGTGGTTGTCTTTTCATTTGATCATTCAAGAGATTATAGACTGGTAAAACAAGCTGCTTTACATTCCTTCAAGACTTAGCCTGAAGGCTGCTCTCCATAGCTACCACTAGGATAGCTTTCAAATAAGGTTGTCTTTAACCATTCACCATAAGGGGTTGTTTGGACTGATACAAGGTGCCCACTAGAACTAGTGGACAGCATATATCAGGCCTTCTTCTCACAGTTGATGTGTAAGCAGTTCCATGGTTTAGTTAGCAACTAAAGGAGGATCTATATGGGCTATTGATTGCTTGTCTGAGTACCTGTATGGGTGCCTGATTGTCTGTGTGGGTGGGTGGGGGGTATGACGCTGTGCATAGATGAGTGACTGGATAATTCACTGTGTATATGTATTCAAGTCTGGATCTGTGAAGGTCTGTATGGCTGGGTGAGTGTGTTTATGAGTGTTTTGGTGAATGAATGGATGCCTCAGTGGTATATGTGTGAGTAACTCCATATGCGAAAGACAGTATATATGAGTGTTGGACTGTATAAATGACTATATGTGAGAGTGAGTGATTGTGAGAGTGCCTGTATGGATCAGTGTGTGCATGTATTAGTTATTGTATTAGAGTTTAAGTGTAAGTATGTGTTAGTATATGTTTAAATAAGTGACGTGGTATGTGTATATCTGTACAGGTGAGTAAATGAAATTGTGATTGATTATTTCCATTACTGACTAGGTGTGTGAATAACTATGAATGAGCGGCGGTGTTTGTCTGTCTGTATAGATATGTGACTGAATATGATAATCCTGTATTGATGTCTGACTGTGTGTATGAGTGAGTGTATGGGTGAATGAATGGATATGTGTGTAGACCTACAAATTAGTGAGTGAATATGTATTAACTGGTATTGGTGTGTTCATGGTTTCGAAAATTATAGTCTGTATTTTCGAGTGGGTGTATCAAGTTTAATGTTAGGGTCTGATGAGGTGCATCAGATTTTGACGTGGATGATGTCATCAGTGATGTCATTTGGGATGTCATCAGTGATGTCACTGACAATGTCATGAATGATGTCATATGTGACGTCATCAGCAGTGCATTGCGGGGCGCGAGTTATAGTTAGCTCAACTAACTATAACAGGGGAATTTCTATGGTTTTCTATGAGTGAAATGTCCAACTAACTATAACATCCCTGAAACCTATGTTTTTATCAGAGAATTTCAAAGGTTTTTTTAAATGCTAATTTCTAACTATAATGTGCCTGGAACCTATAGTTTTTTCAGTGAATTCCAAAGGTTTTTTAAATGCTAATTTCTAACTATAACGTGCCTGAAACCTATGTTTTTTTTGTGAATTTCTAAGGTTTTTTAAATGATAATTTCTAACTATAACGTGCCTGAAACCTATGGTTTTTACAGTGAATTTCAAAGGTTTTTTAAATGCTAATTTCTAATTATAATGTTCATTAAACCTATTTTTTTCTGTGTTTTTTAATTATCCTCCCATGCTCAACTTGGTGAAAACTGCAAATCTCACCACTCTTCCATCGATACCTTACGCCAAGAAAATCGCCACAAACGAGAGCCACAACTAGCGCTAATGAAATGCAAAGTAGGCGTTCCCGTGCAAAAAAACCACGAAAATACCACTTCCCAATATTTTCAATGACCAGCCAAATCTGCAATGCGATCCAAAAAGCAGGCGATAAGCCAAGTTAGCAGTAACAAATTAACATCAACCTTTAACTGGTGTAAGGAAGTCGACTATCTACTCCGTGAATTGGACCCAACTCACAGCCACATCTAAAGACAAACATGTGATAGACCTACTGATCATGCAGCTCCGACACCCAATAAGGCCACAACACCCAGTGCCACCACCAGAACCTCCCCCCCGCACCACTCCCCCTACTACCACCGAGGCAGCGCAAAACAGGACAACGGACCTTCCCAAAATGCCATGCCCCTCAGCCACACAATAGCTGAATGTTGGGAGATGTGGCAAACAACTATATATGAAGGGGGGACTGAGGAGCCTAGCGCGCAACCAAGATGGCCGCGTAGGTGCGAGGCTCCCGAGGACCTCCGCGACCTCCTGAATTAATCCTGGCGATATCCTGTCCTTGTTGAGGGGACTGTGTCGGTGAACCCGAGCTGAGGCGCCACCCGTTTTTTGGGCTCGAATCGGACCCCGAACACCGGTGGGAGCGTCGATTGAAGGTTGCGGCCTTCTCCTCGCCGGCCCCCCGGATTGGAGTAGTGGGGCGATCCGGGGACGAAGTGAATAACAGCGGCGAGCGGGGCTGGGCGACTCGCGTACCCCGCACTTTCACTTTCGCTTTTGCACCCTCCTTGCCTCAGGCGGGGTCGGGCTGCGGAGCGGGGTGCGGTGGTGTTGCCTTGTCCAGGTGCCCGGCTGACCCGCCGGCGGTGGGTTGACCCGCGGCCCGGTGGTCGCCCCCGCCCCCCCCCCTGACACCCGTGATTTGGTGTGGCGGCCCGTTTGGAGATCTTGGCACGACGGTGGAAGGGCCAGCATGTCCACCAAACAAGATGGCGACCGGACGAAGATGAAGACAACCCGCCGTGGCACGGCGCACCAGGCCAATAGTATGGATCGCTATACGCTCCAGAAGGGTTCTCCGGAGACATCGCGGTCATCCCTGGTGGGCCCGACGGAGGCGCCTGCCCAACCGGTGGATCTGACCCTCCGGGACGTCATGGGCGCCATCGCAGAGATGAAGGCCTCAGTGGACCAGCGTTTCGATACCCTGGCGCAAAAAATTGACTCGGTCCTGGTGGATGTGGGCCTTGTGAGGGCAGACTTGTCAAAAACGAACGACCGAGTTGACTCCCTGGCCCACACCACAACGAGCCTCACGACGGACGTGGTGGCCCTCCAGAAGGAGGTGCGCCGGCTTGGCCAGGCGAGCGCCCTGATGGACCGGCGACTGGAGGATTCCGAGGGTCGGGCCCGGAGGAACAATGTTCGCATTATTGGTGTGCCGGAGGGCCGAGAGGCGGAGGCGGCCGATCTCTTCGTGGAAGAATTGATCCTGACCCATCTCCAGCCCCGGGGGCTGAGTAAGCTTTTTGCGGTGGAGCGTGCCCACCGGGTCCCTGGGGGCCGCCCTAAGACCGGTGCCCCGCCGCGGCCTATTATTGCCCGGATCTTTAATTTTCGGGACAGAGACGCCATCCTCCAGACCTCCAGGCAACAGGGACCGGTCAGGCTGGACAATATGGATGTACACTTCTACCCAGACTTTACTCCGGCGGTCCAGAAGCAGCGGCAGAGCTTTCTTGGTATTAAACGTCGCCTAAGGGACCTAAACCTCAAGTACTCAATGCTCTTTCCGGCTAAGCTGAGGGTGGAGGTGGATGGCCGTACGCACTTCTTCGACCGGCCCGAGGCGGCTGGGGACTGGTTAGATACTTTGCCTGGAGATCGGGGTGGGGGGGGCGCGGCTGGCGGGGAGGGCCCGCCGGATCAGAATTGAGGGGTGACTGTATAGGCCTTGCTCGGGATATTGTTCCTTTACCATATATTGCTTTCGTATGTTCCCCTCCCATGGAGGTCGGGTGGGGTCTGCTGGGGGCTTCCCTCCTCCTCTGGGGGACTAGTTAGTACTTAGCTATGGGGCGACAGGCACACTGCACTTTGGGGGGGCTGTCTGGGCTCATGCAGGGGTGCAGGGAGGGGGGAGTTCTGTTGGGACCGGGGGGTGGGGGGGGTGTGTTGTTTGTTAACACCGCAAGGCAAACCCGCAACTGTTTTGTTGTTTTTAAGATGCTCGGTGGGGGGCGACCGATTGTTTTGACGTATGATGGGGGGTAGGGATTTGATTGTGTTGTCATGGAATGTCAACGGCCTGGGGGATAGGATTAAGCGTGGTGTGGTCCTGCAGTATTTAAAACGTATCTCACCAGATGTTGTCTTCCTGCAGGAGACACACCTTATAGGTAACACCTTTCATGCAATGAATCGGCGGGGATATCGTTTGGCGGCCCACTCCGGCTTCACTTCGGGCTCGCGGGGGGTGGGTATTATGGTCAAGAACTCGCTCCCGTTGGAGATTGACGAGGTGCGCCATGATGAGAGGGGACGTTACACTGTTCTGGTGGGACGAATGGAGGGTAGAGTGTTTATCTTTATATCAGTGTACGTCCCGCCTGGGCTACAAGCCACTACATTTGCGGACCTAGGGCGCCTCCTTCTGGACCTTCCGGGTGGCCTATTGGTGGTTGGAGGGGACTTTAACGCGGTTGCCTCTGGATCTATGGATCGCCATCCCCCTAGGGACCTCCCCCGGGCACAGGCGTGGCTGCCCGGCCTTTTAGACACGCTGGGCCTGGTGGATTGCTGGCGCTTAAAGCATCCCGTATTGCAACAGTACACCTTCCACTCGGGGGCCCATGGTAGCCTCTCGCGGCTTGATTACATCCTTGTCCCGGCGGCCCATGCAGGGAGGGTGGGGGAGGTGCGCCATCTGGCACGGGGTATCTCAGACCACTCCCCATTGTTGTTGCATTTCGATGTCTTCCCGAGGGGGGATGGCAGGGTGGCCCCGATCAATGCATGGTATTTGCGCGACCCCACCATTCGT
Source organism: Triturus cristatus (assembly GCF_964204655.1). NCBI lineage: Eukaryota > Metazoa > Chordata > Amphibia > Caudata > Salamandridae > Triturus > Triturus cristatus. The sequence continues at coordinate 62,752,856 of NC_140587.1, forward strand.
GCCGACTTGATCAAATCCTTACAGCGCTATTTCGATGAGAATGTGGGGTCGGTCCCGTCTGCCATCTCCCTGTGGGAGGCTTTCAAGGTGGTTCTTAGAGGGGAGGCCCTCTCCTTTATCTCCAATGCCCGGCGGCGCGAGCGGGAGGAGGTGACCCGGGTTGAGGCCGAGATTGCAGAACTGGAGGGTGACCTGGGGAGCGGGGTAACAGATGCTAAGTTACATGTTTTGCACTTAAAGCAGGCGGCCTATCGGGCCCTCGTCACGGAGGCGGCCAGGGGCCTCAGTAGAGAGCAGCAGGGGCGATTGTATGATGTGGGTGACAAGGCTGGCAAATTGATTGCGTGGTTGGACAAGAGGGAAAGAGCGAGCCGTGTGGTGCCTTTGATTGAGAGCGTGGATGGTGTGTGCGTCACTGAGCCGGAAGCCATTGTCTCCTGCTTCGCGGATTATTTCCGCGAAGTCTACTCCCCGGTTTCTCCCTGCTCGGAGGAAGATTCCCATGCCTTGCTTCGGGACATCGCACTGCCATCCCTTACGGTGGAGGACAGGGATTCGCTGGATGCCCCGCCCACCTCGGACGAAATTGCCTCGGCTATTCGCTCGGTTGCATCCGGCAAGGCCATGGGCCCCAATGGTATTCCCATTGAGCTATACAAGCTACGCCCGGATGTGCTGGCGCCCCACCTGCGCGCGATGTTCCTTGCGGCCCACTCGCAGGGCTCCCTCCCGCCGGACCAGCGTCTGGCTACAATTGTGGTGATCCATAAGGAGGGGAAGCCCCGTGAGCGGGTCACATCCTATAGGCCGATTTCGCTTCTGAACGCGGAGCCCAAAATCCTCGCCAAGGTGTTGGCCAACCGGTTGGTTGGCGTGGTGGGCGATTTGGTCCACCAAGACCAATCGGGCTTTATACCACATCGCAACACGGCGCTTAATCTGCGGCGCTTACACGGGGTGCTCGCACGTGTCCCGTTTGTGCGGGAGCCGGCCATCATGGCGTCCTTGGACGCCACCATGGCGTTTGATACGCTCGAATGGCCCTATATTTGGGCGATGCTGGCGAGGTTTGGGTTTGGCCCGGGCTTCGTCAGCTGGGTCAAATTGCTATATTCGGGCCCGTTGGCGCAGGTGGTGGTGAATGGGCGAGTATCTGCCCCATTTGCGCTGGGGCGGGGCACGCGACAGGGTTGTCCCCTGTCGCCTCTCCTATTCGCCCTGGCCATGGAGCCCCTGGCGGAGTGGCTGCGGTGGCACCCTTCTATCCGTGGTCTCCGCTGGACCCCCGAGCATGAGGACCGCGTGTCCCTCTATGCTGACGATATCCTTTTGTATCTCGCCTCCCCGCGCAAGTCACTGATCGTCCTGGTTGATGTTTTGCGCTCCTTCGGTCGCAACTCAGGCCTGGTCATCAACTGGGCGAAATCCTGTGTCTATGTGCTCTCCGGGGAGGCCCCGGTCCTGCCACGGGACTGTCCGATCCAGATTGCCTCCCAGGGTTTCCGGTACCTGGGTATATATATCACTCTTGACCCGGAGGCCCGCTATGAGCGGAACTTGTTGCCCCCCCTCCAGCGTCTGCGGGAGGACGTGGTGCGCTGGCGGCGTCTACCGCTCTCGCCGCTCGGCCGAGCGGCCTTATTTAAAATGATGTCCCTGCCGCGCTTCCTCTACGCCCTCCAGAATACCATGGACTTGGTCCCGGCACGCTACTTTCGCGAGGTGGAGGGCCTCCAGCGGCGCCTGTTCTGGGACGGGAGGCCGCGTATTGCTCTTGCTAAATTGACGCTCCCGTGGTACGATGGAGGGGTCGCCCTCCCGGACATCAAACGGTATTACTGGGCCTCCCAACTAGCTGCAATTAACCATGGCCTTTACGGGCCCGCCTTGAACCCGGCATTTGAGATGGACAGGACGCTTCTGCCCGGTGGCGATTATAATCGAGCGCTCTACTCTGGCGCGCCCGACTCCCGTTTGACGGGACCGACGCGTGTCATGGTGCGTGTCTGGCACGCGGCCAATGCAGCTATGGGGTGGAAGGACCGTTTGACCCGAGCGTCTCCGCTGTATGCATCTGAGAGGTTGGGCTCCCTGTGGACGTCGAAGGGCTTCGAAAAGTGGGACACGATCGGAATCAGCACGGTGGGAGATCTCTGGACGAGGGGGGGATTCAAAACTTTTGAGACGCTGCAGGCGGAGTTTCAGCTGCAGGGCAGTGAGTACTTTCGGTACCTACAGGTCCGCCATGCGCTGGGCTCCGTCTTCCCGGATGTTGCATCCATTCCGGAGTCTTCCCCCCTGGAGGACAGAGTGCTTGATGGCCATGTCCCGGACAGCACGATCTCCCTCATATACAAAAAATTGATTAACGATAGATCGTGTCTGCTGACTAGTCTCCGCGAGGCGTGGGTTGCCGACGGGCTGGAGCTGGACGACGAGGATTGGATTTCCGCGGTGGCCTCTCCGAAAGAGGTGGCCATCCCGGCTCGCCTTCGTTTCGTCCAGCTCAAGATCCTTCACCGGGTCTATGTGACGGGGCCAAGGCTTTTACGTATGGGTTTTGCCGGTGATGGAATGTGTAAGCGTGGCTGTGGTGCGTTGGCGACTTTCATGCATATACTGTGGGAGTGCCCGAGGGTGGAGCGATTCTGGCGTGGTGTGCATGAGGTTCTACGAATGGTTACGCGTGTCGCGCTGCTGCCTGAAGCGAGGAGATGCTTGCTGAATGTCTGGGAACCAAATGACTACTCGGTCCCGCAGGCGCGGTGGGTGACGCTGGGATACATGATAGCCAAGCGTGATATTGCCCAATTGTGGGGATCCCAGAGGCCCCCTGCGGTGTCTGCCTGGAAAGAACATATGGATTGGTGTATGTTTCGTGAAAAGGTGGTGTATGTAGCGAGGGGTAAGCCTGGGGCGTGGATGAAACTCTGGGGCCCCTGGAACGCCTACCGCGGGGGTATTTGTGAGCCGCCGCTGCTACCAGCGGCCTCGCCGGCTCCGTCTCCCTAGATGGCGCCCCTCCCTTGGCCGCGGGCGCGCGGTCCCCCAGTCCCTGATCTACTCCCGTCCCCCTCTTCAGAATTTTGCTGCTGGTTTGGATCCCCCACTTATGGAGCACGTGTTGTCACTTTGGATCGAGGGTTGCCTTGCGGTTGTGGTTTGTTCATGTTGTTTTGTATTAAGAAAATGGAACCGTACTGTGGGCATGGAGCTGTGAGGCCTGCACCATTGATCACTCCTGTCTTCCTACTGTGCACCGCTGAGAAAATTTTTTGCTGTATGTATGTAATATGCTTTTGATGCTCTAGCGGCCGGCCGTGTGGTTGTAGGCCCATACCTGTAACTTCTATAAACTGCAATAAACGGTTTCAAAAAAAAAAAAAAAAAAAAAAAAAACTATATATGAAGGAGGCAAGTCACCCATCAACAATAAAGCACACAATGCCACGTGTAACACTGATGTGCTGCACAAACCTCACTATGCAAAGCACAAACCTCTCCAAGTGGGGATATACTATTGATACTTGTAGTGTAGTGCACAGTGGACGCAACCATGTTACCTCAGGCAGTGGGGAAGATCTCGGTCATGTAGCTGTGTTGCCCCCCCTGGAAGCGGAAGCGGAGTGGGCTGCTCCAACGTAGGCCACTCCAGCGTAGGAGTATGAATAAATAGACCAGACCCTAGGTGTGGTTCACTTGTGGGAAGACCAAAGAGTCTGTCACAGTGGCAGCCCTCACCCTGGCACGTGGCTGCCGTCATAACTGCGGGCCTCCTCAACACAGGCCCCCTGCGAACCCAGCGGCACAGCACCGCAGACTTATGTCTGTACCGACTACTGCCTTCGACACTGTGTACAGCAGCGCTCACAATTCAGACACAGTGGCGATTGCAGATGTCGCAGTCCACTGCGCAAGACGCGTTGCTCCCAGTGTAGCCCGCCCAGACCACGCATCAGTGCAGAGTGTGCACACGCTGTGTGCTTCAGGTGCTTCTAACTCATTGCACTATAAGTCATCGCCACGTGGCCTCATCAAGCCAGAATTCATTAGACAAAACACATTGCTCCCAGTGCGGCCCGCCGGAACCAACTACTCCAAATGCCACTAACTGTGCAGCTCAACTCAACGCCACGTGGCTGTGCGCCCATCCTGACCCCTGCCTCCGCCCTACACTGAGGTTAAACGGTTCACAATTCAAGATTAGTAGCAACGCAAATTGTGTAAGAGACTATAATGGGTTAAGAATACTAAATGCTCCCAATCTGTGTAGCTCAAGTCAACGTCACCTGCCTGTGGGCCTTTGCTGACCACTGCCTCCGGCCTACACTGTGGAAGACCGGTGACACGTGGTGCCAACTAACCCTGTTCAACACAAGCTGATCCCACCTGTGCAACTGTGTCCTGAATCCTGAATGGCAGCGACCACAGAACCAGACTCCCTTTGATCAGTTAGGGGTATTTCCATATGGAAGGCCGGCGACACATGGTGCCACTGAACCTGCACTACACAGGCCGGTGGGGCTTCCAATGAATGCACGTGGCTGTGGGCCCTTGCTCACCCCTACCTCTGGCCTACACTGTGGAAGACCGGCGACAAATGATGCCACTAACCGTCTTCAACACAAGCCGATCCCACATGTGGAACTGTGTCCTCAGTCCTGAATGGCAGTCACCCCAACTCCGTGAGACAACCACAGCACCAGACTCCCTTCGATCAGTGAGGCATATTTCCATATGCAACGGCAGCAACACGTGGTGCCAATAACTCTGTTCAACACAAGCCGAACAATCCCACATGTGGAACTGTGTCCGGAGTCCTGAATGGCAGTGACCCCAAGTCCATGGCAGTGAGCACAGCAGCATACTTCCTCTGATTAGTTAGGCATATTTCTATATGCAAGGCCGGCGACAGGTGGTGCCACAAACCCTGTTCAACACAAGCCGATCCCACATGTGTAACTGTGTCCTGAGTCCTGAATGGCAGTGACCCCAAGTCCGTAGCACCGACCACAGCACCACACTCCCTTCGATCAGTAAGGCATATTTCCATATGCAAGGCCGGCGACACGTAGTCCCACTAACCCTCTTTAACACAAGCCAATCCCACATGTGTAACTGTGCCCTGATTCCTGAATAGCAGTCACCCCAAGGCCGTGGCAGCTACCACAGCATCAGACTCCCTTCAGTCTTATTTGTTGTTCTTTTCTTTAAATGATTTTTTTTATATGTAAATCTATACATGACTAAGATTCTTCTTTGTCCAACCACACAGGGACACTTCCAGGCCCAAGAAGGTTGTTGGGGGTATGATGGTAATGTGGCAAGAGGGTGCGTTACCTGCTGTTGTGGGGAGAGGCAGGGTCAAAGGGGTATCTATCACAGAAAGAACTCCGATATGTTTTCACAAATACCTCGGACAAATGCCAGCTGACGGACTGAATCACAAAATGTTTTTTCAATGCTTATGTAGTGTGAGTTATGAACAGTTCGCACCCAGGCTCGCAGAGGGACAGCTGAGGCCCGTCTGCTCGACTCCCAGACGCATTACTATGAGCCATCCGCGTCATTGTAGCTATCCCTGCCCTGTTCCGTCGTACGCCACGCCACTCCGATTACGTTCCGACGTTGGCCCCACATAGCTACCTGACACAGGCGTACTCGCTGTTGGTGTACAGGTCAGTGGTCTAGTTCTCAACATCTCACGGCCACTCCCTGAGGGCAGGTTTGCACACACATCACACCCATACGGCGCATGCGTCACAGGCCATGTGACCACGCAAATATAATAGATCGACAACGTCACATCCTTTATTGCCGGTGCTGACTAGATAGCGGACACTCCACGTGTCTCACCCATAAAGAGTCTTTGAAAGGTTGCGCAGAAGGTTAGTCACACCCTGATCTGTATAGCCGTCAGGGGCTACCACCCCCTTGGCGCGAACTTCAGATGCACAGGGTTAGTGCCACCTGAAGCTCATATAGCCATCAGTGGCTACCACGACGTGGCACGGACTTGAGTTCCACAGGCTTAGCGGCCCCAAAAGCTGATGTGGTCTCCACCATTGATGACTCAGGACTCAGCGACATGTGTGAGATCTGCCAGGCCGCGGAGAAGCTGATGTGGTCTCCGCCATGATGACTCAGGACTCAGCAACATGTGTGAAATCTGCCCTGCATGGAATAGATAATGTAGTCTCTGCCATTTATGACTCAGGACTCACCGACATCTGTGAGAT
>NC_140587.1:64559294-64794294 GCF_964204655.1 Triturus cristatus
ACAAAGAAGCAAGAGCAGTGCATAAATAGGCAAGAGAAGTGCATAAAGAGAAAAGAGAGGTATAGAAAGAGGTAATAGAAGTGCCGAAAGAGGCAAGAGAGGTGCAGAAAGAGGGAAGAGGGGTGCAGAAAGACGCAAGAGAGGTACAGAAAGAGGCAGGAGAAGTGCATAAAGAGAAAAGAGAGGTGTAGAAAGAGGCAAGAGAAGTGCCGAAAGAGGCAAGAAAGGTGCTGAAAGAGGCAAGAGTGGTGAAGAGGGGTGCAGAAAGAAACAAGCGAGGTGTAGAAAGAAGCAACAGAAGTGCAGAAAGAAGCAACAGATGTGCAGAAAGAGGCAGGAGACCTGCAGAAAGAGACAAGCAAGGTGCAGAAAGAGGCAAGCGAGCTACAGAAAAGAGAAGAGAGCTACATAAAGAGGGAAGAGGGGTGCAGAAAGAGGCAAGAAAAGTGCTGAAAGAGACAAGAGAGGTGCAGACAGAGGGAAGACGGGTGCAGGAAGAGGCAAGCCAGGTGCAGAAAGGAGAAAGAAGGTACAGAAATAAGAACAAAAAGTGCAGAAAGAAGCAACAGAATGCAGAAAGAGGCAAGAGAACTGCAGAAAAAGGCAAGAGAAGTGCAAAAGAGGCAAGAGAGGTGAAGACAGAGGCAGGAGAGGTATAGAAAGGTGGAAAAGGGGTGCATTCAGAGGCAAAAGGGGTGCACGAAATAGCAAGAGAAGTGCAGAAAGAAGCAACAGAGGTGCAGAAAGAGGCAACAAAACTGCAGAAAGAGGCAAGAGAGGTACACAAAGAGACAAGAGAGGTGCAGAAAAAAGGAAGAAGGGTGCAGAAAGGAGCAATAGAGGTACAGAAAGAAGAAATAGAAGTGCAGAAAGAAGCAACAGAAGTGCAGAAAGAGGGAAGAGAGGTGCAGAAAGAGACAAGAGAGGTGCAGAAAGGAAGAAGAAGGGTGCAGAAAGAGGCAAGAGAAGTACAGAAAAAAGCAACAGAGGTGTTTACAGAGGCAAGAAAACTGCATAAAGAGGCAAGGGGGATAGAGAAAGAGGAAATAGGGGTGCAGAAAGAGGCATGAGGGGTGCAGAAAAAAGCGAGAGAGGGGCAGAAAGAAGAAAGAGAAGTACATAAAGAGTAATGAAAGGTGTAGAAAGGGCCAAGAGCAGAAAGGAAACAGGGAAGGGGGTGCAGATAAATGCAAGAGAGGTAGAGAAAAACAGAAGACAAGTGCTGAAGGTGAGAAGAGAGGTGCAGAAAGAGGCAAACAAAGTACAGAAAGAAGCAAGAGAGGTGCAGAAAGAAGCAAGAGAGGCATACAAAGAAGCAAGAGCAGTGCATAAAGAGGAAAGAGAAGTGCATAAAGAGAAAAGAGAGGTGTAGACAGAGGTAATGGAAGTGCCAAAGAGGCAAGAGAGGTGAAGAAAGAGGAAAGAGAGGTGCAGAAAGAAGCAAGAGAGGTGCAGAAAGAGGCAAGAGAAGTCCAGAAAGAGAAAAAAGAGGTTTAGAAAGAGGCAAGAGAAGTGCCGAAAGAGGCAAGAGAGGTGCTGAAAGAGGCAAGAGTGGTGCTGAAAGAGGGAATAGGGGTGCAGAAAGAAGCAAGGGAGGTGCAGAATGAAGCAAGAGAATTGCAGAAAGAAGCAACAGATGTGCAGAAAGAGGCAGGAGACCTGCAGAAAGAGGCAAGCAAGGTGCAAAAAGAGGCAAGCGAGCTACAGAAATGAGAAGAGAGCTACATAAAGAGGGAAGAGAGGTGCAGAAAGAGACAAGAAAGGTGCAGAAAGGAGGAAGAAGGGTGCAGAAAGAGGCAAGAGAAGTACAGAAAGAAGCAACAGAGGTGTTTACAGAGGCAAGAAATCTGCATAAAGAGGCAAGAGAGATAGAGAAAGAGGAAATAGGGGTGCAGAAAGAGGCATGATGGGTGCAGAAAAAAGCAAGAGAGGGGCAGAAATAAGAAAGAGAAGTACATGAAGAGTAATGAAAGGTGTAGAAAGGGCCAAGAGCAGAAAGGAAACAGGGAAGGGGGTGCAGATAAATGCAAGAGAGGTAGAGAAAAACAGAAGACAAGTGCTGAAGGTGAGAAGAGAGGTGCAGAAAGAGGCAAACAAAGTACAGAAAGATGCAAGAGAGGTGCAGAAAGAAGCAAGAGAGGCATACAAAGAAGCAAGAGCAGTGCATTAAGAGGAAAGAGAAGTGCATAAAGAGAAAAGAGAGGTGTAGACAGAGGTAATGGAAGTGCCAAAAGAGGCAAGAGAGGTGAAGAAAGAGGAAAGAGGGGTGCAGAAAGAAGCAAGAGAGGTGCAGAAAGAGGCAAGAGAAGTCCAGAAAGAGAAAAAAGAGGTGTAGAAAGAGGCAGGAGAAGTGCCGAAAGAGGCAAGAGAGGTGCTGAAAGAGGCAAGAGTGGTGCAGAAAGAGGGAAGAGGGGTGCAGAAAGAAGCAAGAGAGGTGCAGAAAGAAGCAAGAGAAGTGCAGAAAGAAGCAACAGATGTGCAGAAAGAGGCAGGAGACCTGCAGAAATAGGCAAGCAAGGTGCAAAAAGAGGCAAGCGAGCTACAGAAATGAGAAGAGAGCTACATAAAGAGGGAATAGGGGTGCAGAAAGAGGCAAGAAAAGTGCTGAAAGAGACAAGAAAGGTGCAGAAAGAGGGAAGATGGGTGCAGGAAGAGGCAAGCCGGGTGCAGAAAGCAGCAAGAAGGTGCAGAAAGAGGCAAGCAAGCTACAGAAAAGAGAAGAGATCTACATAAAGAGGAAAGAGGGGTGCAGAACGAGGCAAGAAAAGTACTGAATGAGACAAGAGAGGTGCAGAAAGAGGGAAGACGGGTGCATGAAGAGGCAAGCTGGGTGCAGAAAGGAGCAAGAAGGTGCAGAAAGAGGCAAGCGAGCTACAGAAAAGAGAAGAGAGCTACATAAAGAGGGCAGAGGGGTGCAGAAAGAGGCAAGAAAAGTGCTGAAAGAGACGATAAAGGTGCAGAAAGAGGGATGACAGGTGCAGGAGGAGGCAAGCTGGGTGCAGAAAGGAGCAAAAAGCTACAGAAAGAAGAAAGAGAAGTGCAGAAAGAAGCAACAGAATGCAGAAAGAGGCAAGAGAAGTGAAGAAAAAGGCAAGAAAAGTGCACAAAGAGGCAAGAGAGGTGAAGACAGAGGCAGGAGAGGTATAAAAAGGTAGAAAAGGGGTGCATTCAGAGGCAAGAGGGGTGAAGAAAATAGCAAGAGAAGTACAGAAAGAAGCAAAAGAGGTGCAGAAAGAGGCAACAAAACTCCAGAAAGAGGGAAGAGAGGTACACAAAGAGGCAAGAGAAGTGCAGAAAGAGGTAAGAAAAGTGCAGAAAGAGGCAAAAGGGGTGCAGAAAGGAGCAAGAGAGATGCAGAAAGAAGAAATAGAAGTGCAGAAAGAAAGAATAGAGGTGCAGAAAGAGGAAAGGGAAGTGCAGAAAAAGGTAAGAAAAGTGCAGAAAGAGGGAAGAGAGGTGCAGAAAGGAGGAAGAAGGGTGCAGAAAGAGTCAAGAGTGGTGCAAACATAGCAAGAGAAGTACAGAAAGAAGCAACAGAGGTACAGAAAGAGGTAAGAGAGCTGTGGAAGGAGGCAAGAGAGGTACAAAACATACAAGAGATGGGCAGAAAGAGGGAACAGGTGCACAGGAAGAGGCAAAAGAGGTGCAGAAAGAGTGAAGAGGGGTGCAGAATTAGGCAAGAGGGTTGCAGAAAGAAGCAAGAGAGGTGCAGAAGAAGCAAAAGAAGTACAGAAAGAACCAACAGAGATGCAGAAAGAGGCAAGAGTGGTGCAGAAAGAGGGAAGAGGGGTGAAGAAAAAGAAAAGCGAGGGTCAGAAAGAGGGAAGAGGGGTGAATAAAGCGATAAGAGGGGTGCAGAAAGAAACAATTGAGGTGCAGAAAGAAACAAGAGAAGTGCAGAAAGAGCAACAGAGGTACAGAAAGAGGCAAGAGGGGTTCAGAAAGAGGCAAGAGAAGTCAAAAAAGAATCAACAAGGGTGCAGAAAGAAGGAAGAGAACTGCAGCAAGAAGCAAGAGAGGTGCAGAAAGATGAAAGAGAAGGGCAGAAAGAGGCAAGAGAGGTGAAGTGAGAGGCTAGAGTGGTTATAAAGAGGCAGGAGTAGTGCCAAAAGAGGCAAGAGAGGTGTTAAAAGAAGCAACAGAGGTGCATAAAGAGGCAAGAGGGGTACAGAAAGAGGCAAGAAAAGTGCAGAAGGAAGCAACAGAGATGCAGAAAGAGGCAAGAGTAGTGCAGAAAGAGGCGAGAGAGGTGCAGACACAGGCACCTGAAGTGCAGAAGGAGGCAAGAGAGGTGCAGAAAGAGGCAAGTTGGATACAGAAACAGGCAAGAGAAGTGCCAAAAGAGGCAAGAGGGGTGCAGAAAGAAGCAAGAGAGGTGCAGAAAGAAGCCAGAGAAGTACAGAAAGAAGCAACAGATGTGCAGAATGAGGAAAGAGAACGGCAGAAAGGGGCAAGAGATGCAAAAAATACAAGAGAGCTACAGAAGGAGGGAAGAGGGTGCAGAAAGAGGCAAGAAAAGTACAGAAATAGAAAAGAGGGGTGCACAAAGACACACTCGGGTGCAGAAAGGAGCAAGAAGGTGCAGAAAGAAGAAAGAAAAGGGCAGAAAGAAGCAACAGAATGCTGAAAGAGGCAAGAGAAGTGCAGAAAGGGGAAGAGATTTGCAGAAAGAGGGAAGATGGGTGAAGAAAGAGGCAATAGGGGTACAGAAAGAAGAAAGAGAGGTACAGAAACAAGAAAGAGAAATGCCGAAAGAAGCAACAGAAGTGCAGAAAGAGGCAAGAGAAGTGCAAAAAGAGGCAAAAGAGTTGAAGACAGAGGCAGGAGTGGTGCAGAAAGGGGGACATGTGTGCGTTAAGAGGCAAGAGGTGTTGAAGATTGCATTAATCTCTTAGCATGAGCTGAAAGCCATTTTGTACTTGGCAGCCATTTTAGTTAGCTATGTGCTGGACATTTGCTGTTTCCCTCTCCCAGAGTCTTGCACATGCTCAGATGTGCTTAGCTAGTAGAGTGCACCTGTTCCTAGTATAGAACTGTCAGGCTGTTCTAACTGATGTCAGCAACTTATTACTCCTCCTACTTGTTGACTGTGCAGTTTCTGTATGACCATCTATGTGCATAACTCTTATCATGTGTACTTGTACCGCCTTTTTTCAGCCCCTGTGTGGGTATATAATGCCCCTGTTCTCTGTACTCCTTAGAAATGTCTCCTACAGTGATTTGAGAATTCTGTATGACACATTTTTCCCTCTTTAGAGGTTAAATAAAAAGATGTATTTTATATTACAGCTTCTGTGCCAATCTCTTCTTTGTTGGTCTAAAAGGACCAGGTGTATCAGTGAAGCCCCAGATTAGGTTTTGATTTCTGCAATTGGTGCCCTCTGTGAGGCTCATCAGAGAAGTGGCTATCCAAGGGAGTGATCCTGATGGGAGACAGGAATCTACTGAGGAGGACAGAACAGGACTCTAGTAAAAAGGTACCCTAAAACTGAGATTCTGTCTCTGCAGCCCAGTATATTTCTGGTCTTCCTGATTGGACTCCTCCAACTGCTTACCACTCCTGAGTGAGAACATTTTTGGCGTGAGTATTCTAAAAACGACCGTTTGGTCACTCAGAACTTGGCAGTTTGAATCTGGAAACTTGTGCTTGGTAAGGTAGTTTGTTACGACGCTTCTTGGATTTGTATGGAAATTGGCCAATATTTGGAATTTGGAAATATGTAAACTGCAGTTTATGTAGGCAGGTATTGAGAAACTTTTGTAAACTTGAACGGCACACTTTGAGTTAAGTGCTAATTTGTGTATAATATTGTATATGCGGCAATATTTTTGGCATGCCTATTCTTAGCACACATCGTAGAATGTGTTGCATTTGTGTAGGTACCCTTGGAACTTGTATTGAATTAGCCGGCTCCCCTAGAAGGGATACTTAACTAGGTTAAGGTATAGAAACGTATTTCTTCCTTGGTGACTAGTACCACGAGGAACTAAATATGTACGTAGAAAGGATCCTGGTCTGTGCACTTAGTAACATTCATAAGTAGTGATATGCAGAGCGTTTTTTTCTTGGTGTTCTGCCAGCCAAATCTAGTGAATATGACTTACAACTAGTATTTACAAATAGTTTGGTTTAAGTACAGTCTGTGGGCTGTCTTTTGTTTCTGTCCTAAGTGTTGATCTGTGGGTTAAATGTGTGTTTAAATGTCTATGGTTTGACATTAGTGGTACTTGTAAGTAGCGATTGCGCTCTTGGTGCAAGAATGGCTAGCCTTAAGTTCCCTGTATTATGTGTTCTGAGTATATGACACCGTTTTGAAAATGTCTGGAATGAGCTCAATGTTTTTTTTGTCATCATTCTGTTATGCAAAACATCATTAAAATAAAATATATTTTAAAAGAATCCAGCAATGAATGATATAATATATGCTAAATAGCTGCACGCTATCATTAAATTGACAGAGTAAGACACTATACATGTGGACAAATTGCCACAATGTTAAAGATAAAATTAGAGTCCACATTTAATAGGAATAAAAAAGCTTCAAAAAACGAAATTGTGTGTTTTGCAATAGATAAAATTAAGATACAAAATGTCACAGCATTTATCCTTCTGTATTAGGTATTAACTGGCATTCACATTATCTGAGTGAGTTGGTTGTTGCAGGCCTGAATACACATTACAGAACGACAGATTTGTGCAAAGGCTGACTTGAAAGGCGTGTGAATTCGACGCCTTTACATGTCAAGCAGCTGTGTAAACATTAGACTATTTCTGACTCCGGCCACAAAAAACAGCTGACGTCACTACCCCTTAAGTCAGTGCAAACACGGTGTAAAACCCTGCATTTCAGACTGCTGTTTTAAAAGTTAGAAATTAGGTTTATTATTTTTTTGATAAACAGAGGACAGATTGACAGTAGGGATTTATTTTCTTAATGCCTTTTTAAATAAGGATAAGAGTGGTTTTTGATGTTAAATAATAATGACTGTCGTTCATTTAAAAGTGGCGCAGACTTAAGATGTTTCAAGTTAAGCTTCTGTTCTTAGGGCTGTGAATGAATGTGTTTAAATATGATAGGCAAGGGATGCAGCTTGCTTTTCATATGTGGACTCATCAAAATGATTAGATTTATTAAAAAAAAAAAAAAAGAAAATTTGAATATATAATTTTTTTTATTTAAAATAGGTGCATTAAATTCTTTTTTTATTATTCATAATGCCTAATAATGATTCTGTGACCTCCTAGCATCCAAATTGAATTTAAGCCGTGCTATACAGCAATAGGGGGTCACTTACATGTGAAATGTCACTTTACCCAGGCGTACAAAACTTATTTTTATAAGGGTATACATTATACATTTCTGATGCCACATCTCTGGGATATGTAGAGGACTTGACCTGACTGGCAGCGTGACTGTATTGCGCGCAGCGTTCTTAATGGCAACAGTGCAATTGTTTGTCCAGGATTTTTAAAGTTCCCGTTTTGGTATTTATTTTTAATTTTATTTCCAGTTTCCCCTGTTTTTAAACTGCTGGCCCCTTACCTGCACTCTAATCTTGTAAAAATCACTGCTCTTTTAGCGGGTCCTTGCTACATAATCACTCCCACTGGGGACATATTGGTGGGGAGAGAAGGACGCCTGGCGGCGCCATCTTTGTTGCTGGTCTAGTCGTCAGAAGGACGATAGACAGCTACTTAAGGCGGGAAAACTCAGTGGTCATGTCTTGACCTGACTGGCAGCGTGACTGTATTGCGCGCAGCGTTCTTAATGGCAACAGTGCAATTGTTTGTCCAGGATTTTTAAAGTTCCCGTTTTGGTATTTATTTTTAATTTTATTTCCAGTTTCCCCTGTTTTTAAACTGCTGGCCCCTTACCTGCACCCTAATCTTGTAAAAATCACTGCTCTTTTAGCGGGTCCTTGCTACATAATCACTCCCACGGGGGACATATTGGTGGGGAGAGAAGGACGCCTGGCGGCGCCATCTTTGTTGCTGGTCTAGTCATCAGAAGGACGATAGACAGCTACTTAAGGTGGGAAAACTCAGTGGTCAAGTCTTGACCTGACTGGCAGCGTGACTGTATTGCGCTCAGCGTTCTTAATGGCAACAGTGCAATTGTTTGTCCAGGATTTTTAAAGTTCCCGTTTTGGTATTTATTTTTAATTTTATTTCCAGTTTCCCCTGTTTTTAAACTGCTGGCCCCTTACCTGCACCCTAATCTTGTAAAAATCACTGCTCTTTTAGCGGGTCCTTGCTACATAATGACTCCCACGGGGGACATATTGGTGGGGAGAGAAGGACGCCTGGAGGCGCCATCTTTGTTGCTGGTCTAGTCGTCAGAAGGACGATAGACAGCTACTTAAGGCGGTTATGCTGACGCGCAGCGGGCATGCGCAGTGGGTTCGCCGGATTTCCGCCAGAGTTACGCCTGAGTTCAGCCCATCTGCGCCCGTCCGCGCTCGGCCGGGCTCAGGGGCGTGGGCTGCTGCTCCGAGAAAGGTATTTTCCGCCAGAGACTTACATTATATAGACAATGGTATTCAGAAGTTAGATCCAATCATTACGAAGAGGCTAGAGGATATGAATATCCTTCGACCACTCAGGGGGAAGTCAGGGACTGTCCCGCCTTCTTTAAAGTTGACTAGTTTGAATACAAGGTCACTTCATAAGCACTGTCTTGAAATTTTCACTCTTCTTCAGGAAGAGGATATTGATGTGTTGACTCTTACGGAGACAATGTTGGGCGATGACTCCCTGCCTGATATTATAGCCACCCTTCCCAATGAATATGATGTGGTATGGTATAACCGTACCGACAACGCTCGCGGTGGGGGGGGGGGTAGCTATTTTTTATAAAAAGTACTTAAAGGTTGTTAAAATAGCGGGCGAGTCTGTAGATCTATCTGATATTCTTGGTGTGAAAATTACTTTGAATAATTCATGCCTCGTGATTCTTACAGTCTACCGCCCTCCAAATTCCACACCAGCATTTAATGATTTATTTGCCCCTATCATGTCTGACTTATGTCTGACTTATGTACAAGAAATCAAAAGATTGTGGTAACCGGGGACTTCAACATGCACTGGGATGAAGCTCATAAGGATCCGGCAACTCGACACTTGGAGAATACTATGTCTTCACTTGGTATTAAACAGCTCGTAGATGCCCCCACACATATCAAGGGGAATACCTTGGATCTTATTTGGACCTCAGACCCAAAGGTTATCCTTGTGGACATTCTGCCTTGTGTCTGGTCGGATCATTATCTGGTGAACTGTGAGATTCCCATTGTAGGCTTCTTGGCTCAAAATCAATTAAATTTGAGGAAAGTTCGTCAGTGGATAAAAGTTGATTCACTATCCTTGACTAGCACTCTTCCTGATTATGCCCAATCACTGGTCTCTAGTGGAGATTTGGATCAGGATTATAGGGACATAATGCACATTTTGAGTCAGGCGATTGATCAGATAGCACCCAAAAAGCTACAAAAGGTAAAAAGAGTAGGAAAAGGGGCTCCATGGTTCACTCCATTGCTGAGGGACTATAAAAAGAAGCTCCGCCATCCAGAAAGGAACTGGAGGAGAACAAAAGATGGTGTAGATCGGGAATCGTATAAAACCTCACTTAACTCATATAAAAAGTTGATCGTAGCTACAAAAGCAGATTTCTACGAAACCCGCATAAAGCAGTCGGAGAATATTCAGAAAGAAACATTTAAAATTCTGACAGAGTTGAGTAAAAAACCAGAAACGTCTGAAACCACAATAAACGTTGATACTTTTCAACATTTTTTTTTGGAGAAGGTTGAGACTTTTCTCTCGGAGATTGAGCATAGTACTCTGAATGGTTCGCTTCCAGTACAGGAAGTTCAAACCTCTGTGGAAGTTTCCATATTAAGGTTTCCTGAGATAGATCCCATGGAGCTTGAGCAGCTCATGAGTAGCACCAAATCAGGTTCCCCAGTGGACCCGTGTCCCACCAGGGTCTTTCGCCTGGCATGTCCTATCTTAGAAGATCATATTATCTCCCTTCTCAATAGTTCAATGGAGACTGGTTATTTACCATTGAGTCTTAAGGAGGCCCGAGTTAAACCTCTGTTAAAAAAACCAGGAGCCGACTTGACCATTTTGAAAAATTATAGGCCGATATCCCAATTACCTTTCTTGTCCAAGGTCTTGGAGCAACATGTGATGAAGTCCCTTTCTTTATTCCTGGAGTCACACCATCTACTCCAGGAGCGCCAGGCAGGATTTCGTGCACATCACAGCACCGAGCTGGTGATGCTCTCGGTGCTGGATGAGCTTAGAGGTATGGCTGATAGTAAGAAACCAAGCGCCCTGATCTATCGGCGGTGTTTGATACTGTCAGCCATTCCCTGTTATTGCACAGATTGACCTCTTTTGGGGTAAGGGGTCCGGCCCATAAATGGCTCCAGTCCTTCTTGACGAGTAGGTCGCAGAGGATCCAACTGGGGGATTGTATCTCCGAAATAGGCATTTTGGAGTGCGGAGTCCCTCAAGGCTCTGCATTGTCTCCACTGTTGTTCAATCTTTACCTACAACCGTTGATTGCATCTCTTGCGACTATGGGCTGTGGTGTGTTTAATTATGCTGACGATACCCAGCTGCTGCTGAGTATTAATAATACGGCCCGGGCACAAACTAATGCCCAGAACATCCTCAGACATACGGTTGGCTGGATGACTGCAAACCAGTTGAAGATAAACACGGACAAAACGGAGGTTCTGGTGGTTTCGACCTTAGCTTCACCTTGGAGTGACCTTTATTGGCCCCAGGAACTAGGCCCTACACCGACACCGTGTGACAAAGTAAAAAGTCTTGGTATCAAGATTGACAATGAGTTGTCAATGGCCAGTCAGATTGCCTCCGTCGTAGGGATGTGTACTGGGTTAATTAGACTGCTGCGTAAACTAGTTCCCCTTCTTTCTTTCTCCATGCTTCGAATGGTTGTTTCTGCTACGATTATATCGAGGCTGGATTACGGAAATGCTCTCTATTTAGGTCTGCCTAAAACCTTGACTAATAGACTGCAGGTTGTCCTGAATGATGCGGCGCGATTAATCTTCAGGCTACCTAGATGAACTCATGCTTCTCCTTTGCTGCTCAAGTTACATTGGCTTCCTATCGAGCAGAGAGAGGAGTTTAAGAGATTATGTACGGTCCATAAAGCAATCTACGGACAGGCCCCGGCCTGTATTAAAGAGCGCTTGAAGGTTTATAAGCCTAAACGAATTCTTAGGTCCTCTGATTCTCAGCTTTTGGTTTGCCCCCGATATAAGCTAGCAACCAAAGGTGGGAAATCCTTCTCGGTTCTGGTTCCACAGATATGGAATAAACTTCCAGAACCACTTCGGAGAGAAGTAAATCTCCTGCGTTTTAGGAAGCTGTTAAAAACGCTTCTATTTAGGGAGGCTTTTGGCTCACCTAATTAGCTGCTCTGAATGCCTTTCTTTTTTGCCTTTCATACGTTCTGCATTACTTTTGTTTGTCGTCGGTCTTGAGCGCCTAGAGACCTGTAGGTGAGTTGGCGCTATATAAACCGAAGTTAACAATAACAATAACAATAACAATAACATTCTGGGGATGACTATTATGCAAAAACATTGTAGGATATTCATTTTTAAGTGCCCCAAACATCAAAGTCGAAATTGGGTAAAATTCTAGGGGTGGGCGGAATTTGCGAAAGCGACTTTCGCAAATTATCGCGAAAATGTTAAAAATCTCCGCAAACACGTGGAAATATCGTGAAGATGCGGAAGTTTTTTTCCCGCCCGTTCGCGGTGTTTTCTGCGTGGTCGCGGCTCGCCAAATTACCCATGCGGTTGCTCGCGGGTGCGGCCATCTTGTTTTCACTCTTCTCGCGGTGCATGATCGCGAGAAGAAAGACGTGATCACGCGATGCATGACGTTACTGCGGGCGCGAACTGTCGCGAGACAGCGCAAATGGCTACCAACAATCCAACATCTCGTGGAGAACGCGACCGGATCGGGAAAACTTGTTGGCGAACGCAGGGATTCGGGTAAGGCGATCGCGCGTGCGTGAGAATGTATTATTTTACAGCACGAGCAAGAAACAAATTATCGCTAAGCTGCGGAATGCGGAAATTGACATTTTCGCGCTCTCCACGGAATGCGAAAATGTCAAATTATCGCAATTTCCGCGAGCGGAACGGAAATTTAGCCCAGGCCTATAAAATTCACTATTTAAATGAGGTTATTCCAATCAGAGCAGCTTATAAACTGCCTTAGGCTCCAGTAAATGCACATATGTAAGTATAGAATGAATAGCTGACATCTATACTGCTAGACAAGCACTCAGCACACTGCTTACAAATATAAATATGTACAAAAAACTGGCAGAAGTTATTAAGCTTACCTCTGAATTGCTGGTAGACAGGAATGGAGTGGGTTGTTGAGCTCTCAGTCTCCAGGGTCACTTTGAATTGGTAAAGGTAAAACTGAATGAAAACCTTGCACGCAAGATGGAAGAGCTGCGAATAGGTTAAAGGTCAAAGTTCTACATTTAGCAGGGCTCAGCGCAACATTTGCTTTGACATTTCGACATTTGAAAGACGAAATGGCAGGGCAGGGACAGAAAGAGGTTTTGCTTACTTTTTTTTTGGCAAAAGCAAGTTTTTGTTCACTCATATGAACAGATTGAATAATAATGGTATATGTGAGCTCTTATTAAGACAATGGCTCTGCCATATGTATAGCACTAATGCTTTTAGGGCTGAATTAAGGAAGCAATGGGATTTAGTTTGAATTCATGTGCCCTCGTGTTACACTTGTACATTTGCTAAAGGAATATGTTCTTTAGCTAGCTCAATGTGCTATTTAGCTCCTCAGAGTTTGTTTATGCCCAGTTGCTACAAATTGGGGTTGACAGTGTGGACAGAATGAAACCTGTTACAGGTTTCCTACTGTCAAAAATGGGGGGAGGAGGCTAGCTCATCTACAAATTAAGGGTAGGCATATTTATGTTTTCTCTCTCTTTTTCTTAATTTCTTTTGAGCCTGTCTAAACTGTCTGTGAAATAGCCATGAGACATTTAATTGGCTATTCAGTAATACTGTTTTAAACATTATTAGCATTAATAAAATGAATAAATAAATGTGCTATGTTACTGCCCATCCTGTCTGATGAAATTATGAACGGATGAGTAGTCTAGATTGCTGTTTCCTCATTTGATCTTTAAAGGGAACTAGCTGTGGGTAGTTTTTGTTCTAACATTTTCAGGTGATAACACCCCTATTGTTTGTTATTCTCATGTTACATACAGTTTTGCAAGGGCATTGCTAGTTTTTATTAGCTAGTCTGTGTAAATAAACTGACAGTCCTAATTAGAGCTGATGTTGCATAGTTTGGATTGTGAGAAATAGAATGCAGGGAAGATGCCCATGTGATCCTTAGCAAACATTTTTGAGGAAAATATTGTTTTATAGGAGTCTGTTAGTCACAAGATGTTTTGCTGGAGAAAATGTACCCATATGTTGAAGTTTTTAGTTCTTTATGTAATAGGAATCCTTGTTAAATTAGCAGTTTTAGATTTTCCTGTTGCTCCTATAACACGAGAGCATGGTCCTAAGCATACAATGTAGGTGCTTTTATTAAGAGAAATCATTTTAGAAGTGTCTGCAGTCCTGTACAAGTAATGCAAAGTCTATGAGTAAAAGTGTAGAACATTTCCTTTTTTCTTGAGGGTCTTTAGCTGATTAAGATATGAATATACAGATGTAAGGATTTGGAGTATGTCTGTATTGTTTTTCTCTTTTCCTCATTATTTAGTAAATGAACACAGACTTCCTTGGCTGCTTGGGATTGGGTGGCGTATTACTCTTGTCAGTTCACCAAAGAGTTCCTTTTATACTTGCCAATAGGTCGAGGCTGTTGTTTTTTTTACTCTCACATAGATGAAAGTGGTTCTTGGGTGCCTTGCTAATATATGGGGTGTCCCTAGACTAGGAAGTATTCTGAGACTAACCTCTCTGTTGATAGATTATTTCTGTGCCTTCTCTAAAGACCTTTTGTTCTGTCCACCAATAGATATTTGCTGCCTTACAACCATTGCCAGAGGGGCGCGGACGTCAGATCTAGCTTGAGGAGTCAGCACCAGTCCAGCTTGAAGTCAAAGTGAAGGTAACCAGCACAGGCATTGCTGGCAATCAGGACCTCAGTGAAGGTAGAAGGCCGGAAGCACTGGGATGTGAAGTGTGTACCCCTGCCACTGTCTTGGGCGAAAGACGGGGTCACAAATCAGAAAGGAGAAATCGTGGATCAAGTTTTTGATGCCCAGCCGAGGGTCACAGACCGACCAGGAAGGCGAGAAAGTTTTTGCTTGAGGTAACCCCCTTTGAAACAAGGGTTGCTTCAGAGATCCTAGCATCAGGCCTCTGAATCCTGGTCCCAAAGTGGCTGTAAAGTCTTCACCTTTGTTGGTCAAGAGATACCTGGGCACACTGAATGCAATCTATGGCCCCAACGAAAGAGCAGTGTGCCAGCAGAGTAATACAGGAGTTAGGGAAAGACTTGAGTTCAGGGTACAGGTGCTGTGTCTCTGGTCCCTGTTAGATTAAAGTGAAGAAAACTGGTGCACTGCCTGAGACACTGGACAGGATCGCTGAGAGCATTTGCCCTGGTGGGTGATTGCCCTATCCTGAAAGAAGAAACTTTTCCCTTGAAACTGGGCCGTGATTCCTGAGTTGCGAGTTGTGCAGCTCCACCGTGGGGACAACAAGAGCCTGCCTGTGAGGCTCAAACGGACACAGGGAGAAGACTCCCCTTTGGTTGGTTGTACAGCGGCTTTAAGTTCCCAAGGACTTCTTTTTCTTTTTTGTTGAAAATGTACCCAATTGGTCGTCCCATTTTTGAGGAGGAGCAGCCCTTTGCAGCTCTTCGTCCTAATCCTCATGGTCCTGTGTGGTCCTCCTGGTCCCCTGGATCCAGGATCATTTTTGTAATAATATGTCTGACTGCTTTCATAATTGGATTGGGAATAATGTCTGTTCTACGAGAGAAAAGTTCCTCTGAGCAGTTGACAAATGTTACTTTACCCTTTCCTTGATTGATACTCTTACCCTCATAAAGGAAACACTGGAAAAGTCTAGTGAAAATGTTTTTATTAGATATGTGCTGTTGGCTATTTTGAAGTTGAAATTGATGGTCACTGAAATGCATAGGAGCCTTGAAAATGTTTTAACTGGATGGCTCTAGGATTTCCTTAGGACTAGAAAGCTAATAGTTCTGTTTCTGATAATAGTAATTACTCTCTCTTGCTATCTGTATGACCCAATGCTCTGTTCCCTTTGTACTCCTGCTTATACCTTATACATACCCGCTTAACAATATTTAGAATGAGAAATGCCCACCTAGTAATGAATTAGATATTGATAAATTTATGAAAAAAAAAATATGCATATTTCCTACTGGATTATAGAAATGTCTTTAGCTCATGCTAAAAGGACCATCTGTTGAAGATTGCATTAATCTCTTAGCATGAGCTGAAAGCCATTTTGTACTTGGCAGCCATTTTAGTTAGCTATGTGCTGGACATTTGCTGTTTCCCTCTCCCAGAGTCTTGCACATGCTCAGATGTGCTTAGCTAGTAGAGTGCACCTGTTCCTAGTATAGAACTGTCAGGCTGTTCTAACTGATGTCAGCAACTTATTACTCCTCCTACTTGTTGACTGTGCAGTTTCTGTATGACCATCTATGTGCATAACTCTTCTCATGTGTACTTGTACCGCCTTTTTTCAGCCCCTGTATGGGTATATATTGCCCCTGTTCTCTTTACTCCTTAGAAATGTCTACTACAGGGATTTGAGAATTCTGTGTGACGCATTTTTCCCTCTTTAGAGGTTAAATAAAAAGATGTCTTTTATATTACAGCTTCTGTGCCAATCTCTTCTTTGTTGGTTTAAACGGACCAGGTGTATCAGTGAAGCCCCAGATTAGGTTTTGATTTCTGCAGAGGGGTGCAGAAAGAAGCAAAACAAGTGCAGAAAGAAGAAACAGAGGTGCAGAAAGAAGCAGCAGAGTTGCAAAAAGAGGCAAGAGAAGTGCAGAAAGAGGCGAAAGAGATGCAGAAAGAGGCAAGAGAGTTGCAAAAAGAGGGAAGAGGGATGCAGCAAGAGGGAAGTGGGGTGCAGAAAGAGGCAGCAGGTACTGAACGAAGCAAGAGAGGTGCAGAAAGAAGCACGAGAAGTACAGAAAGAAGCAAGGGAAGTACAGAAAGTCAACAGAGGTGCAGATAGAGGCAAGAGGGGTAAAGAAAGAGTCAAGAGAAGTACAGAAAGAAGCAACAAAGGTGCAGAAAGAGGCAAGAGAACTGCAGAAAGAGGAAATAGAGGTGCAAAAACAGGCAATAGGGGTGGAGAAAGAGGGAAAAGGAGTGCAGAAAGGCAATAGGGTGCAAAAAGAAGTAAGAGCAGTGCAGGAAGAAGCAACAGTTACAGAAAGAGGCAAGTGATGTGCAGTAAGAGGCAAGAGAGGTGCAGAAAGAGGCAAGAGAGGTACAGATGTTTAGAAGAGGGGTGCAAAAGGAAGCAAGAGAGGTGCAGAAAGAAGCAAGAGCAGTGCAGAAAGAACCAACAAAGTTGCACATTGAGGCAAGAGGGGTGCATAAACAGGCAAGAGAAGCGCATAAATAGGCAAGAGAACTGCAGAAAGAGACAAGGGAGTTGCAGAAACATGTAAGAGGGGTACAGAAAGAGGGAACAGGGCTGCGAAATGAGGCAAGAAGCAAAAGAGGTGTAGAAAGAGGCAAGAATGGTGCAGACAGAGGCAAGAGGGGTGCAGAAATAAGAAAGATAGGGAGAGAAAGAAGCAAGAGAAGTGCAGAAAGTACCAACAGAGGTGCAGGATGAGGCAAGAGGGGTGCAGAAAGAGGTAAGAGAAGTGCAGAAAGAAGCAACAGAAATGCACAAAGAGGCAAGAGAAGTTCAGAAAGAGGCAAGAGAGGTGCAGAAACAGACAACAGAGGAGCAGAAAGAGGAGTACAGAAAGAAGAACGAGGGGTGCAGAAAGAAGCAAGAGAAGTACAGTCAAAAGCAACAGAAGTGCAGAAAAAGGCAAGAGGGGTACAGATAGAAATAAGCGAGGTGCAGAAAGAAGCAATTGAAGTGTAGAAAGAAGCAAGCGAGGTGCAATATGAGGCAAAAGAAGTGCAGAAAGAGGCAAGAGAGGTGCAGAAAGAGGGAAGAGAGGTGCAGAAAGACGAAACAGAGGTTCAAGAGAGGTGCAGAAAGAAGGGAGGTGCAGAAAACAGAAGAGATGTGCAGAAAGAGGCACAAGAAGTGCAGAAAGAGGAAGAAAGGTAGAGAAAGAAGCAAGAAAATTGCAGAAAGATTCAAGAAGAAAGAAGCAAGAAGCAAGAGAGGTTTGTGCACCATTAGTACCAATTTAATACCCGCATTTAGCAATAAGTAAGAGGTTACCATTCCAGCTTTGCAAAGGGCCTTCCACCAAGCTGTAACACTTGTTGCTGCAATTTTGGTAACGTTTGAGGCATTTGAGTGTGAGAAGTTGGCCTGAGATATGCTATCCACTAGTTATAGTGGGCACCCTGTATCAGTCCAAACAACCCCTTATTGGTTATAGGTTAAACACAACCTTTATTGAAAGCTATCCTAGTGGTATCTATGGAGAGCAGCCTTCAGGCTAAGTATTGAGGGAATGTAAAGCAGCTTGTTTTACCAGTCTATAATCTCTTGAGTCACTAAATGAAAGATATCCACACCAGATATATATATATATATATAAAATATATGTATTTATTACTAAACACACCCTCCTAGTCTCTTTATGAGACTAGAGGTCAAAACACATAGGTTACAGTTCAATAATCACAGTAAAATAGCACAAATACACCATACACTAAAAAAGTGGTATAAGATCCACGACATAACTAGACACAAGGCCTAGAGCCTGTAGAAACGCTGGGACCCCAAGGAAACACCCAAGGTAGTGACACAAGGGACCCACGGGGGCCGTGTGCAGTGTGTGAACACAGCTGCAAGCTCCCGTTAGCTTCTATGGGGAAAGTCGCTGTTAGATTTTTAAAGATTAGGGACACTTAGAAATGAGTCAGGCCCAAACCCTTTTGGACTTAGGAAGTTCTAGGGCTAGCACCCACGGGATCACTGGAGATACTCGTGTTACCTCACCCAGGGAAGCCAGGTGCATAGGTGTCTTTTGGTTTTGGGTCGCGTCGTCGATTTCAATGGGAGCTGGCGAAGAAGTGCTGCTGCCGTGAAGATGTGAAGTGTCCGAAGAGATCCAAGCCTGGATCGAAGGTGAGAAGAACCTGAAAGCAGAGGGGACAGAGTCTGGGTCACTAGCCAGTGACCAAGAAGGTGATGAGCAGATGCCCACCGATGTCGGGTGTTTTCAGGTGAAAGAGGTGAAGCTTGACTCTTCAGCCACGAGGACCAGGAGGCATCGAGGACAACCAGGAGCTGTATTTGAGCTGTCCCATGAAGGATGTCGAGTGCTGCAGCATTGGTGCCCGGATTGGACACAACAAGCGTTGGCAACAGCAACCCACACAGAAACGAGAAAGATGCTGCAGTACAGGCCAGCAAGGTCTGTGGGACTCACCACTTGGTTGGGAGTCAGGGCACATCCAGAGCAACCAGGGAAGCCCAAGGAAATACAAAGTTACCCCCTCAGGGACCCACCAGTCAACGGACCAGGGATCTCAAAGGGACCTCGAAACGAAATACAAAATGACAGCCCACGGGTCACTTGGAATGACCAGGCCGACAATCTTGGGTGGATTCAGTGCTCGAGATAGGGGCTACAAATCAGCCCAAGCGCGACTTCAAGAGACTCAGGTAGAGTGATTGGTTAACACTAACAGTGAGTGCAGACCAAAACGCGAACACATACCTTTGGTAGATTGTTTTTCCTGGTATTTTCTATTTTTACCAAGAACTGCCAAGTTTAACCACCATGAGTAAAGCAGCATCCATAGCATCTGTTGATTTTGATTGGGAGGAGGAGAAACTGGAATGCTACAATGTGTGACAGCTAAAGCACTTCTGCAGGAAATTTAAAGTTGCTATGACCGGTCTCACCAAGAAGGATGATTTCTAAAAGGCGCTGAGGTCCTGGATAGAAGCAAGGAATTCCCCTGAGAATGAGGAAGGGGATGAAGATGCAGATGGGCAGCTGGAAGGGCCAATGGGTCCAGGGCGAATGAAAGCAACCCCTCAGTAGGTAGCAGCGTTTCTGCCAAAGGCCTGTCCCCAGAGGAGTTGGAGCACAGCAAGGAGTGTAGGATGCATGAGACGAAGCTGACCAAACTCAAGTTAAGTGGGCAGTTAGAATTTGAATTGCAAACTAGGAAATTGGCCATAGAGGAAAAGAGGATGCAGATTGAGCATGAGTTGAGAATGAGGGAGCTTGATTTGGAGCTCAAGAGGATTGAGGTTATAAGTGTCTCAGCCCAGAAAAAAGAAATGTGTGTAGCTCAGGAAGTGAGCTTTGCTGAGTTGGAGGTGGAATCCAGCTCAGATGGTGGCGCCAAGATTGGGTTATCTAGTGCTGAGGGAGCAGTACATACACCCAGAGATGTGGCGCCTAACTGGAAGGAGGGGGTTAACAAAGGCCAGGGGGTTCAAGGACGTGAGGTAGCTCCGGTGGTGCACAGTGTCCCTGAGATAGATTGGGGAACTGGCCCAGGGGTTCATGGTCCTAGTGGTGGGAGGGACACTCTACTGACAATAGATGAGAGGTGCAGGGAGAGGGTTTACCCCAGGGTTGAAGTCCTGGGGTGTGAGTGTGAAGACCACCCAGAAGAGTTTGGGTTGAGTGACAGAGACAGTCAGATGCTGTCTTGCCAATCTCAGGAGAGTGGTGTGGAGTACGTGTGTGAGGCACTGGATGGTGAGGTGAAGGATAGTTTGGTTAACGCTTGTAGGGGGCCGTGTGATCCAATTGTGGGAGAGCATACTGTAAGTCCCTGTTTTCCAGAGCTATGTCAACTCCTGTTGTAGAGTGAGTTCTCTTACCCCAGGGAGCTCACATTGGAGGCAGACCTTTTGGTGGATTCCAGAGGCTCTGGAGAGGCATAGGGGAGTGATCCTAAGAGGAGTGGTTCAGGTATCTTCCAACCCAGAGTGGGGGAAGAGGTGCAGAGTAGCCCAGCTAGGTCCCAGTGTAGTGGGAGGGGTGTAGGGGCTCACATTCTGTCTCAGTGGAGAAGGTGTGAGTGTGGGGTTGCGTGTCCCAAGGTGCCCGAACCCAGTCTCAGAGTCTAGATGGTTCTTTAAGGGAACACCAGGTGGGGAGCCTAGGCTGTTCTGATGGGCCTCCCATTTAGGGGGATCCCCTAGTGTATGGTGAACTGGGAGTGTCTGTAAGCAGGGCTCCATCAGTTCTGGTGTCTGGCAGTACCACCCCTGAGGGGAGGGTGCAGACGTCCAGAGGGATGGTTGAGAGGAGGAAAGAGTCCCCAGTGGAAGAACCAGTGGATCAGGGGCCAGACGGGCTGAGTCACCGATGAATGACCATGGTGACACCACTTATGTCCTGGGGGATCTTGACGCGCTGTCAGATGGACAGGGGTCGGGAGATCTGCGCCAGGCAGACTGTCACATGACACATGAGTTGTGTGTAACCCTCGGGGGGGCACATGTGCTCCCAATGAAGTCCTGGTGCGCCGGGCAAGTGTTCAACCGCAGGGGTTGGTCCCTGGGTTGGGAAGCCAGGTTCAGATGTTGTCTGACCAGGAGGGTGGGGCAACTGTAAACAGTGTCCTGACTGGTTTGTCTTTTGGGGGTACAGTTCCTGATGGGAGGGTGCAGTACTCTGGAAGGGGGTGCAGAGGTAGGGAGTCCTCGCCTCTGACCCCGGTTCAACTGAAGTGTTTAGACCCTAGATTGGAGGACCAGGTTCAGGGTATCCCCCCTGACCTGGATGCCCAGTTGCAGGATAGAACCCCTTAACTGGTGGGCGAATTGAGCAGGACACCTGCCACAGGTACCCTGGCAATTCTGGAAGGGGGTACCACTCCGGGTGGGAGGGTACAGAGCCCCAACAAGGAGGAGGAGGAGGACCGGTTGTGGAAAAGCCCACCCCTGTCTCTTGTCCAGCCACCGGGTATAGGCCCAGGGCTGGTGGGTCAGTGCCAGGATGTTATACCTGACCTGACCTGAGGGAGAATGGAAAAAGGGTGCCAAGCACCTGGGGCTACTGCCCCCCGCTCTCCGAAGCCACAGAGGTTTGAGAGCCCTGAGAGGCATAAAGCCTGGGTCTCATCCCTGACCACTGTCAGTGGCCACTGCGGCTTGCTGTCTGTCTGTTGGGACACACCTGTGAGCAAGTTAAGGTTAGGTGCTGCACAGGTGGTGTCCTCAGGTGAGGAGAAGGGTTCCCCATAGATTAGCTTGGTGGGCTCTGAGAGTATGGACAGAGGGATTCCAATAGGTTCAGATTGGCATAGAACTGGAGTATGCCCCTGCAGTTGCGGCGAGGGTCCATGTTCTATCGCCCAAAGCAGAGAAGCCCATCAGGGTAGTGATTGGTCTACCCTGCGTTTTGGCTGGAAGGGGGTTGTGCTGGACTTTGCCCTTTTTGCAGGACCATCCCTGAACTCTATGCCTTCTTCCTGTATTTTGTCTGACCTGTTTTTGTTGTTTCTTTGACTCTGGGCACTGTACCACTGCTGATCAGTGCTAAAGGGTGTGAGAAGGTGGCCTGATATATGCTGTCCACTAGTTCTAGTGGGCACCTTGTATCAGTCCAAACAACCCCTTATGGTGAATGGTTAAAGGCAAGCTTATATAAAAGCTATCCTAGTGGTAGCTATGAAGAGCAGCCTTCAGGCTAAGTCTTGAAGGAATGTAAAGCAGCTTGTTTTACCAGTCTATAATCTCTTGAATGATCAAATGAAAAGACAACCACACCAGGTATATATTTAAAATATATGTATATAAGATAAAACACACCCCTCTAGTCTCTTTAGGAGTCTGGAGTTCGAAGTACTTTAGTTACAAGTGTTTAAGCATCAGTAAAAGCACAAATACATGTTTGGGTCATAGGGGTGTACCAAACCATACACTAAAAAAGTGGTATAAGAACCACGACTGTAATAGGCCCTAGGCCTATTGCCTCTAGAATCGCTATGACCCCAAGGAACTACCCAAGGTACTGATACAGGGGACCCACGGGAGCCATATGAAGTGTGAAAACATAACCGCGGGTTCCTATTATCTTCTATGGTGAATGTCGCTGTTAGAATTTTAAAGATTAGGGACACTTCTAATCGAGTCAGGGCCAAACCCTTTTGGACTTAGGCAGTTCTAGGGCTAGCACTCACGAGAGCACCAGAGTACTCGAGTTACCTCACCCAGGGAAGCCGGGTGCATAGGTGTCCTTTGGTGTCGGGTCGCGTCGTCGATTCCAATCGAAGCCTGCAAAGAACTGCTGCTGCCGTGAAGAGGAGAAGTGTCCGGAGAGATCCAATCCTGGATCGAGGAGGTAAGGAACCTAAAAGCAGAGGGGACAGAGTCTGGGTCACTTGCCAGTGACCTAGGGCAGGATGGAGCAATGCCCACAGATGTTGGGTGCCTCAGGTGAGTTGATGGGTGTCTTGACTCTTCAGCCACGAGGTCCAGGGGGTGTCGACAAAGTCCATGAGCCGGATTTGAGCTGTACCATGAAGTCTGTCGAGTGCTGCCGTGTCGGCAACCAGAAAGGACCCAACAAGCCTTGGCAAAGGCAAGTCTCCGGAATGCAGAGAAAGGACTGCGGTGCAGACCAGCAAGGTCTGATGGACTCACCCGGCGAGGATAAGTGAGGGCAGGTCTGGAGCAACCAGGAAAGCCCAAGCAGAAGAGGAGTTGCCTTCGTGGGGACCTGCTAGCCAACGGGCTAGTGATCGCGAAGGAGCCTCGAGCGGTCGCACTTGAAGTTGGCCCATGGTTCACTCGTGGAGTGGAGGCCAACAATCTTCGGTGCAGGAGGTCCTCAAGGCTGGAGCTACTCGGAGCCCAAAGCACAACTTCGAGGATGACCAGGAAGGTAGTGTTGCTGCAAAAGTTCACAGTGTCCAGGGGTCACGGTTCTACATCACCCAAAATAGCCAGGGGCCTCAGCTTTGCTGTGGACTCAGGGTAGCCACGGGGAAGTCTGGAAATCCACCTCTGGGGATGCAGAGACTCCGGCATCCGGCAGGAGCTTCAGAATTGCAGACTGGTCAGTTGCTTCTTTGGTGCCTGCCAAGCAGGGGAGTCACTCCTTGACCCCAAGGGAGATTTCTTCCATCTTCTAGTCATGATAGAAAGTCGAAGGTCCAGGATATATGTTTCAGAGGTTCATCCAGGGTAATCTAAAGTCCTAGGGACTGGATTCCTATACTTATACTAAGTTTAGGGATGGACTAACTCTAAGGCTCCACCCATGGGTGGGCCTGGGGTGGGGGTGGTTACACCCCTTCCCCTTTGTCCAGTTTCGCACCAGAGCAGGGGCTGAGTGCCCCTGCAACCAGTTTTAACTGGGCCATGCACCGGGACACCTTGTGTCTCAAAAGCATTCTCTGAATGCACCCACCCTGCCCCAATACACATCAGCCTGTCTGGGGAGGTGGTTACACCTCCCTGTGACAGGAAACCTATTGTCCAGGCCTCCCCTGCCGGAGTTTCCCCCAGCAGCAGGAGGCCAGACCCGTGTCTGCAGCAGTAGCATCCATTTTGTGATGCCAGGGCTTTGGAAAGTTTTAACCGGGTTTAGCCAGTGTGAACATGTCTCTCCCTCTAGAAGGGTGGAATGCTACCCCCACCGCCAGAATTGGCGGGGGTAGCATTCCAAAGCGTTTGACACCAAACACGACATGTTTTGATGCATCCATCCCAACGTTAGCATTTACTGCAAGGTTATAATGCACTTAAAAGTATATGGTATGGCTGTATCACAGAACAGGCATAAGGAAGTATTTCTGAATGCTGCAGAGGGGCTCAGCTGATGCTTGGGTACCCTCTCACATAAAACCAAGCACTCTGCCTTCAGGATTGTCAAGACCTGCCATAGGAGTGGCTTAAAGGTTTATATGTGTCTGTATAAGTTAGGGATATAGGTAGCCTATACCACAGTAAGGGGTGCAAGCACACCCTTACCCAGGTTGCAGTAGCAGACCTGTGGTGTCATTTTGGAGTGCTTCCCAGGGGTGGCATAATACATGCTGCAGCCCCTGGAAGGCCTCTGAGGTACCTATGCCATAGGTACATAGTATACCATATACCAGGGGCTAATAAGGCACTCCAGAATCCAATTAGATATGTACCTAATGTACATGGAAACCATTTTAGAGAGGAAGCAGCTAGGCTGTGGTCCTGATTAGCAGGGCCACAGCCAGACTAAGGTCGAAAAACAGTGAAACACCAGCAAAATGTGGGGGTACTCATGTGAAGCAGATCTCACTCTCCTACAAATTGCATATGCTCTCCCTACTGTAAATTGATGTATGGATTATTGACTCCATGATTGGCTGATTTGGTTTACTGATCAGACCCTAGTACAGTGCAATGAGGGTGCCAAGGGTTTGTAAATCAAATGCTGCTGGTGGGCTTGCAGCACTGGTTGTGCCATCCACAGAAGCAGCCTGTAAAGTGTGTCTCAGGCTTCCCATCGCAGTGCCTGTGTGCAGTCTGGTACTGCCTTGTTGACTGGGCAAGTGCACCCAATTGCCAGTGCCTAAACCTTCCCTTTTCTTCATATCAGACACCCCTATGGTAGGCCCAAGGTCAGGGTGCATTGTAAGAATAAGGTAGGACATGCCCTGGTGTGTGGCATGTCCTAATAGAGAATTACATCCCTTTTAGTTTTTCACTATTGCAAGGCTAACTGTTCCCCATAGGCCAGAATGGGGAGTTTTATTATAACATCCTATAATCCTAACTGACCCAGGGAACATGGAGAAATTCAAGTTTAGTATGCCTGAACTCAGAATGATAAAATACATATTTTAGTGAAGTTGAATTTTAACATTCTGTGTTTGAAAATACCACTTTTTCAAAGCAGGTATTTTCTTGCCTAACTATCCAAGCCTGTCTCTGCTAGGTTGGGTATTCCTTGTCCGGAGATTGAGTGACAGGGGCTGGGGGATTCCAGGAGACAGGGTGAGTCAGCACAGGGCTGAATAGAGAGATCTGCATGTAGATGGGTGGGAGGAGTTGCACCTGGGACCTGAATAGGTTTGTGCCTTCCTGTGAGACGTTGGCCTGGTATATGCTGTTAACTAGTTAAAGTGGACACCTTGCACCAGTACAATTCGACTCTTATAGTAGTAGGTTTAAGACAACCTTTAAAGAAAGCTATCCTAATGGTAGCTGTGGAGAGCAGCCTTCAGGCTAAGTCTTTAGAGGAATGTAAAGCAGCTTGTTTTACCTTATAATCTCTTGAATTACTAAATGAAAGAACACCACACAGGTATATATATCAAATAGATATGTATTTATTACTAACAACTCTCTGCTAATCTCTTTATGAGTTTAGAAGTCAGGAACATATGCACAAATCAACATTTCACAATAAGTTAAGCACAAATATGGCTGGGGCCCTAGGGGCGTACCAGACCATATACTAAAAAAGAGACTTAGAGATAACGACTTGTGAGGGGACAAGGCCTAGGGCCTTCAAAAGCGCTGGGGCCTCACAAAACCACCCACAGCAGGTAAGTAAAGGACCCACGGGAGACGCATACAGTGTGAGAACACAGCCGCAAATCCCTATTGACTTCAATGGAGCAAGTCGCGATTGGAAATTTAGTGCCCGATTCACAGAATTAACTTAAGACAAAATCCTAAACTTACTACTTTTGGTATTCACAGAATGCACTTACTACTTTTGGTATTCACAGAATGCACTTACTACTTTTGGTATTCACAGAATGGATTTACGGCTACTAACTTTACGTCCGCACTCGGGCCGGAAATTCTGGCCCGGAGGCGGGGCTTCCGGCCCGGAGGCGGAGCTTCCGGCCCGGAGGTGGGGATTCCGGCCAGTGGCGGAGATTTAGCCATGGCCAAAATCTCCACCTCCGGGCCGGAAGCTCCGTCTCCGGCCCGGAAGCTCCGCCTCCGGCCCGGAAGCCCCGCCTACGGGCCAGAATTTCCAGCCCGAGTGCAGACGTAAAGTTAGTAGTCATAAATCCATTCTGTGAATACCAAAAGTAGTAAGTGCATTCTGTGAATACCAAAAGTAATAAGTGCATTCTGTGAATACCAAAAGTAGTAAGTTTAGGATTTTGTCTTAAGTTAATTCTGTGAATCGGGCCCCCTGAGTTTAAGGATACTTTGGGAGAGTCTACAAGCAAGTCACTTGCAGAGTAAGTAGTTCTAGAGCCAACACCCACAGGAGCACCATAGTGCTGGAGTGCATAGGTGTCTTTTGGTGTCGGGTCGCGGCGTCGTTTTCAATGGGAGCCAAAGAAGACTTATTGCTTGTGAAGACAGGAGAAGTGTCCGGTAGAATCCAAGGCTGGATTCAGAAGAAGGAAGACCTGAAAGCAGAGGGGACAGTGTTCAAAGTCACTTGGCAGTGACCCGGGGCAAGGAAGATGGATGCCCACAGTCGTTGGGTGATTTCAGGTGATCACGGGTGTCTTGACTCTTCAGCCACGAGGTCCAGGAGGCATTGACGACAACCAGGAGCTGGATTCGGTGTGTCCCACAAAGTCTGCAGCTTACTGCGGTGTCGGTGACCAGATTGGAGCCAACAAGCCTTGATAACAGCAAGTCTTGTGGAAAGAACAAAAAGTCAGCGGTGCAGACCAGCGAGGTCTGAGGGACTCACCCAGCGAGGGTAAGTCAGGGCAGGCCTGGAGCAACCAGGGGAGCCCTTTGGAACTGTAGAAAAGTCTTCTGGGGACCCACAAGCCAACCAGCAAGGGATCGTGAAGACGCCTCAGGAGGATTCACTCAACAGGGGCCCTTGGTCACTCGGGATGGGGTAGGCCTCTGATCTTTGGAGGGATTCCTGCTGGAGGCTTGGACCACACATGGTCCAATGCACAGGTTCGTAGAATGTCGTGAAGGGGTTGCACTCGAAAATAGTGCATGGTACCCAGGGATTGCGGTTCCTCGTCACTCGTGGGGTCCACTTGCCTCAGCGTCGGTGGGGACTCACGATGGCCTTGGAGAAGTCTGGAAATCCTCTTCCTGGGTTGCAGGGACTTTGGGCTCCGGCGGGAGTAGTGGAGTTTGCGACCGTGGATTGCAGTTTTTGGTGCCTGCCAAATAGGGGAGTCACTCCTTGACTCCAAGGGAGACTCTTCAGTCTTCCAGAGGTAGTGGAACATCGAAGGTCCGGGATTCTTCTTCAGAGTGTTGTCCAGGGGTATCTAGTTTGCAATGGAAAGGGTTCCCTAACTTATACTGGAAGGAAGGGAGGGACTAGCTCTATAACCCCACCTATGGGAGTGTCAGGGGAGTGGGTGGCTACACCCACTTCCCTTTGTCCAGTTTCATGCCAGAGCAGGGGCAGGTAGCCCCTGAGCCGATTTGAACTGGTGTATGCACAGAGGAGCCTACTGCTCCCCCAGTGCAGGACTTCAAAGCACCCTAGGAGTGCACCCACCCAGCCCCAATACACTAAACCCTGTCTGGGAGGTGGTCACACCTCCCTGTGACAGGATACCTATTGTTGGGCATACTCCACTGCGAGTTTCGGTCATCAGCAGGAGGGCAGCCCAGTGTCTGTGACTGGTGGCATCCATTTTGTGATGCCAGGGCTCTTCAGGATTCTACCGCGTTTCCACAGTAGGTACATGTCTATCCCTCTAGAAGGGTGGGATCATACTCCCACACCAGTTACTGGTGTGGGGTATGATTCCAAAGCGTTTGACACCAAAGACAACATGTTTTGATGCAGCCATTCCAAAGTTAGCATTTACCGCAAGGTTATAATGCACTTAAGAGTATATGGTTTGACCGCATTCACAAACAGCCCCAGAATGGACTCTGAGAGCTGCAGAGGGGCCCTGCTCAGGCAGATGCAAAAACAACAGTTGATGGTTAAATGCAGAACAATGTCATACATTCACCCCAGTACAGAGATCTGGGCCTAAATCCATCGTTTTTTGCTCACCATGTCGTTCCAGTTTGAACCCAGCCATATGCACATCAGTCTTGACCCTGTGCCTCATGGGTACAGTCCAGCACGAACTGCCAAGCCAGGTCCTCCCTGGACTGGAAACAAGCATCCTAGGACCGGTTTCGGAGTTTCACCCCTCTTCAGCCAGGATAGCTTGATTCCAGTGGCATGGAGAGCACGGGACCCACGTCTGGGCGTACCCTTCCCACTCTGGGTGACAAATGCAAAAACAACAGTTGATGGACAGAATGCAAAACAATGTCATACATTCACCCCAGTACAGAGATCTGGGCCTAAATCCATCGTTTTTTGCTCACTATGGCTGAAGAGGGGTGAAGCCCCGAAACCGGTCCTAGGATACTTGTTTCCGGTCCAGGGAAGACATGGCTTGGCAGTTCGGGCTGGACTGTTCCCATGAGGCACAGGGTCAAGACTGATTTGCATATGGCCATGTCTGAACTGGGGTGGCGTGGTGAGCAAAATAACGATGGATTAAACCCAGATCTGTGACTGGGGGTGAATGTTTTGCCAATGTGCAACATTCCGTCCGTCATCTTGTGTGTTTTGCTGTTCGGCCAATGTGGGAAGGGTATGGCCAGACGTGGGTCCCCTGCTCACTATGCCACTGGAGTCAAGCTATCCTGGCTGAAGAGGGGTGAAACCCCGAAACCGGTCCTAGGATGCTTGATTCCGGTCCAGGGAAGACACGGGTTGGTAGTTCGGGCTGGACTGTTCCCATGAGGCATAGGGTCAAGACTGATTTGCATATGGCCATGTCTGAAGTGGGGTGGCGTGGTGAGCAAAATAACGATGGATTAAACCCAGATCTGTGACTGGGGTGAATGTTTTGCCAATGTGCAACATTCCGTACATCATCTTGTGTGTTTTGCTGTTCGCCCTATGTGGGAAGGGTATGCCAAGACGTGGGTCCCCTGCTCACTACGCCACTGGAGTCAAGCTATCCTGTCTGAAGAGGAGTGAAACCCCGGAACAGGTCCTAGGATGCTTGAGTCCAGTCCAGGGAAGACATGGCTTGGCAGTTTGGGCTGGACTGTTCCCATGAGGCACAAGGTCAAGACTGATTTGCATATGGCCATGTCTGAACTGGGGTGGCGTGGTGAGCAAAATTACGATGGATTAAACCCAGATCTGTGACTTGCAGTGAATGTTTTGCCAATGTGCAACATTCCGTCCATCATCTTGTGTGTTTGCTGCTCAGGCAGAGGCACCCCCTCACATGGAAACCAAGCACCCTGCCCTCAGGATTGATAGGGCCTGCCTTAGGGGTGACTGATAGGTTTACATGTGTGTGCAGGGGAGATATAGTGAACCTATATCTCAGTGAGGAGTGCTAGCACCACCTCACCCAGGCTGCAGTAGCAGGCCTGTGGTGTCAGATTTAGTCTGCTTCACAGGGGTGGCATAATACATGCTTCAGCCCCTGGTAGGCCTGAAAAGTACCTATGCCCTTGGTACCTAAGGTACCATATACTAGGGACTCATAAGGCACCACAGTATCCACTCACTAGTGCACCTAATATGCACTCCATATTGTTTAGAGAGAACAGAGAGGCTAAGGACCTGATTAGCAGGGTCCCAGCCAGACTACAGCCAGAAACCAGTATAAACATCAGAAAAAAAGTGGGGGCAACATAAGAAGCAGATCCTACTCTCCTACAGCGACTCACGAAGAAGACTCGTGTCGCCGCCGCAGCCGCTGTCGTCTCACCACTGGAGAAGGGTGTCGCCGCTGCCGTCCGCCTCATAGAAGCGCCTCACATCGCAGAAGAAGAGTGTTGCGGTCGCATCAGACGGCGTCGCATCATTGGAAAGCGTGTCGCCGCCCCAGCCGCCGTTGTTGCATCACTGCAGAAGGGTGTCGCCGCTGTAGCTGTCGCATCGCCGAAGCGTCTCGCAACACCGGAGAAGAGTGTCGCCATCGCATCAGGCGCCGTTGCATCACGGGAGAAGCGTGTCACAGGGCCTGTCATGGCTCAGAAGAATCGTTGAGTCGCCGCAAGGCCGTCAGGCGGGCACACATCGTGTAGCATCAGAAAGAAGACTCCATTGCACCGGATCTTTATCGCATCTCCTCCCCACGCGGAAAATAACTGACGCATCCCCTACTCAGCAGTAGGGACCAGACACATCACCGTTCTTGCGTGTGGGGAACCGACGCATCAACTTCCCTGCAACACTTTCGTTGTATAGCGTTACGCATCCAAAGGTACATTGAACTTAAAGTGTCGCATTTACCATCCTGAGAGAACTAAGCTAATTCTACCATTTTTAAGTATAGTATTGTGGATTTTTGTCGCTTGTGTTCTTGTGTTAAGTCTATATAAAAGATACTTATTTTTAATATACAACTTGTGTGGTGTCCATCTGTAGTGTTGTCACTGGGTTACTGTATGTGCTCACAAATGCTTTACACACTGGCTCTGAGATAAGCTTGCCTGCTCGTGCCAAGCTACCAAGGGGTTGAGCAGGGGTTATTTTAGGAGTGTACTCCCTTACCCTTACTAGACACAAGTGTCCCTATTTGGTCAAAGGTACCTACCTCTGCCAACTAGAGAGCCCCAAATCTAACAGTGGTGGTCAGCGGTAAGGATTCTGGACTTGCATGGTGATTGGTGAACACTACTAGTGAGTGCAGACCAAAACGCGACCACATACTTTTGGTAGATTGTTTTTCCTTGGATTTTCTATTTTTACCAAGAACTGCCAAGTTTAACCACCATGAGTGAAGCAGCATCCATATCATTTGTTGATTTTGATTGGGAGGAGGAGAAACTGGAATGCTACAATGCGAGACAGCTAAAGCACTTTTGCAGGAAATTTAAAGTTGCTATGGCCGGTCTCACCAAGAAGGATGAGTTCCAAAAGGCGCTGAGGCCCTGGATAGAAGCAAGGAATACCCCTGAGAATGAGGAAGGGGATGAGGATGCAGATGGGCAGCTGGAAGGGCCATTGAGTCCAGGGGGAGGAGAGCAACCTCCCCAGTAGGTATCAGTGTTTTTGCCAAAGGCCTGTCCCAAGAGGAGTTGGAGGACAGGAATGAGTGTAGGATGCATGAGATGGAGCTGACCAAGCTCAAGTTAAGTGGACAGTTAGAATTTGAATTGCAAACTAGGAAATTGGCCCTAGAGGAAAAGAGGATGCAGTTTGAGTATGAGTTGAGAATAAAGGAGCTTGATTTGGAGCTCGAGAGGCTTGAGGCCATGAGTACCTCCGCCCAAAAAAAAGAAATGTGTGTAGCTTAGGAAGTGAACTTTGCTGAGTTGGAGGTGGAATCCAGCTCAGATGGTGGCAGCAAGATTGGGTAATCTAGTGCTGAGGGAGCAGTACATACACCCAGAGATGTGGCTCCTGACTTGAAGGAGGGGGTTAGCATAGGCCAGGGGGTTCAAGGACGTGAGGTAGCTCCGGTGGGGCACAGTGTCCCTGAGGTAGATTGGGGAACTGACCCAGGGGTTCATGGTCCTAGTGGTGGGAAGGACCATCTACTGACTCTAGATGAGAGGTGCAGGGAGAGGGGTTCCCCAAGGGTTGAAGTCCTGGTGTGTGAGTGTGACGACCGCCCAGAAGAGTGTGAGTGACAGAGACAGTCAGATGCTGTCTTGACAATCTCAGGAGAGTGGTGTGGAGTACGTGTGCGAGGCACTGGATGGTGAGGTGAAGGATAGTTTGGTTAACCCTTGTAGCGGGCTGTGTAATCCAATTGTGGGAGAGCATATTGTAAGTCCCTGTTTTCCAGAGCTATGCCAAATCCTGTTGGAGAGTGAGTTCTCTGACCCCAGGGAGCTCACATTGGCCTTTTGGTGGATTCCAGAGGCTCTGGAGAGGCATTGGGGAGTAATCCTAAGAGGAGTGGTTCAGGAATCTTCCATCTTCCATCCCAGAGTGGGGGAAGAGGTGCAGAGTAGCCCAGCTAGGTCTGGGTGTAGTGGGAGGGGTGTAGGGGCGCACGTTCTGTCTCAGTGGAGAAGGAGTGACTGTGGGGCTGCGTGTCCCAAGGTGCCCGAAACCCAGTCTCAGAGCCTGGATGGTTCTTTAAGGGAACACCAGGTGGGGAGCCTAGGCTGTCCTGATGGGCCTCCCGTTGTGGGGGATCCCCTAGTGTATGGTGAATTGGGAGTGTCTGTCAGCAGGCCTCCATCAGTTCTGGTGTCTGGCAGTACCACCCCTGAGGGGAGAGTGCAGAAGTCCAGAGTGAGGGATGAGAGGGGGAAGAGTCCCCAGTGGAAGAACCAGTGGGTCAGGGGCCAGCCAGACGGGCTGAGTCACAGAGGAATGACCATGGTGACACCACTTCTGTCCTAGGGGATCTTCATGCGCTTTCAGATGGATAGGGGTCAGGAGATCTGCACCAGGCAGACTGTCACACGAAACATGAGTTGTGTGTCACCCTCCAGGGGGGCACATGTGCTCCCAATGAAGTCCTGGTGCGCCGGGAAAGTCTTCAACCACAGGGGTTGGTCCCTGGGTTGGGAAGCCAGGTTCAGATGTTGTCTGACCTGGAGGGTGGGGCAACTGTACACAGTGTCCTGACCAGTTTGTCTTCTGGGGGTACCGCTCCTGATGGGAGGGTGCAGTACTCTGGAAGGGGGTGCAAAGGGAGGGTGTCCTCGCCTCTGGCCCCAGTTCAACTGAAGGGTTTAGACCCTAGATTGGAGGACCTGGTTCAGGGTGTCCCCCCTGACCTGGATGCCCAGTTGCAAGATAGAACCCCTGAACTGGTGGGCGAATTGAGCAGGACACCTGCCACAGGTCCCCTGGCAATTCTGGAAGGGGGTACCACTCAGGGTGGGAGGGTACAGAACCGCAACAATGAGGAGAAGGACCGGGTGTGCGAAAGCCCACCCCAGTCTCCTGTCCAGCCACCGCTATAGGCCCGGGACTGGTGGGTCAGCGTCAGGATGGCATACCTGACCGGAGGGAGAATGGTCAAAGCATGCCAAGCACCTGTGGCAACTGCCCCCGATCTCTGACGCCACAGAGGTTTGAGAGCCCTGAGAGGCATAAGGCCTGGGTCTCATCCCTGACCACTGTCAGTGGCCACTATGGCGTGCTGTCTGTCTTTTGGGACACACCTGTGAGCAAATTAAGGTTAGGTGCTGCACAGGTGGTGTCCACAGGTGAGGAGAAGGGTTCCCCATGGATTAGCTTGGTGGGCCCTGAGAGTATGGACAGAGGGATTCCAATAGGTTCAGATTGGCATAGAACTGAAGTATGCCCCTGCTGTTGTGGGCCAGGGTCCATGTTCTATCGCACAAAGCAGAAAATCCCATCAGGGTAGTGATTGCTCTCCCCTGCGTTTTGGCTGGAAGGGGGTTGTGTTGGACTTGAACCTTTCTGCAGGGTCATCACTGAACCTTTTGCCTTCCTCCTGTATATTGTCTCACCTGTTTTTGTTGGTTTTATGACTCTGGGCACTTTACCACTGCTGATCAGTGCTAAAGGGCATATGCTCTCCCTATTGTAAATTGATGCATGGATTAGTGACTCCATGATTGGCTGAATTGGTTTACTGATAAAACCCTAGTACAGTGCACTGAGGGTGCCAAGGGCTTGTAAATCAAATACTGCTGGTGGGCTTGCAGCACTGGTTGTGCCACACACAGAAGCAGCCTGCAAAGTGTGTCTCAGGCCTGCCATTGCAGTGCCTCTGTTCAGTCTGGTACTGCCTTGTTGACTGGGCAAGTGCACCCACTTGCCAGTCCCTAAACCTTCCCTTTTCTTCATATCAGACACCCCTATGGTTGGCCCAAAGGCAGGGTGCATTGTAAGTATAAGGTAGGACATGCCCTGGTGTGTGTGGTATGTCCTAATAGTGAATTACAGCCCTTTTCGTTTTTCACTATTGCAAGGCCAACTGTTCCCCATAGGCCAGAATGGGCAGTTTGATTATAACATCTTATAATCCTAACTGATCCAGGGAACATGGTAGAAATTCGAATTTAGTATGCCTGAACTCGGAATGATAAAATACATCTTTTAGTGAAGTTGGTTTTAACATTCTGTGTTTGAAAATACCACTTTTAGAAAGTAGGTATTTTCTTGCCTAACTATCCAAGCCTGCCTCTGCTAGGTTGTGTATTCTTTGCCTGGAGTTTTAGTGAGAGGGGCTGGGGGATTCCAGGAGACAGGGTGAGTCAGCAGAGGGCTGAATAGAGAGATGCATGTAGCTGGGTGGGAGGAGTTGCACCTGGGACCTGAATAGGGCTGTGCCTTCCCTCCACAATGCTGGCCCCACCTCCTGTGGTGCGTCTGATGTCCCTGGCCTACAATGTGAAAGGGAAGAAGGAGTCAAGTAAACAGAGTGCTCCAGGACTGACCAGAACTGGTTTGGACTAGGCAAAGGCCTCTCTGCCGTCAGAGAACTGAGAGAAAATGAGTATTAAAGGGTGAACCCAGTCCCCAGAACTTTAGATCACTTTGGGAAACAAGAAGAACCTTTGCTGAAGAGAGGAAACAGAGAAACTGAGGAAGAGACTATCCCTAGCTGAGTGCTGTTTGTGGGATTGGCCTGCAGTCGTTGCCTGACTGCCAAAGAAAGGAGAAAGGACTTTGGGCTACTTTCAAATCAACTTGTGAAGGATCTCCAAGGGCTTGAGATAGAGCTTGCCTCCTGCTGAAGTCTCAGGGACAACAGACTTCACCCACCAGCTCCCCGAGAGGTATTTTGAAGTGCCTGCTGTTGTGCTGGGCCTTCTGAGGGAAGCGTGTCGCCGCCTCAGCCGCTGTCGTCACATCACTGGAGTAGGGTGTCGCCACTTTGCCTTGCAGAAGCACCTCGCATCGCCGGAGAAGAGTGTCGCCGTCGTATCAGACGCCGTCGCATCATCGGAAAGCGTGTCGCCGCCGCAGGCGCTTTCGTTGCATCACTGAAGAAGGGTGTCGCCGCTGTAGCTGTCGCATTGCCGAAGCATCTCGCATCACCAGAGAAGAGTGTCGCCGTCGTATCAGACGCCATCGCATCACCGAAGAAGCATGTCGCAGGGCCTATCGCGGCTCAGAAGAATTGTTGAGTCGCCACACGGCCATCGGGCGTGCACGCATCATATCGCATCAAAAAGAAGATGGCATTTTTGTTTCATTGCACCGGATCTTCATCGCATCATGGCGTTGCGGGTCACACCGCCACGGAAGCGCAGTAAGAAACCAACACATCACCTCCCCACGTGGAGAAGAACCGACGCATCCCCTATGCAGCAGTAGGGACCCGACGCATCACCGTTTTTGCGTATAAGGAACCAACACATCACCTTCCTTTGCAACACTTTTGTTGTATAGCGTTACGCATCCAAAGGTACATTGAACTTAAAGTGTCACATTCACCATCTTGAGAGAACTAAGCTAATTCTACCATTTTGAAGTATAGTATTGTGGATTTTGTCATTTGTGGTCTTGAGTTAAGTCTATATAAAAAATACGTATTTTCAATATACAACTTGTGTGGTGTCCATCTGTAGTGTATGTGTTCACAAACGCTTTACACACTGCCTCCGAGATAAGCCTGCCAGCTCGTGCAAAGCTGCCAAGGAGCTGAGCAGGGGTTATTTTAGGCAGCCGCGGCCCGTGGAGGGAGTTCCGTGGGGCGGTAAGGCGTGGCGGTGGAGGGGCAGGGTGGGGGGTTCTAAAAACCGGAAAATGGATAATTGCAGGTAAGTAAACAAATAAATAAAATGAATTTCGTAGCGCACGCTGCATCGCAAAATGCGATGCAGCGCGCGCTACGAAATTTGTTTTATTGGGCAAGGGTCGCTTCCTAAAGGGGGCATGTGTTTTGTAATGTTTTCCTGCCCCTCCCCCCTCCCCCCCCGGGGCACATGTGCCCTTTTTTTGGCTGTTTTGCACCCAGGTTGGCAGAAAACGCCACTAGCCACCAGGGTTTCCATTTGGGGGCTTTTAAATTTGGGTGGAAGTGACCCCTTGGCCAAGGGTCGCTTCCAAGGGGGTTAAAATATGTTTGTGTATTTTCTGTCCCCGACAGATCTACCCCATTGTTTAGGTCTTTCTGCCCTAGGTGGGAGGGTAAGGCAGAAAATCCTACTAGACACCAGCGATCTATTTTTTTTTCCCCAAGGGGCTGTAAGAAGGTGGCCTGATATATGCTGCCCACTAGTTCTAGTGGGCACCTTGTATCAGTCCAAACAACCCCTTATGGTGATAGGTTAAAGACAAACTTATATGAAAGCAATCCTAGTGGTAGCTATGGAGAGCTTGAAGGAATGTAAAGCAGCTTGTTTTACCAGTCTATAATCTCTTGAATGATCAAATGAAAATACAACCACACCAGGTATATATTTAAAATATATGTATTTAAGATAACACACACCCCTCTAGTCTCTTTATGAGACTGGAGTTCGAAGTACTTTAGTTATAAGTGTTTAAGCATCAGTAAAAGCACAAATACACGTTTGGGCCCTAGGGGCGTACCAAACCATATACTAAACAAGCATTTACAATGCAATAGGTCTCGCAATGACATTGTTTTGAGCTATTGGCATTGAAAATGTTATTGCTTTTTTTTTCCCTTCGTGAAGTAATGGCTTTGTAAATGACAATGACCCCTGCATACAGACAGACATAGAAACCGCACTACAAACGGGCACGCATTCATGCACACGCTGAGAAACACACACCCTGTGAGACAGACACACTAATACATAGAGGCACACGGGTGTACCGAAGCACGTGATCACACACGCAGGCACACTGAGTCACAGGCACACTGACGCTTTGGGTCTGGCAGACTAGCCGACACACCACACTGTCACACTGAGTAGAGGCGCACACATGCTGAGAGGAATGTTTTAATTATCAAGCTCAAGGTGCTCACTGTAAAAGTCAAGAGGAGTGGAAGACTGACTTGACATTATAAAGTTGAAACTGAGGAGTTACACACGGCTGCAACAAATGCTCAGCCTCCTGAGCTAATTTTGTGTCAAGAACAGATATACCGGAGACCTTGACCGATGCACTTCCATTGTGAGCCTGGGGATGCTGATGGTAAGTGCTGCACTTTCCAACATCCTCCTCAGGCCCGGGGTGGGTGTTGGTAATGATGATATATAGACTCACCATCTGGAAAAGCTGTAAGTGCCCGGGGGAGGTCGTGTAAATCCCAGAATTCTTCCAGTATTTCTCATTTCTCCATTTATTTTTCCTTCCTCTCCTCTATCCTGATTTCTCTCCAGCTCTAGTTCCTTTCTTTTTTGCCCTCTCTTTCTTTCTCTGCTTTTTTCCTTCGTTTTTTCCCGTCTTCATTCTTTTTCTACTTGTTTTCAGCCTTATCTTCTTTCCATGTCTTCATTGTTTCTCCTACGTTATTCTTTCTCTGTCTTGTTTTCTTGTTGTATTCACTTACTGTACATTCCTCGTTATTTTTCTCAACTACTCTCATTTCCTCAATGTTTCTCCTTCTTTGTTTCTTTCATATTTTCTTTTTTGTTCTACTCTTTCTTATCCCATTTCTTGTTTGCCCTTTACTCAATTTTCCTCCTTTTCCCATTTTGATTTTTTCTTGATTTTTTTTTGCACTAAAACCGTTGAAGCACCTAAATGCAAGTGTACCTTCTATTGCTGAAACAAATTTAGAAATGTACTCCGTAAAGCTTCATATTGTTTAGAAAAAGCAAAATAATTATGGTTTATCACAAATGGAAATGCTTACAAAATAAATAGTAAACCTGGAGTCATATCTGTAATAAATCAGCGAAAGTGACTGCTACATAACACTCCACTCCCAAGATCTCTGTCTGGCAAGGAACTTCTCAAGACACCACAGGGCTGCGGGGCTCTTGTGAACGAATTCCGAGTTTCCTCTCTCTCCGTGCAACGAACCCCAGAGCATCACATTATGCATGGCTGCAGTCCTAAACAATACCAAACATGGCCAGTCCTGCGCCCGTTGCCTCCCCTTCGTCAACCCAATGGCACTCAATCTCCTTGGCAGCGATGAAGGCTGCCATGCCAGCAGAAATGTCTGCTGTGGAGTAGGTTGTGTTTGGGCAGCCTCTCTGCACCCTACCCCACACAGTGTTGCCAGATTTTTAGACCCGTCCCAAGCCCAAAGCCGCTCAAATATAAGCCCAAAATAAGCCCAATCAGACCAGTTCCAGCCCAAAAACTAGCCCAAATTAGCAAGTCTCCAATTATGCACAAATTGTCATCTGAAACAATTTTAACAACAAATATACATTCTATT
Organism: Triturus cristatus; assembly: GCF_964204655.1. NCBI lineage: Eukaryota > Metazoa > Chordata > Amphibia > Caudata > Salamandridae > Triturus > Triturus cristatus. Next base: position 64,597,622 of record NC_140587.1, read on the forward strand.
CAATATACAGATGGTGGGAGGGTGTTAACTGGGCACCTGCCTTAATGCTATTAATTTTTAAGACCAGTTCTCACTGCAACTTCTAAGAGTCCCTGCATGTCCACTCTGCCTATTGCTTAAAGATTCAGCCCCCCCCCCGAAATCAGCTCCAGTTCGAGCGGCAAACAGTGTGTGTCAGTGCGCGCCTTGGCATCAGCAACGTGGTGAAGCACGGAGTGTCAGATCCATGCCAGGACAGTGGTAAACAGACGCACGCGGTGCTGCCAGCAGGTGCGTGCGAGGTTGGGTGGCCCCTGCACGACTGTTTTCGAAGCTGGGCTGGCCTACGAACAACCGATGTGGTCAGTTTTGTTTTGGGTGTTAAAACACTCTTTACCTACGTCAACTTCCTGGCATCTATTAATATTCATCACTTCCTACAAATAGGGTGACCAACTGGCATGGGTGCAAATTCAGGACGGGGAGTGTAAAAATTCAGGACAAAGGGTCAAAATTCAGGACAAAAATTCAGGACGTGAGGTCAAAATTCAGGACAAAACTTCGGGACAAAAGGTACGTTTTACAGACACATCAAAGGTGGTCGCGTAATAGTGTATAAGTAATTCCATCTATATCCAAACATTAATCCACTTGAAAACGTACGCATCTTTCCATCCATCATTTCACTCATCCATTCATCCACCCTTTCACCCTATCCATCTGTACACTCATCCATCCACTCTTCCACCCAACCATCTACTCATCCATCCAGCCATTTATCCACTCACCCATCCAGCCATCCTTTCACTTACTCATCCATCCACCCAGTTACTCATCCTACCACCCAGTCCCCTTTTCAGTCATCCATTCATCCTCCCTTTCTCTCTTCATTGACCCTTTCACTTAGCCATCCTTCCTTTCTTCGATCCACCCATACTTCAACTCATCCACTCATGAATCCATGCATTGACCCTATCACTCATCCATCCATTCACTCATCCATCCACCCATTCACTCACCGTTCATCCACCCTTTCACTCATCCATCCATCCACCTGTCCAGATAAGTCTGCGGGGAGGGCTCAGGGTGCACCGCACTGCTGGGGTTTTACCTGCCAGTGTCGTGATATGCATAAAACGTAGGCATGGGCTGCACTAATATGTAGTACGGCCTCCTGTAGGTGCACGCACAGAACCCTGGATGTACTTGTAAAAGTACTTATTTACAAGTGACGGCTGATGCCTGGTAGCGCAGGTCTGCCAAAGTCATTCAATGCCATGGCATACATGCCAACCCTCCCGATTCAGGCGGGAGACTACCGATTTCAAGGCTGGTCTCCCGCCTCCCGATTCAAGCATCCAGAAGCCCGATTCCTCGGGGTTTCAGCTGACAGGGCTTGGTATTGTGTAACGTGCTAATTCTTCCAGCAATAGTTAAGAGTGGCGATGCAGGGGCTCTAGTAGGGGTGAAAAACCAACAAAGCCTTATTCACATGCAAATGGTCTTTTAAAGACCTGTGAAGTACTGGGGTGCGGTGCGGCTGTGTGGTGCCCGGGAAGCTATTTCAGCCCGGGCTGCCCCACACACGGTCACTGAGGCATGAAAAACATAGGATGAACGATCATGAAAGTTAGCATCACATTATTTAAACATTTTAAAAGGGAGCAGATGCAGATGCGATAGCAGGCATCAGTCAAACAAGCATTGATAGAATGAAGTTAGCATCACATTATTAATAAGGAAGCAGATGCAAATGCGATACAAGGCATCAATCAAAGAGCAATAATAGTCAGCCCCGATCCCCACACTTGACACCGCCGCACAGACACGCAGACTCGACACCGGCTGGCCCTGAACTCGCCAGCATTCACTAGACCCCAGTCTGCCCCACTCCCAAAAGCGAGAGAAAGGAGAGCTAAGTTTGAACGCTGCGCCCCCGCCACTGAACTCTCCGCAGGTGAGCTCCGTGCACGGAGCATGAACATTGCACTCACCGTGCTGGGGAAAGACCAGCTCTCCGCCCCGGGACACAGGGCTTCGTCAGAGGGGGCTCCAGAGGTAGTGTCGTTCCCTCACGGAGGTGAGGTGATCTCGGACATGCCTGATTACGGAGGTGAGCGACTCATGTCTGCCTCCTAACACGAGCAGCAGCCCGGCCGGCTGCCTCACCAGCACCGTGGCGCACGCACGCACGCAGGGGCTGGCCAAAAAATGATTCCCAGGGCCGTCATTGGTAGCGTTTTCGCGCGCTACTGGATTGACGGCCCTGGGGGACCCCCACATTGGCCCACACACTCACGCGACGGACTCCTCGTGGTCGGCGCCCGCCCAGGCCACAAAATTGCGCACAACCATCCAAAAGTAGCCCAAAAAGTAGCCCCCCGCCAGGCATGGTTTTTTCCCGCACAACTGGGAAAAAAGTCGCCCAATTGTGCGGGAAATAGCCCAATCTGGCAACATTGACCCCACAGCAAACCAGACTTTCTACGGGCAGAAACAAGCGCCTGCCAAACGATTCTGTTCTACAGGGGAGCAAAGCAAGGGGTTTAGCGAAGAGGCAGGGGAGGGGGAATAGAAGGAAATTAGGATTGGGCGGACTGAAAAATGGGAGGAGGAGGCGCACGAGGAAGGGAAGGAGGGAGAGCTAGGAATGGTAGCTCCGAAAAGAGGGGCTGTGGGAGGGGAGGAATAGAGGAAATGGGGAAGGCGGGACAAGGCGTGGGTGGGATAAAGGCAAGAATGGTGAAAGTGAGAGGCAGTGCCTCTCTTCCCATTCCTCACTACCATTCCTTCGCCACTCTATTTCTCGGCATGAGTCTTCGTGCCCCTTTAACGCACTTTCCCGCCATTTCCCGCCTCCTTCTGTCTGTTCCCTTCCTCCTCCCACCATCACTCAGCGCCCCTCCCTAGCCCTGATGCTGTTTCCACTTTTGCTTGTGATTCCGTTGTTTACAGAGTGCGCCTCGGGTGACTTAGAAGCGTGCCCAGACAGAGAGGCCCCTCCGCCTCACTCACATCCGAGGGCTGCAGTGCATGGGAAATCAATATTATTTTTTTGCATCTTTTATATAGCGCAAACTTGACCCGAAGGTATTGGAGCGCTGTACATGAGCACCGTATTTTAGGCAGGGAGAGATTAAGTGATTTGCCCAGAATCACAGGATGTGGACGTGACCTCGAGGCTCGAACCCTGGTTTCCAGCACCAAAGTCGGCAGTCTTCCTGTTCATGCACCTCGAGGCAAAAAACACAGACGGACTCAAACCTGATCCCCAGGGACGCATGTTATTGGACTACTGTCCTCCAATCTACCAACTACGTCCAAAGGTCAATAGTCAACCCATTGACGCAAGACCACACAGTCCCCCTGTATTCCACAGCGTGCCCCCAAGATCAATACTGTCAGCAGGTTTGCTCCTCGTCACAAAAATACAATCCAATCAATGCGCCTGGTTCAGCACACACTCCAGGCACACAACAGGAGCCTCACACCTGGTGAACACCAGTTAAGTCCCTTCCTGAGTGGCAGTGAACCATGCCATAATATTACATGTCCTCGAGGGTCAATCCCCGCCCAGCGTCCCTCCCAGGAACAGCACAACACTCAGCATGGCACCAGACCAGAAAGTCGCGGGGGCGATGAAGTGCAGCGCTCCCTGCAAGAGCCCCAGTTGCCCCAGGCCCGTGTGCCCGAGCCAAGCGGAGGCAGCAGCACCAACGGGACTGGCCCCTTGGGCAGCACCCGAGGACCTCGCCGCCCCCCGCAGTCCCCGAGCCCGGGGATACCTGGGCCAGAGACGGGACACTCTGCCCACCGAGCAAGCAAGGCAGGAGGAGCACACGCCCCCTGGACTCGCTTGTCCTGAAGACGTGCTCAGAGACACAGGGGGCTGATCTGGCCCCCCCACTAAGCCGTGTGCCCGTGCAACCGAGGGCACCGCACAGCACTCCACACGGCACGATGGGGAAGAGGCAAGAGGGGGAGGGACGGACAGATGGGAACCACGATGTCTGTAGTCCAACGGTGTCCACCGGGAACATCCACCCCACACAGGAAAAGCGCAGAGCAAGGGAAGGTAGGTGTCCCTCCCAGGGTCAGAGCGCAGAGCAGTTGAGCCCTCCCTGCCAATATTTTTTTTTTCGTTATATATTTCTATAGCGCGAACTCGACTGAAGGTATTGGAGCGCTGTACATAAGCACCATACTTACATTACACATTCAGGAACGTGGAGATGAAGTGATTTGCCCAGAATCACAAGATGTGGACGCGACCCGAGGCTCGAAACCTGGTTTCCAGCACCAAAGTCGGCACACGTGGCAACATTTTAGAGCAGGCAAGTGAGGGGGAAATTCTAACAAGCGCTCCCATGACGTTTTTGTTTCGCTTTTTCTGCCATCCCACTTGGACGGCCTGGCCTGCCAAAAGGTTTCTTGTCTTTATGGGGCCATGTGTTTGGCCCCATAAAGATAAGCAACCTTTTGCGACCAACGCAAAGCAGGTGAGGCCGTCCAAATGGGACGGCTCGAAAAGCAAAGCGAAAACTTCACCGGCACCTCTTTCCCAATGGCTGGCCGCCGTTTACCATAAACGGTGACGCCGGCCAATGGGAAAGAGGGGCGGGGCTTCATGCCCCTTCCTGAAAATACCCTGTCAACACTAAATCTCGCCAGCGAGACTGCGCATGCGCGCAGCCTTACGCTAGCGAGACCTAAAAAGTGGTATAAGAACCACGATTGTAATAGGCGCTAGGCCTATTGCCTCTAGAATCATTGGGACCCCAAAGAGCCACCCAAGGTAGTGACACAGGTGAATTTAACAATAGAGATGGTGGTATAGGTGATAGGTTACAGGCGCCTAAAGGTATATTCACCAAATATTATGAATAATAACTTTTAGTTATATTGGTGCTTAAAGGTTAGAGAGAACCACCCGCCTCTCTAAAGTTTGTGGCAAAAGCAACAAAGAAATGTGCATTAAATACCCAAACACATAAATTATTACTGAGATTTCTTCATATGACATAGTATCATGCAAGGTACAAAGAATCAATCCATTTCTTTCTGTTTGTCTCTTGTTTTTCCTTATTTTTAATAGTTCTTCATGTTTTCAGTCAATATGCAGTTCCCATGCCAACACGTGTTTCGTCGCCTCAGTAGGTTGTACATGCGACTTGATCACGGCTAGGTAGAGAATAATATATATTTCATTTGGTTACATTAATTGTTGCTCGCGATTGTTCATTACTATTAATAAGAAAAGGGAAAAAACACTCAACAAAAGTGCTACCAGGGGAATTGGAGTGGTGCGGTGCCAGTTTACATGTGAGCACCTTCTAGTGTAGTGTTCAATCATGCACATAGTGACATTTGTGACATCATAATCACGTTTTTAGGAAAGGGAAGAAGGTTCTTGGGTTTTATATATTTATACATCTAGAAAAACCACACATTTAAGAAGTGTTTATAATGTGAAAGTGCACGTGACGGTGATTGACCTTATGATCAGAGTCCAATTCTAAAAGGGTAATTAAGTAATGTTCCTCATTTTAAACCTGAAAAACCATCCAGTGACAAAAACCGAATTGCCACCTCTGAAACAAGTAACAGGTCTACTAGTCCTTAAAGATTTGAAAAACCACCTAATACACTGTGTCTCACTAACCTGAAAAGAATCGGTATATTTATATCTGTGCGGAGAACTGGAGACAAAACCCCAAACGGGTTTATATTAAACACTGCAAGATTCCTGTATATACAAGTATCGATAGGCAAGTCTTATGCGTAAAATTTCAACTTCCAATGATTAAAATAAAACCTACTTGAAGTGAGGCGATAATTCCAAGCCACACTGGTTCTGTGGCGTGAGGAGAAAACCCAGTAGGGACTGTAGGGCCGTTATCCGTTAAGTGTTCTTAACTTTGTAGAGAGATTTCATATCTATTGAGGAAATGGTCAAGACAAAAAGGAAAACGTGCCTCCTTGAAATATAAGGTAGTGGCAAAGTTTTTTGGCAGAAGCCAAAGATATGTAAATACAGAGTTCCAAATGAAACCCTGGATCATCTGGCTAAAGCGCTTAAAAGAATGGGGAAAATCAGAATTGCAAGGACCTGTATTGTGTGAATGGTCGAGTCGCCGATACGCGTGCTACACTCCTCAACGCCGGACTCCAAAATGCGAGTGCCGGCGAGTAGAAAAAGCCTCATGTTATGTTCCTTAGGAAAAACCACGTGATCGCGTAATCAGTACGCGATCACATGTGTTACTAGGGAAGCACAGTCCCCATCTTGGAAAGTGCAAGGTATAATTGCATTGGATAGTTATGTACATTTTAAGAACCCCCAGCCCCGATTAAAAATAGTTTGAGAATCTCCGATGAAAAGACCAAATTGCACATATTGTTCCCGAATAAAAATCATTTATTAAGAGTGAAGTCAAATTTTCGTATATGAAGGTGACAGTTATGTGGCTATTAAATACGTAAATATAATAATTCGTATAAAAATGGAAATCGATAAAGTGTATGAACATATGGTTGTAGTCTGTAACCGGAAAAGGGGCTGGGCACTAGTGTTATTGACAAACTATTCACTTGCTGTAGCGCAAACCCATTATTGGGGATGGTAATATTGGGAAGGGAATAAACCTCCGTTAGAGAATTATATATTCTTAAGGTATAAATTGATGTACTGGCTAAGACTTCTCAGTCTCCATTCAGAAAGTCTCATAAAATCTAATATCTCGGTCTGCAACATAAGATATGTTTAGTAGCATGAGAAATCTTAACATTGAAAAAGGAATCCGCAGTTAGTAATAAGGTAAATATTCAGAATGTGTTCTCCTTAAACTACGTTATCTGATACAAAAGAAAAAAAAAAGAGAAAAAGAGACCCCAGGTGTCTGGACACTGCCCAATGGGAATCTGACTTAGTTAAAAGGCTAAAAATTATTAAAAATTATTGATAGTGACTTTTGTGAATGGGTGACATCTATATTTGTGCCTTGTGTTCATACATGCTTATCATAATATTCTCTATTGTCGTTGTTATAAATATTGATAATATACATATACGTTATGGTCCCATTCAAATTGATAATTACTCATGTTTACAGCTCCTGGGAATATAGTTTTCACTTTAATTCTTGGAAATGTCATGTATATTCTTATATCTGCATCAGATCACATCATGATCATAAGCAACATTTAGAATGTAGTTACACACTAGCATTCGCCCAGTAGTTCTTATTTACCAAGGAAATAGTGCATCTCATTGTCAACATTCATCCCAACATCAGTCGTCCGCAATTTTTGTCTAGGATCAGTTCACAAGGATCAGTTCTATCACCGTGATCAGCATTTCCGTGTGTTCCCACGTACGCGCCGACCTCGTACTTAAGATCTTCCTAATGGCCTGAAGTCCACATTCTCTCTGGATACTTGTATAGAGTGCGGTAACATTGAGTGTTACTAGTGTCATATCACTAGCCCATGTTATATCTGATAGTAGCCTCAAGATGTGTTTAGTATCCCGTATAAATGACGGTAGGTTGTTCACCATAGGTTTGAGAAAGATGTCTACATACTCAGATATTTTTTCGTTGGGACCCTCAATCCCTGAGATTATGGGCCTCCCTGGTGGAAAGGGTAGATTTTTGTGTATTTTGGGAAGTGTGTAGATACATGGGTATCTGGGCTTGTTGACTCGTAGATAAATGTATTCATCTTGATATAAAATGCCCATCCCATGCCACTGTTTTAAATGGTGGTTTATGTGGTCTGTCAGTTTCGAAATCGGATTCGTGGTGAGGGGTTCATAACAGTCCAAATCTCCTAATTGGGAAAGAATCTGATTGTCATAGTCCACACTAGACATGATGACAATATTATCACCCTTATTCGCCTCCTTGATGGTTATACTGTCGTCATTCTTAATTTCACGCAGTGCTTGCCTTTCACCATGTGTTAGGTTATCATTCGCTATGGGAGGTAGGTGTTTTTTAGAGTCTGATCTGTCCAAATCATTCAGTACTATTCTATGGAAAATGTCAATATTATTGCCTGAATGGAAAGTAGGTGTCCATTTGGATTTTTCTTCCAAACCACTTTCAAACCGAACATCACTTATTACATTCAGGTCTCTCATGACAATATCAGCAGAAGTTATTTCATCCTCACAGTCAGTGAGTGACAAGAGCAATCTAGTGTCTAGTATTTCTTGAATAGTGATTTCACTCAAAGGGTATGTTTGCTGTTCAACATCCAATCCTTTATTCATTCCATTGCACATCATGAAATGCTTCTTAATTTTCATTTTCCTTATAAACTTATACAAATCAATCTTTAGATCAACCACATTACCAGTGCTCTTTGGACAGAAACTTAAACCTTTTCTTAGGAGAGACGTATCATCATTTGTTAAGATTTTACTGGACAGGTTAATAATACTGATCTCATGTATTTCCTCCTGTTCCAAGATCTCATTCTCATGCCCTGTTTCTCTTCTTTTTCTGCCCCCTCGTTTCCCTCTCCTTGTTGTGGGCTTATTGTAGGGCGTTTGTTTTGTTCCCTGTTGCCTCTCTTGATTCTTAAAACCTCTTTTAAAAAACGGTTTCGGTTACTTATCGTATCTTATGAGGCCTCCCCCTGTTCTGAACCACTAGTAACTGGTGCATCGAGCGATGTATTGCTGGAGTTAATAGATGTTGCTACTCTTGGTGCAGTGACATTTTCTTTGGTCATTAGGTAATCATATATTTTGGCAAAAGTAAAGATTCTACCATTAAGGTAGTCCACTTCATCTCTTTTCAGTTTTTTGGTCTTACGTGTTTTGATCTCTGAAATATGGTGTTTTAAGACATCATTCAAGATTTTGTAGTTCTTTTCGGTTGCTTCCTGAAGATTAAGTGATTTGATTTCGGTTTCTAGGGTCTAATGTCGCTGCAATAAAAAATATGTAGGGAGTACTATTCGACCATTACGAGAGAGGATTGGGGAACACATGAGGGCGGTCAAACAGAGCGACCAAAGGTACCCCATTGCGACGCACATTGCAGAATGCCATGCACAGGGACCACACAAAGACTTTTCCTTTTATGAAATAGAGCAAACTCTGAGGAACCCAAGGGGTGGAAACAGAGAACTGATGTTACGCAGGAATGAGGCCTCTTGGATCCTTAAATTGCGGACGACTGATGTTGGAATGAATGTTGACAATGAGATGCACTATTTCTTTGGTAAATAAGAACTACTGGGCAAATGCTAGTGTGTAACTACATTCTAAATGTCGCTTATGATCATGATGTGATCTGATGCAGATATAAGAATATACATGACATTTCCAAGAATTAAAGTGAAAACTATATTCCCAGGAGATGTAAACATGAATAATTATCAATTTGAATGGGACCATAGCGTATATGTATATTATCAATATATATAACGACAATAGAGAATATTATGATAAGCATGTATGAACACAAGGCACAAATATAGATGTCACCCATTCACAAAAGTCACTATCAATAATCTTAAATTATTTTTAGCCTTTGAACTAAGTCAGATTCCCATTGGGCCGTGTCCAGACACCTGGGGTCTCTTTTTCTCTTTTTTTTTTCTTTTGTATCAGATAACGTAGTTTAAGGAGAACACATTCTGAATATTTACCGTATTACTAACTGCGGATTCCTTTTTCAATGTTAAGATTTCTCATGCTACTAAACATATCTTATGTTGCAGACCGAGATATTAGATTTTATGAGACTTTCTGAATGGAGACTGAGAAGTCTTAGCCAGTACATCAATTTATACCTTAAGAATATATAATTCTCTAACGGAGGTTTATTCCCTTCACAATATGGCCGCCAGTTTTACAATTACCATCCCCAATAATGGGTTTGCGCTACAGCAAGTGAATAGTTTGTCAAAGACACTAGTGCCCAGCCCCTTTTCCGGTTACAGACTACAACCATATGTTCATACACTTTATCGATTTCCATTTTTATATGAATTATTATATTTACGTATTTAATAGCGACACAACTGTCACCTTCATATACGAAAATTTGGCTTCACTCTTAATAAATGATTTTTAATCGGGAACAATATGTGCAATTTGGTCTTTTCATCGGAGATTCTCAAACTATTTTTAATCGGGGCTGGGGGTTCTTAAAATGTACATAACTATCCAATGCAATTATACCTTGCACTTTCCAAGATGGGGACTGTGCTTCCCTAGTAACACACGTGATCGCGTACTGATTACGCGATCACGTGGTTTTTCCTAAGGAACATAACATGAGGCTTTTTCTACTCGCCAAACAGGTAGAAGGGTGCCTTCAAGGGATTAATTTAACGATTGGTTTATATAATTTCAAATATCAATTAGAGGTAGGTTAGTTATATACCTACAATTTTATTTACTTTCACTCTTTATATTCTTAAGTAAAATCAATTTATAAAAGGTCAGAAATAGTGCGAATATATCATCACAAATTAACCTAAATAAAAAGGAAGGAGGAGAAAAAGAAAAAGAGGAAATCGGGTGTATATGTAAAAATTGAATTTATGATCACAGTTCAAAAGGGTACTTCAGATAACAACAATTATTCATACAATGGAAGGAAATGATTCAATTCTTCATGCCTTCACTTTCAAATTAGTCAAACACTTTTTCACAAAAACAAAGAATTATTTCGTTGGAAAACAGTGTGAGAGTCGACGTTTCGGTCTTTAGGTTTTCTTTAACAAGACCATCCTCAGGACAATTATATTTAAAAGGTTGACCCCTAATAAAATAGAAAAACATTATCTTAAAAAGTGAAAAATCAACACCCAAAACAATAACATTTTTCCTCCAAAAAGTATATAACATTTTCTTATTTACAATTCTCTTGATTCATCTCACATATGCCTCTATACATATGACAAAACATCAATCATTTACATTGGGAAAAGACCCATTATTTACTAAAACAAATTAAGCATTTCTTTTTCTTTTTTTTCCTTTTTTTTTTTCTTTTTTTGTCCTCATCTGCCAGACAAGTTTCAATATGCAATCTTGTAGGTTTACACACATTATGCTGCCTCAGTTGCCAAGACTGGTTGGGGCAGTAATATAACGGAAAGCTCACCCCTCAGCAACGTGTTTCAACCAACGATGATCACTAATTTGCTTCCAGACAGGCAATTTCTAAAATCCAGCCAAGTTACTAAACTTAGCACCATGAAACAAGTAACCCCCAGAATGAGGTTGATGGCATAATCATTGGACCTGGGGAAAGAAAAAAAAAAAAAAACAGATATTCAATGAACCCAATTCAGGAGATGCCAGAAAGATCTTGTATCTGGATTACCAATTCTAGCCAGGTCTAACTTTGAGACCAGTAGAGTAGAAGCATACCAGTCATTAATAGAAGGAGATGAAGAATCCTTCCATTTCCTGCATATCTCCCTCCTTGCTAGCAGGATGGCATAAAAAATAAGCTTTTTTGCCAAGGAGGGGACCCCTTGGTAGCAACCAAAAATTACTGATGTTAAGTCTAGGGTAATGTTAACTCCAACAGAAAGAGAAAGAGTCTTACTAATGGCTTCCCAAAATGGGGACAAATGCGGGCAGTCAAAGAACATGTGAATGTTAGAGGCAGCCACCAAACCACACTTCGCACAGGCCACACTACTCCCCTCGGTAAATTTAGAGAGACGAAGGGGTGAGTAGTATGCTCGATGAATGGTGAAAAGATGGTTCCTGCGTAACCATGCAGGTTTGACAATATCCCATATCATCTTACAAGACGAATTCCAAAGATGTTGTAAATCGGAATTGATGACGTGTAGAGACCAAAGATCCTCTGGCAGTGAAAAAGTTACGTCCATTTCCTCCAAGATTAAATTGTACCACAGTGAAATTTCCTTCTTGGCAGACGGCTTATCTGCCAAATGCGTTATGAGATGACTATATGCGCCCAAGGGATATTTAACACCATGTGGAGGTTGAACAGAGTATGCACGAGACCAGCTCAACATCTGAAGATACTTAAGCCTGGAGAAGTGTGGACCAATTATTGTGCAAAGATAATCCCAGGGTAACAAGTCCCCGTCAACAAATAGGTTACCCCACTCCTCCAGACCAGCCTCTCTCATAGGTGTAGCTAGTGCATCCCCTAACCATGTTGGACCGTCAGGAAGGTCCCACAGCGGAGTCCTACTTCCATAGTACCCAACTTTAAATTGCTTTAGACATCTGAGCCCATATTCTTGCCATACCCCTTAAAATTTTCAATTTTGCAAAACTTGGGGTTTCCAAATTTAAAAAGAAACCCTGACTGACTTACACCTTCTACGTCCAATAACATTGAATAGAGAGAACACACTCCATCCCCTACTTGTCTCTTTAATAGAATCCTGGCATGTGAAAGCTGGAAAGCCCAGGCATTAGCCTGGAGATCAGGAGCAGCAAGCCCTCCTTTTTCCCTACGCCTCCTGATTTTTTTCCAGGAGATTCTTGCCAGATGTTTATTCCAAATAAAGGTACTAATGTCCGACTGTAATTTTCTGATAGAGGTGGGATCAAAATATAAAGGTATCGCATTAAACAAAAAAGAAACCTTAGGCAAGATGGACATTTTGACAAGGCTGACCCTACCTAGTAGGGAGAGTGGAAGATGGGCCCAGGTCTGGAGCAACCTACGACAATCCTTTGCAATTTTTGAAAAATTAGTGGTAGTAATCTGATCGAGGTCAGCTACGATATCCAAACCTAAGTATCTCATCCGACTCGCCGGCCGGATTTCCGAATCGAAGGTACTTTGATCAATATTCCAGGTCATCATCTCAGTCTTTAAAGCATTAATCTCATATCCAGAGACCATCCCAAACTCCGAAGCCAGCCTGAATATTACTGGGAGGGCCTCATGCGGATCAGAGGTAAATATGAGAATATCGTCGGCGTAAAGGGCCACCTTTCTCTCCCAGCCCCTGTACGCAAATGCCTTGATGTTAACACTATCCCTCAAAATCTGGGCAAAGGGTTCAGCATATAAATCGAACAGGAGCGGGGAGAGAGGGCAGCCCTGTCTGGTACCCCTCGAGATGTCAAATGAGTCGGAGAGTATACCATTAACCAAGACACGGGCACTAGGGTTACGATAGAGAAGATTAATCACCTGACGAAATCTACCCCCACGCCAAACTTTGCCAAGGCCTGCGACAGATACAACCAATTAACTCTGTCGAAGGCCTTGGTGGCGTCCAGCGTGAGAACCGCCAAGGGCAAAGATTTCAAACATGCCATATCTATTGATCCAATCAAATAAAAAGTCAGTTCAAAAAGCTGTCGCCCCTTAATAAATCCCTTCTGATCGGTATGTAAAATGGAAGGAGCGACCAAGGCCAATCTCTTTGCAAGAATGGAGGCGAAGATCTTATAGTCTCCATTCAGAACAGAGATTGGCCTATAGGAGCCACAGGCAGTTGGAGACTTCCCTGGTTTCAAGATAACAGTTATGGATGCGTTATCCCATGACACAGGTGGTCGTACTCCATCCAGCAGAATGTGATTGAACAATGTAACCAGGAAAGGAACAAGTTCCTGCTCCAAAGATTTATATGTTTCAGCAGGCAGCCCATCAGGCCCAGAGGCCTTGCCTTTCCTGGCATCCCGAATGGCTTTCCTTACCTCCTCTTCCGAGATTTTACTATCTAGCATTGCTGACTGATCAACAGAGAGTTTTGGTAGATCTATTTTCCCAAGCCATTCATTGATCATATCAGTATCCAATTTCTTATCTTCGTGATAAATATCTTGATAGTAATCTCTAAATGCTGCTCTAATATCTGAATCAGAAGAAAGAGGGACATTATTGACATAGACCTGGTTGATGTTGTTACGAACCTGATCAGTTTTTACTTTCCATGCCAATAATTTACCAGCACATTCACCATACTGAAAATGTGCGATTTTACTAGCCTCCCATCTTTCCTGAAGCCGCCTGTTAAGGATCGAGGTCAGTTGGCCTCTTAGGGTCAATAATTTAACCCGCAAAGGTGTTAAGACAGCATCTGTGGAAGCCAAGTTGGCATCGATGTCAGCCTGTGCTCTAGTCAGATTCGCCTCAACTAAGGCAATAGCCTCTCTGTATTCCCTCCTTCTATATGACATCTTACCTGTAATAAGACCCCTCAAAGAGGCTTTAAGTGAGTCCCAGACCACACCAGGTCCAGCAGAACCCACATTTACCTCTAGGAAAGACCTCACTTCAGTTTTTAAAGAAGTGACATCTTCCGGGTAAGAAAGTAAAGTACGGTCAAAAGACCAAGTCCTTACTACATCAGAGGTAGATACCATAAGTTCCAGGAAAACTGCAGAATGGTCAGATAAATGTAACGGGAGATAACAAATGTCCTTAACTGCGTCGGATAAACTATGGTTAATTAATATAAAATCTATCCTGGACTGGTGATTATATTTATGATTTCTAAAAGACACCCCCTGCTGCTGCCCGGCCCTTAATCTCCAAATATCAACATATCCGTATTGTTTCATCTCATTCAACAAGAAAGATCTTGATTTCGAGGGGACACAGGATCTGCTGTTATGAGATTTATCCAGGACTGGATCTAAAACAATGTTGAAGTCACCAGCTAATATAACTGGTTCCGGGAAGGACAAAAGGTGAGAGAAAATCACTTCCAAAGATGTAGGGTCATCAAGATTGGGACCATAGTATCCAACAATAGTAAAACAGGCACCCATAATTACCAAAGAAGCAATAACCCATCTTCCCGCAGGGTCAACTTTAAATTCGAATACCCTGGCCCTAAGCTGCTTTCTGAAAATCAGTAACACGCCTCGGGAAGTCATAGATTGTGAGGTCGATATCATAAAATCAATCCATTTATTCCTTTTAACCAAGGTATCGATTTCAGACTGGATCAAATGTGTCTCTTGGAGGATGATGACCTGGGCATCAGAGTCCCGGAGATACTGCATCAATATTCTAGCCCTGGGTTTAGTACGGAGCCCATTGACATTCCAAGACATGATCTTTAAACTAGCCATCCCCACTGGACCAGAGCACAACCAGCCTTGCCTTTATAATACGACCAGATACATACTGACCCACCTCCATGAGAAAACTCGCAGTACAACATGGAAGACAACGTGAAAGACTTAAAAAAACCTACAAAAAATAAAAAAGATGGCTGATGAGGAATTTTTAAATTTTGCCCGTGAACACCCCCCACCCACCCACCCTTCACCCTCCCCATGGAGAACCCGTGGTGTATCTAACCGGATCAAGTCCAGTAGATGGCACCCCTACCTCAGGCTCCCGTTACACCCCCCACCCGAAAACCACAACTAAAAGGTAAAGTGAGGGAAAGAAAAAAAGGGAAGAGATCCCACTTTTGATAGTGTCAAAAAAGAAAAAAAAAAAGCGAAAGAAAGAGAAAAACATCCTTTTCTTTTTTTTTCTCCTTTCTCCTCCCTTCTTCCACTTTCTCCTCCCTTTCCTTCCTTTCTCCTTTTCCCTTTCGCTTTCCTGTTTTCCATTTAGAATAATAATAATAAAAAAATAAATTAAAAAAAGTGATATATATATTTTTTTTTCTTTCCCTCTTCTCTCTTTTCCCTTCTTTTTTTCTTTATTTTAATATGCTTCAATCCCTGTGAGTGACCATAAGGCTGTAAAAAGACCTAAACTCCAAGAGATCAAAAAGAGTTAAGTGCTATTACCAGACGACTTATTGCCAATATCCAAAAGGAATTCTTCGGCAGCTTGGATTGACCTAATGTTTACCATTTTATTATTATACATGACCTTCAGAGAGGCCGGGAACACCAATTGAGCAAAAGCGCCCAACTTCCTAAAGGCCTCCAGCCGCCTTCCAAAGTCCCATTGCTTCTCAAGTGTGACCCTAGATAGATCAGACCTGATGAGGAAAGTAAACCCCTTACCAGGTAAAGACTTCTGTGTAAGAGCTGCATTCAGGATCTGCTCTTTGAGAGTGTATGTAAGAAAATTAACAAGGATTTTACGCGGTTTTTGCCTTTGCGGGTTCTGTCTAAAGGGTTCCCTGTGGACCCTCTGAATGTCGGTTACTAACTGCTCCAGGGATTGACCCAAACATAAACCTTCCTTCAACAAGCAAACAATAAACTGCTTAACATCCGCCCCCTCAGATCCCTCTGGAACATTAAGAATACGAATGTTGCATCTTCTTGCATTTTTTTCTAAAACCTCCATCCTGTCCAACAAGGCCTGATCATCTCTTTTAAGTTTAGTAATGTCCTCTTCTGTCTTATCAAGATGTACCGACATTATAGCTAATTTTTCCTCCAAGACTTCTGTCCTTGTTGACAGCCCATCGATCTTATTATCCAATGACTGGCAGTAATTGCGAATCTCCTTCTGCATAACTGAGGATTGCTCGAACCCTCTTTTGATGTCCTGAGACAAGGCAGTAAGCATCGCAAATAAGGTGGCTGCCGAGATGTTTTCTGGTGTTGCTTCTTCACAAGATGGAGTGGAAGGTACAAGAACAGGGACAAATGTTGCCAAGGATAGCTCGACAGACGGCTCCAATACAGTAACCCCCCCAGAGTCCTGCGTGATGAATTCAAGAGCACAGGAATCGGAGTGGGTAAGGCCACCCTCACTAGCCGCTGCTAAGTCGCCCCTCGCGTTAGAACTAATAGGTGTTGCCCAGCCTCCCATCACTTCACTAGACAAAACTCCATTCTTGGGTATAATTGTAAGTGGGGAAGGTACTGAGATTCCAGGAGCAACTGAGACAGCTGGCGATGCCTCCCTTACAGTAATCCCGGAGTCACCAAGAGCCGAAAGGGTTGGCACAACAACTAAAGGGGGGGGGGGGGGGGTTGAGAGAGATGATGGAGTTAAAGTAGGGGGAATCAGTTGAGCAGAATCCTTTGGTGTAGTCATTGCCTTAGATTCCACAAGGCGCAGGAGCTGTGGGACAACTTTGAAATATGACCGAAGAGATGGTGTAATTTTAGATGCAGGCTTGGCTCCAGCAACAAGATTACGTGTTGCTTTCCCTCTGGCGCCCTTAGATTTCACTTCCTTGGATAAATAGGAAGAGGTTCTCTTACCAATTTTGGGCGGAATAACTGCACCAGATGAATTAGGACCGATAACAACCCCCCTCGTAGGCACTCTAGTCTGCTCCTTACCTCGTCCTCGACCAGATTTCCCACCTCTCCCCTTACCTCTGGGCGCTTGATAGTGTTGGGGCAAACCTTCTGAATCTTTTAATACCCCACACTGAGGTAAAACCGAGGCTGACTCCTGTGCCCTCGTGTCGCTGTGACCATCCGCTTCCGTCGTAACCACTTCTGTATTCTCAGCTGTAACCTGAGAAAACTCTTCCAAATGGTGAGCAAGGCTGTCTCCAACACACACAGCACGCACCAAACTGCGCGCTCTCCTGCCGCGCCGCAGCTCCAGGGCGGCTGAAGACCACGACCACCGAACCAGTGGACAGCCGACGGAAATGGAAGAACCGCGGCAACCAGGAGCATCAACCGCGCCTCCAGGAGCACCAGGGGCGTCACCTGCAAGGGCTCTGCTACCGGAGCAGCAAAGCATAGAGAGAGAAGACAGACCCGCACCAAAGGGAGGATGGAGGAAGGACCCTGCATCACTCAGACGACAGGCAACCAGCAGTCCGCAGTCCACTGCACGCCGCACGCCGAGGGAAACCAGCGAGACCCTGAGGAAACCGCCAAACTGAAGGCACAGGCACAGGCACTAAACACAGGTAACAAGTTTAGAACGCTGAATTAGAGCAGTTTCTATGCTTAGAACCATCCAAGTGCGAGAGCACTTGTTAGCTGAAAAACTGAAACCTATCTTAAATTCTTCATCATCTGTAAAGATTATAGGTATATTGCGAATTTGTAAACCCGTTGGGATGATGTTAGCATTTAAGCAGTCAGTTAGAAATTTAGCATGTAGTTCTGTTCTTACTAGTTTCTCTTTTAGACGTTCCAATTGATTAAGGTCTGATTCATATGGAAGTTGGGTTGTGAGGCCCTTGTTACCCAATAGTGAGGGACCTCCCGCAATTTTTAAAATGTACTCATCTGAATATGACAATGTCTCTGCTTCAGACATAAATAGGGTTATTTTTCACCAAAGAAACACACAAAATAAACCACTGAAAAGTGGTCCACAGCAGACAATTGTCTGCGCTTAAAGTAGGTAAATACAGTGGACAACCCAATATACCCTTGAGGGCTCGGGCGAATATTGATAAACAGGTAGAAGGGTGCCTTCAAGGGATTTATTTAACGATTGGTTTATATAATTTCAAATATCAAATAGAGGTAGGTTAGTTATATACCTACAATTTTATTTACTTTCACTCTTTATATTCTTAAGTAAACTCAATTTATAAAAGGTCAGAAATGGTGCGAATATATCATCACAAATTAACCTAAATAAAAAGGGAGGAGGAGAAAAAGAAAAAGAGGAAATCGGGTGTATATGTAAAAATTGAATTTATGATCACAGTTCAAAAGGGTACTTCAGATAACAACAATTATTCATACAATGGAAGGAAATGATTCAATTCTTCATGCCTTCACTTTCAAATTAGTCAAACACTTTTTCACAAAAACAAAGAATTATTTCGCTGGAAAACAGTGTGAGAGTCGACGTTTCGGTCTTTAGGTTTTCTTTAACAAGACCATCCTCAGGACAATTATATTTAAAAGGTTGACCCCTAATAAAATAGAAAAACATTATCTAAAAAGTGAAAAATCAACATGCAAAACAATAATACTTTTCCTCCAAAAAGTATATAACATTTTCTTATTTACAATTCTCTTGATTCATCTCACATATGCCTCTATACAGATGACTAAACATCAATTATTTACATTGGGAAAAGACCTATTATTTACAAAAACAAATTAAGCATTTCAAGTTAATAGTAAGGAGCATATGTCTCCGTATAGTACTTTTGTCATTTAAGGTGGCTTCTCTATTGTACCTTTTACTCTGATTACTGACCAAGGCTGGATGAATGATTTACCTTGATTGGCACTAGTGATCACTCAAGTTGTAACTTATCTACTTGAAGTGATGGTTGGCGAATGATGTCATCTATTTAGTATGAATATACCAAAAAGAACATAACAAATAGCTAAGGTTATTTCTTCTTATGCCTCAAATAACCGCACATTATCAACAATCATTATTGCATGTTGTTGCTTGCACCGTTGTGTACATCTTAATCCAGGTCATCTAATATTCTAGATTTAATATCTTATTGTTTATCTTAAATGATGTCCATATGGATGATTGGGATTCTATTTACTTCCGACCTTAGAAAATATTGTACTGAGTATGATATGTACCTTGATATCTTGAATCTAGGCCAATAAATGAGAGGGACTATTGTCTTTGTTCGTCCAAGAATATTGTAGTGTTGGTCTGAAATAGGAACACAAGCACAACTAACCATCCTGTCAATGTATGAAAAGGGAGAATGGCGAATTGTCATTTTTCATAACTCCATTAATACAAAAAGGAAATGGAAAACTCCCTAATTTTAGTATGCACAGTCTTATTGATAAAACAATGCGAATTGTAGACGGACAACAAAACGTTCGCGTTTCCATCTCAAATAAAATATACACTACATACGGTATTAGAAGACTCAGTGATATGATCACGTGATATGAACTACCGATGAACATCTAAATCTTCACGTCTTGATCTACAATGAAGACGAGCTTCTTAAGGTGTTAAAAGACTTAGGAGTTATCACACAATGTTTTATTTAGTGAAAACATACCTCAAATAACTGTTAATTTCTTTAAGCAGTGGCCAATCTCGTAGGACGTATAATTAATTCTTCATTACTGCTCCAATATATCGCAGTCATATAGTCAAAGGTTCGAGTGGTCGTGTAGACTCTCACGAATTGATCTAAAATATCAAAGTTTACAATTTGGTGTAAAGTTATTATCAGAAGTTAGAAATAAATCTTCAGCTCAACTCGTGGACCGCTATTGAACGTACCTGAGGTCTGTTGAGGAAAATTTAGGTCATGCACGATCGTCTGGAAGGCAAACCAACTCTTACGTTTGTGTGCCGGCACCATTTAAACTAATTAGAGAACGAAAGCGGACTGGAGAATATGTATCAAACTAAGAGACTGCCCGGCGGCGGCCATCTTAAGACGGAGTAGTTATTATGCTCGTTTGTTAAAGGTCTTAAATTACAATATTTGCTGAGAATGACTAATAGTTATTGTATTGTGAATATATAATGGTACTTGAAATTCGTATTGTGGCGCCCATTGAGGCAGAAACTGTCCAAAAGCTACCGTCTTTAAAGGTAGTCAACCTATTGCTCATAATTGAGAGTCTGAGATTGCAATACAGAGTATAGATGACTGATAGTTTTTCAATAAAGGTGTACGTCAAATGGGGGTCAATGTATTGAATAATCAAGTTCAAAAATTGGGCATCGATTTGGGCAAAGACATTTATGCAATCGATGATATGTGTCATAGATTACCGTCATATCCCATTATTATGATCGGTAAAACTATAAACCATCACAGAGATCTAACCAGCATTCTGTGTGAACAGAAAATGATACTCAGTTGGATATACTCTTGTTTTGAAACAGATTTGTTGCAACTATTTTTCTTTGAGCATAAAAGACTGCCTATACAAATCTAAAGGATACATCAGTGTTCTTAATATCACAAATCTAATAATCTCTACTTAGTGTTATTGATTTTAAAGATTGTATACCATGTATACATCCTCAGGTGCATTTCAGACACTTAAAGACTTAAAGAATCTAGATTTCAATTTCAAATTTTGTTGAAAACAATAATGTTGGTATAAATCCACAATATGACTTCCTCTATGTCGGCAACTAATAAAGCAAATCTGTTTTTCTAAAAAAAAAAACATTGTAGTAGTTAGGATCAAGATTAAGTAAACAACTGAGACGAATGAGTTGAATACAAACAAATCTGTTATGTAATAAAACAAAACATTTCACAGAATAAATCAGTTTAACTGGATCATGGGGTAAATCATGGAAACAGAAACATTTGAAACACTCCTGAGGCGGAAAGCCGGGAGAACTTTACTCGATCTTTTTAAAACTGTGATTTTTACTTGTGTATTTTAAAAGAGCACTTTGCACCTCTTGAGCACCTACTGACCTGGTTGCAGCTGGGGAAGCTCTAGCTCAGCGGATTCTAGCGCTGCTGCAGGTGGGGAACCGCGCTGCCGCCATTGCGCGCTCGATCCTCCAGACACGCCCACTCTCGATGCCACGCCCACTTCGAGGCCACACCCACTTTCCCTGGCCTTATAGTCGCGCTGACTCACCAGCGCGCCAAACATTTGAAACACTCCTGAGGCGGAAAGCCGGGAGAACTTTACTCGATCTTTTTAAAACTGTGATTTTTACTTGTGTATTTTAAAAGAGCACTTTGCACCTCTTGAGCACCTACTGACCTGGTTGCAGCTGGGGAAGCTCTAGCTCAGCGGATTCTAGCGCTGCTGCAGGTGGGGAACCGCGCTGCTGCCAT
This sequence comes from Triturus cristatus, assembly GCF_964204655.1. Taxonomy (NCBI): domain Eukaryota; kingdom Metazoa; phylum Chordata; class Amphibia; order Caudata; family Salamandridae; genus Triturus; species Triturus cristatus. Next base: position 64,619,186 of record NC_140587.1, read on the forward strand.
CGCGCGCTCGATCCTCCAGACACGCCCACTCTCGAGGCCACGACTTCCGCCCCTATATCAATGCGCCCTTTCCGGACGCGCAGCGGGCGAGCGCAGCGGGCGCGCCGTCATCGCGCCGAAGTCGCGCCTAAGTCAAGCCCGTCTGCGCCCGTCCACGATCGTACGCGGTCCAGGGCCATACCCTATGCCCCTCAGGATGACCACATACGTTGGAGTAAGCAGGAATTACTTACCTTACGCCGCAATGTTGATGAGTCATGCAAGCATAATCTACGTGTAGAAGACAATATAGGCTGCGAACACTGCCACTTCTCCTATGACCTTGACAGGAACACGAACAGCATGGACTACACTGTGCACTGTTGATTGCTTAACGTGCGATCATTAAGGAACTATAAGTTATACCTATATGATCTACTCTCTGAGACAAAATGGGACCTTATGTTTCTAACAGAAACATGGTTAGATAATGATTCTACATTTGATGCCCTCGAGGCACTTCCAGTAGGATATACAATACACAGACAGGACAGACCCACTGGCAGAGGAGGGGGCATTGCAATTGTAGTCCGAGAAAGCTTGCAATGCCAATTCGACAGCTCCCCTATACTGGATAGTGAGGCAGGGAGTTTCACTATTAAAGTGAATAATAGCTACACGCTAAAGGGCATGCTAATCTACAGACCCCCTGGCCCTATAGCCAAGTTTGAGGAAAGTCTGGTTGAAGGCATTATGGAGACCGCTTTATGTAACGATACATTTTTGGTACTTGGAGACCTTAATTTACATCTCAATAACCCCTCAGACAGCGTTAGTAAGAATTTCAGTCAGGCATTAGGAGCCCTCCAATTGACTCAAATTGTTAGTGGTCCAACACATCAGTTGGGTCACCTTCTGGATACCATATTTGTCAACTGGGGGGGAAGTAGAAGCCAAATCCCCTATTCCTATTCCCTGGTCGGATCACTACTTAGTTCCCTTCACCATTCGTATTCCTGGAAGTAGACCCCCGCAGCCAGCATTGCTGTATCATCTTAGGCGGAATTGGGCTACTTTTTCCCATCATAAATTCTGCGAGGCACTGACTAAAGGGGGGAGCCCGGGGGGGGATGACGCTGACACGGCCAACACTAATCTTTGCAATCGCATCACTGAGGCACTCGACTGTACCGCTCCTCTTCAAAAAACCAAATCTGGGGGCCGTGTTCAAAAAACAGCCCCATGGTTCAACGAAGAACTAAGAGCCTTGAAAACTGCACAGAAGAGACTCGAAAGAGAATGGCGCAAGACTTTCTCCAAAGAATCTAGAGCCACCTACTTGATAGAGAGGCGACTCTACCATGGCCTAATTAGAAAGTCCAAAACAGCATACTATACGCTTAGAGTCAATGAAGCTGGTAATTCCACAAAAGAGCTGTTTTCGCTCTACAAAACTCTTTCGAGCGATAAATCATCCAGTGTCCCAGATGATTGTTCCCCGAATCGTGCAATAAAATTGCAAATTTTTTTTTAGAGAAAATAGCTAAAATCTACTCAGCGTTCCCAACGCAGCCTATAACTGGGGCAGAATTTGTCGAAAGCCCTAGGGAATGGGGTGATAGACACAGACTGACCCACTTTGTTATCCCGCCTCCAGAAGATCTCTTAAAAATTTGTAGATCCGTGAGGTCGGGCTCTCCACGGGACCCTACCACACCTAAACGTCTGGCAGATAGTCTGGTGGTATTAGAACCTTACATCAGACATCTACTAGACATGTCTTTTAGTACCATGACTGTACCTAAAGACTGGAAAAAGGCAGTGGTTCTACCCCTAAGGAAGAAACCAACCATTAGTTTTGAGAAACTAGAGAACCTGCGTCCAATCTCACTCCTCCCATACCTGGCCAAAGTAGCCGAAAAATTGGTCAATTTACAACTGATGGACTTTGTTGAAAAAGCGGCATTATTACATGATACTCAATTCGGCTTTCGTCCCCGTCATTCTACAGAGTCTGCACTCTTAACAGCAGTGGAGGCCCTACGTCAGGGGGCGGATGAGGGTTATACCATGGCCCTCATCCTATTGGACCTGAGTGCAGCATTCGACACTGTAGCTCATGCCAACTTGCTACAATGCATGAATAACGGAGGAATATCTGAAGCTGCACTCCAATGGATCCAATCCTTCCTGACTGGGAGAAGCTTCCAAGTCCGCTTGGGCGATCACTACTCGAGAGACATGGGTTTGGGACAGGGCGTTCCCCAGGGATCGTCCCTGAGCCCAACTTTGTTTAATCTCTACGTCTCCCCAGTGGCTTCGATTGCCGTGAGTCATGGATTGAAAATCGTGTCATACGCAGATGACACGCAGTTGGTTATCTCCCTCTCACGAGTACCCGACTTGCTTCGGACAGTTTCAGGGCTTGCATGCAAGACCTTGCAACCTGGATGTCCACCAACTGCCTTAAATTAAATGGCAACAAGACAGAGGTGCTCGTGGTGGGGGGGAGTCCTTCCGCTTGGTCATCGGCATGGTGGCCCCCTTGTCTGGGGGAGGCACCTATGCCCCGTCAGGAAGTTAAAAACCTTGGCGTATGGCTCGATGCTGACCGGTCTTTTGGACCCCAAATAAACCGAGTGGCGGGTGTTTGTTTCAGCGTTTTAAAAATCTTACGCAAGGTCCTTGTTCTCCTCCCTATGTCCGCCCGGAGAACGCTGGTACACGCCCTTGTGACATCGCGCCTAGACTACGGCAACCTATTGTACCTGGGTGCCACCTGTAAAGCAATAAACCGCCTCCAGGTATTGCAGAATGCGGCAGCCCGCCTCATCCTAAAAGTCCCTAAAAGATCGGATTCTAAAGCTGCCCTTCACACTCTCCACTGGTTGCCAGTAAGAAGCAGAGTGGAATTTAAAGCCCTCTGTACCTGTCACCGCATTCTTGCTCGAAAAGCGCCTACACCACTACAGAACCTAGTCATCAAGTATGCACCTTCACGTGCTCTGCGCTCTTCACACGGAGGTCTACTTGTGGTCCCTAGGGTCAGAAAGGCCCGTATGGGTGGACGCTCTTTTCGCCATTTGGCAGTGAAGCGCTGGAACGCCCTACCTCTTAATCTCCGCCTAGACCCATCGGAATCCAGCTTCCGGAAGAATTTAAAAACACACCTTTTCTCAAGATAATCGAGCCTACTCCTCACTACTGCTCTGAGTTTTTCAGGTGTAGCGCGGGGACACGCTTTCTAGCGTAACCAAGCGCTTTATAAACCTCCCTAATAATAATAATAATTATACATAAACAAGCGTATGGTTTCCAGTTCTTCAATTGTAAAAACATACTTCAATTCACAATAGTCATGATCTCTTTAGAAATGGCTGCTGTGTAAGAATTTAAGCAAGGCACGCCAGAGTGTGCCATTCGGTTGCAGAATTAAGCCCCCGGTTGACTACATCAGTTAGACAAATAAGTCTGCCCTCTTTGATAGTTAATAAATAGTCAACATTATTCTGTCTCTTTGATGGTTTAACCACCTCTAAGACCCACCAACGCATTTCTTTATCAGTATGACCCTGTCTTTGGTAGTGTTCTACCAAAGGGGCATTTTCTGTACGACATCTAATGCGTGACTGATGTTGTAAAATTCTTTTCTTGACCGGTTGGACTGTTTTTCCAATGTAGTATAAATTGCAAGGACATTGTATGCAATATATCACATTCGGTGTGTTACAATTCGAAAAGGCTTTAAGGCTGATGGTAGTATTGTTAACCCCTTCGATGCTCATGACGGAGCGGTTCCGTCATGAGCATCGGTTGGGCTGTGCTTATGATGGAACTGCTCCGTCATGAGCACAGCCCCTGGGGGAAGTGCTGGGGCTCCCCCCCTGGGGCATCGATCTTGCCCCCACAGAGGGGGATGGCAGCGGAAGAGTTTCCGCTGCCACCCCCGAGCCCCCCCACGCTTCCCCATGACATCAGCACGCACAGACGTCATCAGGAAGCGTTGGACGCGCTGGAATTCATTTCTTCCCAGCGCGTCTAGCTAAGGAGGTAGGTGTGTTGCCTCTGGTGGGGCATTTTAGGATGCCTTGAGGCATCGGGGGAGAGGAAAGAATATTTCCTCTCCCCCGATGTCTCAATGCTGGGCATTCCTGCTTCACGATCGCGCACAGCGTCGCGATCGTGGAGCAGGAATGCCCCACTTGATACCAGGGATTTTTTTTGTGCGCAAAGGAAGCGACCCCTTGGGCAAGGGTCGCTTCCTGGGGGGCCAATTTACAATTAAGACTTTTCTGCCCCCCATGGGGGCAGATCAGGCTTTTTTTTTGCTGTTTCTTGTCCTGTGGGGGGCAGAAAAGACCACTGGACCCAGGGATGTATTAGTGCTTTGAATGGGAAGTGACCCCTTGGGCAAGGGTCGCTTCCTGGGGGTCAAATGTAAATTAAGACTTTTCTGCCCCCCATGGGGGCAGATCGGGCTTTTGTTTAGCAGTTTCTGGTCCTAGGGGGGCAGAAAAGCCCACTAGACCCAGGGATTTATTTGTGCTTCGAATGGGAAGCGACCCCTTGGGCAAGGGTTGCTTCCCGGGGGGACAGTATTATTTTAGTGATACTCTGCCTTCCCTGGGGGCAGATCGGCTCGTTTTGTGGGCTTTTCTGCCCCCAGGGGGGGCAGAAACCCCCACTAGACACCAGGGAAAATCTTAAAAATATAATGGAAGTGACCTCTTGGGCAAGGGTCACTTCCGGGGGCCATTTTTTTTGTATTGGGTATTCTACCCCCCCCCCGGGGGCAGATCGGCCCCTTTTTTGCCCTTTCTGCCCCCAGGGGAGGCAGAAACCCCCACTAGACACCGGGGGCCATTTATTTTTTAATTGGGAATTCTGCCCTCCCCCGGGGGCAGATCAGCCCCTTTTTTGCCCTTTCTGCCCCCAGGGGAGGCAGAAACCCCCACTAGACACCAGGGAACATTTAAAAAATATGATGGAAGTGAGCTCTTGGGCAAGGGTCACTTCCGGGGGCCATTTTTTTTGTATTGGGTATTCTACCCCCCCCCCGGGGGCAGATCGGCCCCTTTTTTGCCCTTTCTGCCCCCAGGGGAGGCAGAAACCCCCACTAGACACCAGGGAATTCGTTTAAATAAAAATGGAAGTGACCCCTTGGGCAAGGGCCGCTTCCAGGGGGCAATTTTTTTTATAATATGCATTCGGCCCCCGCCCCGGGACAGATTAGCCTATTTTTTTTTTCCTGCTGTTTTCTGCCCCACCTGGCACACAACCCGATTGCCCATTTGGGTAGTAACATAGCATGTTATAATGTTTATTGTTATATTTTTTTGTGAATTGCAATTGTAATGTTTTTTTTTTACTTTTTTGTTCTAGGTGAAGGCTTTTGCTCTTTCCAGTTTGTGGTTTCGTTACTGGTGGTTCTGCTGTTTGTGTAGTTTGGTAAGAGACTTTTTTTTGTACAATGTAAATGAGTTTGATTTCTCTGCATGAATTGTTTTTTGCAAATGGTGTAATAATAGCAGTATGTTTGGTTTTTGAGTGTCAAAAACTGTTTGCATTTGTGCTCGATGTGTATTTTGTTGTCTTGTGAGTAATTTTTTTTGTTTCTTCTTTATAGTTGGATATCGTTGGTTTTTGCTGTGTCACTGCAGAGTGGGTTCTGGTGAGTGTAGCTGTCTCTTGTAAGTGAATTCTATAGTTTTTGAGTATATTGATCTTTGTGATAAAGGTACACATTTCTTTACTTACTTGGTTTGCACATTGTTGGTTGTTGTTGACTTGTTTGTGCAGTCTTCTATCTTAGTAAGAATAATGGCTAGCCGCAGGATTACTGCTCAGCAGGTTGTTGATTTGCTTTTTGAGTCTTTCTCTGACCATGGTTCAGAGACTGACTCTGCATCTGAGGCAGAGGAGGACGGGGACGATTCTGGCAGTGAGTTTTCTCTCCATATGGAGTCATCGGATGATGAAGATACTCTTAGTGCGGATGAAGTGCCTGTGTTAGAGGAGGAGACTGATGTGCTGATAGTGCGGCAAGAGGCATCTGGGCTGCAGCCTGGGGCTGCAAGGCTTCCCGTTGGTGTAGTGCGGCAATAGGCTTCTGGGCTGCAGCCTTTGGCTGCAAGGCTTCCCATTGGAGTAGTGCGGCAAGAGGCATCTGGGCTGCAGGCTGGGGCTGCAAGGCTTCCCTTTGAAAGTGATGACCTCTGGGTTGCCCCTGGCATGGTGCAGCCGGCATTTCCAGACTTTACTGGTGTTCCAGGGTGTAGAGTGAATACTGAAAACTTTTTGCCGATAATTTTTTTTTAGTTGTTTATGGACGATGTGTTTTTGGCAGAGATTGTTGAGCAGACTAATTTGTATGCCGAACAGTTTTTGAGGGACAACAGTGCCAGTCTTAAGTCACACTCTAGAGCTACCCGGTGGACTCCCACAAATCTTGAAGAGATGAAGAAGTTCTTGGGTTTAACTTTTTTGATGGGCTTGCTAAGGAAGCCATCAATGTCTTCATATTGGTCTACTAGTCCCTTGATGGCAACTGCTATATTTCCGGCAGTCATGACTCTTGACAGGTATTTGCTTCTGCTTCGGATGATGCATTTTGTTGATAATGGTTTAGCGTTGCCACAAGATCACCCTGAGTGTGACCGTCTTTTTAAGATTAGACCTGTCCTTGATCACTTTGTTGATCGATTTTCTGAGATCTATGCTCCTGGTAAAGAAATTGCAGTGGATGAGTCTTTGGTGTTGTTCAAGGGCCGCTTGGTTTTTAGGCAATACATTCCTAGTAAGAGGGCACGCTATGGAATTAAGCTGTATATGCTGTGTGACAGTAGGACTGGATATGTCTCTAATTTCAGGGTGTACACCGGTAAGGAATCCAGGATTAACCCCCCTGGTTGTCCGTCCACTTTTGGAGGGACTGAGAAAATTGTTTGGGAACTTGGTAGAGGTTTTTTTAACAAAGGCCACCATTTATATGTAGATAACTTCTACACTGGTGTGCGGTTGTTCAGGGAATTGGCCAAAGTGGACACTGTTGCTTGTGGCACAATCTGCTCTAACCGTAAAGGTTTCCCAAAAGAACTTGTTTGTCAAAAGCTTGTGCGGGGACAGTGCAGTGCGTTGCGCTGCGAGGAGCTTCTTGCTGTGAAGTTTTCAGACAGGAGAGATGTCTACATGCTGACTACCATCCATGATGAGCACTGCACCTGTGACTGTTTGGGGTCAGGTCGCTGAAGCGCGCAAACCTGTGTGCATTTTAGACTATAATAGGCACATGGGTGGTGTTGACAGAGTAGATCAGAGGTCGGAACCTTACGCTGCTCTTCGTAAGGCTTACATTTGGTACAAGAAGTTGGCTATCCATCTTTTCCACTTGGCAACCTTTAATGCTTTTGTTGTGTTCCAGGATTCTTGCCCTGAGTCAAAGATGACTTTTGCTAAGTTTCAGGAGTCTGTAATAGGCAGCCTTGTTGTAGTGGAACAGGCAAGTGTTCCTAGAGTTGGAGTGGTGGAGGATGTTGCTAGATTGAGAGATCGCCACTTTCCTGATCACATTCCTCCCACACCCTCAAAAGATTTTCCCAGTAGGAGATGTAGAGTCTGTTGGCGAAGAGGTACGCGGAAGGAGATTCGTATGTACTGCCCCGACTGTCCTTCTAAACCTGGGCTGTGTGTCCCTGCTTGTTTTAGAGCGTACCACACGCAAAATAATTTTTGGGAGCATTCATGAGTGGTAAAGTGAACTGCCTGGTCTGTATTCTTTGGAAAATTTGATTCTGTTTCAAGGTTGGCGTTAGTGCAATGTATTTAGTTTCTGATTTTGTGTTTGTAGATTTGTATCTATTTGCGATTTGTTTGTGTTTTTATTTTTGTCTAAAAAAATCCTAAATGGGAGACCTGGGGGAACTCTGGGTGGTGGTAAATTTGTGTGAGCCCGGTGATGCCACAACTTTCCCACACCAAAATGTGTGAAAAAAGTGATTTTTTCAGCTAATATTGAGGTTTGCAGGGGATTCTGCGTAAGGAAACGTTGGGGGATCCAAGCAAGCCATACCTCCCTGGAAGCCGCCGGGTGTCTAGTTTTCAGAAATGTATGGGTTTGGTAGGTTTCCCTAGATGGCCGCCGAGCACCGGGCCAAAAACCCAAGTGACCCCCCTTGCAAAACAAGGTGGTTTTGCGATAGGCCATTTTGATGTCGCCTCACTACGTTTTGGGCCCTTGCCTGTCGCGGGAACTTGGGCCTCCCACACAAGTGAGGCACCATTTTTACCGGGAGACCTGGGGGAACGCTGGGTGGTGGTAAATTTGTGTGAGCCCGGTGATGCCACAACTTTCCCACACCAAAATGTGTGAAAAAAGTGATTTTTTTCAGCTAAAATTGAGGTTTGCAGGTGATTCTGTGTAAGGAAACGTTGGGGGATCCACGCAAGCCATACCTCCCTGGAAGCCGCCGGGTGTCTAGTTTTCAGAAATGTATGGATTTGGCAGGTTTCCCTAGATGGCCGCCGAGCACCGGGCCAAAAACCCAAGTGACCCCCCTTGCAAAACCAGGTGGTTTTGCGATAGGCCATTTTGATGTCGCCTCACTACGTTTTGGGCCCTTGCCTGCCGCGGGTACTTGGGCCTTCCACACAAGTGCGGCACCATTTTTACCGGGAGACCTGGGGGAACGCTGGGTGGTGGTAAATTTATGTGAGCCCGGTGATGCCACAACTTTCCCACACCAAAATGTGTGAAAAAAGTGATTTTTTCAGCTAAAATTGAGGCTTGCAGGGGATTCTGGGTAAGGAAACGTTGGGGGATCCACGCAAGCCATACCTCCCTAGAAGCCCCCGGGTGTCTAGTTTTCAGAAATATATAGGTTTGCTAGGTTTCCCTAGGTGCCGGCAGAGCTAGGGTTAAAAAACTACAGCTAGTCACTTTGCCAAAAAAGGGTCATTTTTCACTGCAAAATTGAGGTGTGACCACGTTGCGTTTTGCGCCGTTTCCTGTCGCCGGAACTAGGCCGACCCGCACAAGTGAGGTATCATTTTTCTCGTAGGACTTTGGGGAACGCGGGGTGGGTGGAAATTTGTGGATCCACGCAGATTCCAGAACTTTCCATCACAGAAATGTGGGGAAAATGTGTTTTTTGGACAATTTTTTACATTTGCAAGGGATTCTGGGTAACAGACCCTGGTGGGAGGCACTCAAGTCACCCCATCCTGGATTCCCCTGGGTGTCTAGTTTTCAAAAATATATAGGTTTGCTAGGTTTCCCTAGGTGCCGGCAGAGCTAGGGTTAAAAAACTACAGCTAGGCACTTTGCAAAAAAAGGGTCATTTTTCACTGCAAAATTGAGGTGTCACCACGTTGCGTTCTGCGCCGTTTCCTGTCGCGGGCACTAGGCCGACCCGCACACGTGAGGTACCATTTTTCTCGTAGGACTTTGGGGAACGCGGGTTGGGTGGAAATTCGTGGATCCACACAGATTCCAGAACTTTCCATCACAGAAATGTGGGGAAAATGTGGTATTTTTTGTCAATTTTTTAGGTTTGCAAGGGATTCTGGGTAACAGACCAGGATGGGAGGCACTCAAGTCACCCCATCCTGGATTCCCCTGGGTGTCTAGTTTTCAAAAATATATAGGTTTGCTAGGTTTCCCTAGGTGCCGGCAGAGCTACGGTTAAAAAACTACAGCTAGTCACTTTGCCAAAAAAGGGTCATTTTTCACTGCAAAATTGAGGTGTGACCATGTTGCTTTTTGCGCCGTTTCCTGTTGCGGGCACTAGGCCGACCCGCACAAGTTAGGTACCATTTCTCTTGTAGGACTTTGGGGAACGCGGGGTTGGTGGAAATTTGTGGATCCACGCAGATTCCAGAACTTTCCATCACAGAAATGTGGGGAAAATGAGTTTTTTTGTCAATTGTTTAGGTTTGCAAGGGATTCTGGGTAACAGACCAGGGTGGGAGGCACTCAAGTCACCCCATCCTGGATTCCCCTGGGTGTCTAGTTTTTAAAAATATATAGGTTGCTGGGTTTCCCTAGGTGCCGGCAGAGCTAGGGTTCAAAAAATACAGCTAGTCACTTTGCCAAAAAAGGGTCATTTTTCACTGCAAAATTGAGGTGTGACCATGTTGCGTTTTGCGCCGTTTCCTGTCGCGGGCACTAGGCCGACCCACACAAGTTAGGTACCATTTTTCTCGTAGGACTTTGGGGAACGCGGGGTGGGTGGAAATTTGTGAATCCACGCAGATTCCAGAACTTTCCATCACAGAAATGTGGGGAAAATGTGTTTTTTTACAAGTTTTTTACATTTGCAAGGGATTCTGGGTAACAGACCCTTGTGGGAGGCACTCAAGTCACCCCATCCTGGATTCCCCTGGGTGTCTAGTTTTCAAAAATGTATAGGTTTGCTAGGTTTCACAAGGTGCCGGCAGAGCTAGGGTTCAAAAACTACAGCTAGGCACTTTGCCAAAAATGGGTCATTTTTCACTGCGAAATTGAGGTGTGACCACATTGCATTTTGTGCCATTTCCTGTCGCGGGCAGTAGGCCAACCTGCACAAGTGAGGTACCATTTTTCTCTTAGGACTTTGGGGAACGCGAGGTGGGTGAACATTTGTGGATCCACCCAGATTCCATAACTTTCCACCACAGAAATGTGTGGAAAATGTGTTTTTTTTGACAATTTTTTAGGTTTGCAGGGGATTTTGGGTAACAGATCATAGTGGGAGGCAGTTAAGTCACCCCATCCTGGATTCTCCTGGGTGTCTAGTTTTCAAAAATGTATAGGTTTGCTAGGTTTCACAAGGTGCCGGCAGAGCTAGGGTTCAAAAACTACAGCTAGGCACTTTGCCAAAAATGGGTCATTTTTCACTGTGAAATAGAGGGGTGACCACATTGCATTTTGTGCCATTTCCTGTCGCGGGCAGTAGGCCAACCTGCACAAGTGAGGTACCATTTTTCTCGTAAGACTTTGGGGAACAAGGGGTGGGTGGAAATTTATGGATCCACGCAGATTCCAGAACTTTCCACCACAGAAATGTGGGGAAAATGTGTGTTTTCTGTCAATTTTTTAGGTTTGCCAGGGATTCTGGGTAACAGATCATGGTGGGAGGCAGTCAAGTCACCCCATCCTGGATTTCCCTGGGTGTCTAGTTTTCAAAAATGTATAGCTTTGCTAGGTTTCCCTAGGTGCCGGCAGAGCTAGGGTTAAAAAACTACAGCTAGACTCTTCGCAAAAAATGTGTAAATTTTCATTGTGAAAATGTGGTGTGTTCACGTTTTGAGCCACTTCCTGCCGTGGGCACTATGCCTACCCACACAAGTGAGGTACCATTTTTATCGGGAGACTTAGGGTAGTTCAGATTTGTAAAGCAACTGTTATTACCTATTGATTTTTGATGCATTTCTCCCTTCCAAATGAAAGACATTGTGTAAAAAAAAGTCATTTTGAAAAATGACCAATAATTCTCATGCTAGTATGAGTATTCCCAATTTCGAAAATGTTCAAATATGCACTGTTTCTAAACTCTGTAATTTGTTCCCATTTCAGAAATACATAGGTGTCTTTCATACCGATTTTTCCATGTATACATTTTCCCACAATAATTGCTATATACCCGGAACATAATAAAAAACCATTACAAAATGCTGCTCAGTTTTTTACTCTGGGTTCGTTGGGCTCTTGGTGATCCTACAAGTCCTATATATCCCCACAACCAGGAATGTCCAGTGGATGTAACGGTACATTGCTTTCAAAGAGATGTCATAATTAGAAGAAGTTACAGGTGAAAACATTGACACAAAAGGCTGCTTTTTTCAACAAATTTTTAATTTTTCCTATATTTAACTGGTAGTTTCTATAAAGAAACCTTGATGGATCTACACAAAGGACCCCTTGCTGAATTCAGAATTTTGTCTACTTTTCATAAATGTATAGCTTTCCAGGATCCATTACTGCTTTTGTACCCATTTCTACCATTAACTGGAAGGAGGTTGAAAGCACAAAAAATAGCAAAAATAGGGTATGTCCCAGAAAAATGTCAAAACTGTGTAAAAAAGGTTTTCTGACAAAATTCTGTCATTCTCTAAAAGCTGGAGAAATGGTGATTTCAGCCCCACAAACCCTTTTTTGATAGCATTTGCAGAGAAAAACCCAGACGCTTTCATTTGCAGCCCGTTTTTCCCATTTTTCACAAAAAAAAACAAAATTTTGCTGTATTTTGACTAATTTCTGGGAACCCTCTAGGAGAATCCACATTCCCTGGGTACCTTTAGAATCCCCATGATGTTGGAAGCAAAGGACGCAAATTTGGCGTAGATACCTAATGTGGTCAAAAAGTTACAGGTGCCTAAGCGCGCACTACCCCAAATAGCCCAAAAAAGGCTTAGCACAGGAGGGGAAAAGGCCTAGCAGCAAAGGGGTTAATCATACAAGTTTTGGTTGTTTGTGTGGTGTTACAGGCAAAACACATGTTACATTTGTAATGGCCAATGATGGGAGAGAGTTGTCTCATATTGTCTATTGTGTCTTTCTGGTTATCATCATAGGCTCTGACTAATCTATCTTGTAGTTAGTGCCCCTTCTGAAAGCAAATAAGGGTGTTCCAGAAAATTCGGGCAAATTTTTCAAGAGATTCCAATGTCTATTTACAATTTTCTTAATGACATTTGTGTGGGTTCCAAATGTGGAAACACATACTATTTGTGGATTATTTTTCGGCGATCCTTAACTGTCAGTAATGCGTCTCTGTCATTGAACCATGCACGTTTCATGGATCTTTTGAGTAGTTTCGATTTATATCCTCGGGCCTTGAGTTTCTCTTTTAACTTCTTTGCCTCTGAAAAGTAGTCTTCTTTAAAGGTGCAGTTCCTGCGTAAACGCAGAAATTGCCCAAATGGAAGACCATCCTTGAGTGCTTGGGGGTGATGGCTTTGGTATTTTAAAAGAGTATTTCCAGAGGTGGGTTTGGTGTACAAAGTGGTGTACAAATGGTTGGATATATCGTTCTTGATCGTAATATCAAGGAAATTCATTTCACATCTGTCGAATTCCATAGTGAATTGTAAATGTGGACTTCTATTATTCAACCATTCATGAAAAGTTTGAAGTTCTTGCTGTGTGCCATGCCAAACTAGAAAAACATTGTCTATGTATCTAAGCCAATTTTTAATGTTGGCTAAAAAAGGATTAGATGAGTGTGAGATGTGTTCTTTCTCAAATGTTGATACATAGATATTGGCAATGTCCGGGGCATAAATTGCACCCATCGCTACTCCTTTCTATTGCTGGTAGAACGGATTTTGGAACAGAAAGAAGTTTTCACACAGGGAGATGCGTACACACTCTAGTATGAAATTTGTTGGTACTGGATGTGGCCTAGGTCTTGTATCCAAAAGGTTTTCTAATATCTGTAGAACTTCTTGCTGTGGAATGTTGGTATACAAACTCTCTATATCCATAGAGACTAGAAGTTAATTTTGAGGGTCAAATTCATAGTTTTCCACTGTATTAATCACAGCCATTGTATCTCTTATATAAGAGGGTTGATTAATGGCAAAGGGCCTAATGAAGAAGTCAGCATATTGTGCCAAGGGTTTAAGAATAGAGTTGCATCCCGAAAAAATCGGGCGTCCCGGAGGATTAAAGGGATCTTTATGCACCTTTGGGAGCATGTAGATAGCAGGTACTGTGGGAGTTTTATTAATTAGAAAGGCAGATTCCTTTTCATTGAGCCAGCCTCCCTCGAAACCTAATTGACTCAAGTTTACAATCTCTTGTGTCAATCTGTTCATTGGATTAGTTGTCAGTTTTTTGTAATGTGATGTAATAGAAAGTTGTTTTAGAAGCTCCTGATTGTATTTTTCTTTTTCCCATAGTACTATCCCTCCCCATTTATCAGCAGGTTTTATTAGGGCATTGGGAAGAGATTGAAGGTTTTGAAGTGCTGATTGTTTTTCTCTGGAGAAGTTGGATTTGTAATGCATTTTGTCTTTAAAGAGATTCTCTATCTCTATAAGTATAGCATTCTGAAATGTAACTATCTCTTTTCTGATCATTGAGTTTGTTGGATAGAATGTTGATCTGTTCCTTAAGCCTGTGAACCCACAGGTGTTATTTATGTTGTTATTAGAGAAAAACTGTTTTAATCTTACCAAACGGAAGAATTTGTACAGTTCAAGTTTGGTCTGAAAAAGATCATTTTTGTAGGTGGGAACAAAACTGAGACCTGCTGAGAGGACTGCAATCTCCTGCTCTGATAAAGTATGTGTTGACAAATTGAAGATAGGTATAGTTTGATTATGTTCTACCACTCGTAATATTGGTTGCGAGTCTGACGGAACCCTGGTGTATATTGGTTGCGATACCATCCTCGTTTGGACGACCGTGGTCTCCGAGGTGGATCCGTGCCTCGACGATCCTGTCCTAAAAAAGACTGTCGCGAGGTCGATGGTTGTTGGTCGTAATGTCGGTAGGAAGTATCACTTGACTGATCACTCCCTGTATCAGAATTTGTATCGGAAAAGGTAATTCTTTTCTTTGTGGGTTGATTGGACCCTTGAGGATTGTAAAAATCTTTGTTTAAATAGGGATACGTTTTTTCTTTATTGTACCTTTTGATATCGTTTTGAAGTTTTTCCGTTTTTTTATGAGCATTAAACTCTTCGAATTCCTTTATAGTTTTTTGTACCTTTTCAAGAAGGAATTTACCGTTTGTAATTGTGGAATCTCCTAGTATCTTCTTTTCAAGAGTCTCTATTTCTTTTGCTAAAGTTGTCTTAGAGCAGTTTCTATGCTTAGAACCATCCAAGTGCGAGAGCACTTGTTAGCTGAAAAACTGAAACCTATCTTAAATTCTTCATCATCTGTAAAGATTATAGGTATATTGCGAATTTGTAAACCCGTTGGGATGATGTTAGCATTTAAGCAGTCAGTTAGAAATTTAGCATGTAGTTCTGTTCTTACTAGTTTCTTTTTTAGACGTTCCAATTGATTAAGGTCTGATTCATATGGAAGTTGGGTTGTGAGGCCCTTGTTACCCAATAGTGAGGGACCTCCCGCAATTTTTAAAATGTACTCATCTGAATATGACAATGTCTCTGCTTCAGACATAAATAGGGTTATTTTTCACCAAAGAAACACACAAAATAAACCACTGAAAAGTGGTCCACAGCAGACAATTGTCTGCGCTTAAAGTAGGTAAATACAGTGGACAACCCAATATACCCTTGAGGGCTCGGGCGAATATTGATAAACAGGTAGAAGGGTGCAATCAAGGGATTTATTTAACGATTGGTTTATATAATTTCAAATATCAAATAGAGGTAGGTTAGTTATATACCTACAATTTTATTTACTTTCACTATTTTTTTCACTCAATTTATAAAAGGTCAGAAATAGTGTGAATATATCATCACAAATTAACCTAAATAAAAAGGAAGGAGGAGAAAAAGAAAAAGAGGAAATCGGGTGTATATGTAAAAATTTAATTTTAGATCACAGTTCAAAGGGGTACTTCAGATAACAACAATTATTCATACAATGGAAGGAAATGATTCAATTCTTCATGCCTTCACTTTCAAATTAGTCAAACACTTTTTCACAAAAACAAAGAATTATTTCGCTGGAAAACAGTGTGAGCGTCGACGTTTCGGTCTTTAGGTTTTCTTTAACAAGACCATCCTCAGGACAATTATATTTAAAAGGTTGACCCCTAATAAAATAGAAAAACATTATCTTAAAAAGTGAAAAATCAACACCCAAAACAATAATACTTTTCCTCCAAAAAGTATATAACATTTTCTTATTTACAATTCTCTTGATTCATCTCACATATGCCTCTATACATATGACAAAACATCAATCATTTACATTGGGAAAAGACCCATTATTTACAAAAACAAATTAAGCATTTCAAGTTAATAGTAAGGAGCAGATGTCTCCGCATAGTACTTTTGTCATTTAAGGTGGTTTCTCTATTGTACCATTTACTCTGATTACTGACCAAGGCTGGATGTATGATTTACCTTGATTGGCACTAGTGATCACTCAAGTTGTAACTTATCTACTTGAAGTGATGGTTGGCGAATAAAACCGCAAATAACCGCACATTATCAACAATCATAATTGCATATTGTTGCTTGCACCGTCGTGTACATCTTAATCCAGGTCATCTCATAATCTAGATTTCATATCTTATTGTTTATCTTAAATGATGTCCATATGGATGATTGGGATTCTATTTACTTCCGACCTTAGAAAATATTGTACTGAGTATGATATGTACCTTGATATCTTGAATCTAGGCCAATGAATGAGAGAGACTATTGTCTTCGTTCGTCCAAGAATATTGTAGTGTTAGTCTGAAATAAGAACACAAGCACAACTAACCATCCTGTCAATGTATGAAAAGGGAGAATGGCGAATTGTCATTTTTCATAACTCCATTAATACAAAAAGGAAATGGAAAACTCCCTAATTTTAGTATGCACAGTCTTATTGATAAAACGATGCGAATTGTAGACGGACAACTAAACGTTCGCGTTTCCATCTCAAATAAAATATACACTACATACGGTGTTATAAGACTCAGTGATATGATCACGTGATATGAACTACCGATGTACATGTAAATCTTCGCGTCTTGATCTACAATGAAGACGAGCTTCTTAAGGTGTTAAAAGACATAGGAGTTATCACACAATGTTTTATTTAGTGAAAACATACCTCAAATAACTGTTAATTTCTTTAAGCAGTGGCCAATCTCGTAGGACGTATAATAATTATTAATTACTGCCCCAATATATCGCAGTCATATAGTCAAAGGTTCGAGTGGTCGTGTAGACTCTCACAAATTGATCTAAAATATCAAAGTTTACAATTTGGTGTAAAGTTATTATCAGAAGTTAGAAATAAATCTTCAGCTCAACTCGTGGACCGCTATTGAACGTACCTGAGGTCTGCTCTGGAAAATTTAGGTCACGCACATTCGTCTGGAAGGCAAACCAACTCTTACGTTTGTGTGCCGGCACCATTTAAACTAATTAGAGAAAGAAAGCGGACTGGAGAATATGTATCAAACTAAGAGACTGCCCGGCGGCGGCCATCTTAAGACGGAGTAGTTATTATGCTCGTTTGTTAAAGGTCTTAAATTACAATATATGCTGAGAATGACTAATAGTTATTGTATTGTGAATATATAATGGTACTTGAAATTCGTATTGTGGCGCCCATTGAGGCAGAAACTGTCCAAAAGCTACCGTCTTTAAAGGTAGTCAACCTATTGCTCATAATTGAGAGTCTTAGATTGCAATACAGAGTATATATGACTGATAGTTTTTCAATAAAGGTGTATGTCAAATGGGGGTCAATGTATTGAATAATCAAGTTCAAAAATTGGGCATCGATTTGGGCAAAGACATTTATGCAATCGATGATATGTGTCATAGATTACCGTCATATCCCATTATTATGATCGGTAAAACTATAAACCATCACAGAGATCTAACCAGCATTCCCATCATTGGCAATTACAAATGTAACATGTGTTTGGCCTGTAACACCACACAAACAAACAAAACTTGTATGATTAACAATACTACCATCACCCTTAAAGACTTTTCGAATTGTAACACACCAAATGTGATATATTGCATACAATGTCCTTGCAATTTATACTACATTGGAAAAACAGTCCAACCGGTCAAGAAAAGAAATTTACAACATCAGTCACGCATTAGATGTCGTACAGAAAATGCCCCTTTGGTAGAACACTACCAAAGACAGGGTCATACTGATAAAGAAATGCGTTGGTGGGTCTTAGAGGTGGTTAAACCATCAAAGAGACAGAATAATGTTGACTATTTATTAACTATCAAAGAGGGCAGACTTATTTGTCTAACTGATGTAGTCAACCGGGGGCTTAATTCTGCAACCGAATGGCACACTCTGGCGTGCCTTGCTTAAATTCCTACACAGCAGCCATTTCTAAATAGATCATGACTATTGTGAATTGAAGTATGTTTTTACAATTGAAGAACTGGAAACCATACGCTTGTTTATGTATAATTATTATTATTATTAGGGAGGTTTATAAAGCGCTTGGTTACGCTAGAAAGCGTGTCCCCGCGCTACACCTGAAAAACTCAGAGCAGTAGTGAGGAGTAGGCTCGATTATCTTGAGAAAAGGTGTGTTTTTAAATTCTTGCGGAAGCTGGATTCCGATGGGTCTAGGCGGAGATTAAGAGGTAGGGCGTTCCAGCGCTTCACTGCCAAATGGCGAAAAGAGCGTCCACCCATACGGGCCTTTCTGACCCTAGGGACCACAAGTAGACCTCCGTGTGAAGAGCGCAGAGCACGTGAAGGTGCATACTTGATGACTAGGTTCTGTAGTGGTGTAGGCGCTTTTCGAGCAAGAATGCGGTGACAGGTACAGAGGGCTTTAAATTCCACTCTGCTTCTTACTGGCAACCAGTGGAGAGTGTGAAGGGCAGCTTTAGAATCCGATCTTTTAGGGACTTTTAGGATGAGGCGGGCTGCCGCATTCTGCAATACCTGGAGGCGGTTTATTGCTTTACAGGTGGCACCCAGGTACAATAGGTTGCCGTAGTCTAGGCGCGATGTCACGAGGGCGTGTACCAGCGTTCTCCGGGCGGACATAGGGAGGAGAACAAGGACCTTGCGTAAGATTTTTAAAACGCTGAAACAAACACCCGCCACTCGGTTTATTTGGGGTCCAAAAGACAGGTCAGCATCGAGCCATACGCCAAGGTTTTTAACTTCCTGACGGGGCATAGGTGCCTCCCCCAGACAAGGGGGCCACCATGCCGATGACCAAGCGGAAGGACTCCCCCCCACCACGAGCACCTCTGTCTTGTTGCCATTTAATTTAAGGCAGTTGGTGGACATCCAGGTTGCAAGGTCTTGCATGCAAGCCCTGAAACTGTCCGAAGCAAGTCGGGTACTCGTGAGAGGGAGATAACCAACTGCGTGTCATCTGCGTATGACACGATTTTCAATCCATGACTCACGGCAATCGAAGCCACTGGGGAGACGTAGAGATTAAACAAAGTTGGGCTCAGGGACGATCCCTGGGGAACGCCCTGTCCCAAACCCATGTCTCTCGAGTAGTGATCGCCCAAGCGGACTTGGAAGCTTCTCCCAGTCAGGAAGGATTGGATCCATTGGAGTGCAGCTTCAGATATTCCTCCGTTATTCATGCATTGTAGCAAGTTGGCATGAGCTACAGTGTCGAATGCTGCACTCAGGTCCAATAGGATGAGGGCCATGGTATAACCCTCATCCGCCCCCTGACGTAGGGCCTCCACCGCTGTTAAGAGTGCAGACTCTGTAGAATGACGGGGACGAAAGCCGAATTGAGTATCATGTAATAATGCCTCTTTTTCAACAAAGTCCATCAGTTGTAAATTGACCAATTTTTCGGCTACTTTGGCCAGGTATGGGAGGAGTGAGATTGGACGCAGGTTCTCTAGTTTCTCAAAACTAATGGTTGGTTTCTTCCTTAGGGGTAGAACCACCGCCTTTTTCCAGCCTTTAGGTACAGTCATGGTACTAAAAGACATGTCTAGGAGATGTCTGATGTAAGGTTCTAATACCACCAGACTATCTGCCAGACGTTTAGGTGTGGTAGGGTCCCGTGGAGAGCCCGACCTCACGGATCTACAAATTTTTAAGAGATCTTCTGGAGGCGGGATAACAAAGTGGGTCAGTCTGTGTCTATCACCCCATTCCCTAGGGCTTTCGACAAATTCTGCCCCAGTTATAGGCTGCGTTGGGAACGCTGAGTAGATTTTAGCTATTTTCTCTAAAAAAAAAATTGCAATTTTATTGCACGATTCGGGGAACAATCATCTGGGACACTGGATGATTTATCGCTCGAAAGAGTTTTGTAGAGCGAAAACAGCTCTTTTGTGGAATTACCAGCTTCATTGACTCTAAGCGTATAGTATGCTGTTTTGGACTTTCTAATTAGGCCATGGTAGAGTCGCCTCTCTATCAAGTAGGTGGCTCTAGATTCTTTGGAGAAAGTCTTGCGCCATTCTCTTTCGAGTCTCTTCAGTGCAGTTTTCAAGGCTCTTAGTTCTTCGTTGAACCATGGGGCTGTTTTTTGAACACGGCCCCCAGATTTGGTTTTTTGAAGAGGAGCGGTACAGTCCAGTGCCTCAGTGATGCGATTGCAAAGATTAGTGTTGGCCGTGTCAGCGTCATCCCCCCCCGGGCTCCCCCCTTTAGTCAGTGCCTCGCAGAATTTATGCTGGGAAAAAGTAGCCCAATTCCGCCTAAGATGATACAGCAATGCGGGCTGCGGGGGTCTACTTCCAGGAATACGAATGGTGAAGGGAACTAAGTAGTGATCCGACCAGGGAATAGGAATAGGGGATTTGGCTTCTACTTCCCCCCAGTTGACAAATATGGGATCCAGAAGGTGACCCAGAAGGTGACCCAACTGATGTGTTGGACCACTAACAATTTGAGTCAATTGGAGGGCTCCTAATGCCTGACTGAAATTCTTACTAACGCTGTCTGAGGGGTTTTGAGATGTAAATTAAGGTCTCCAAGTACCAAAAATGTATCGTTACATAAAGCGGTCTCCATAATGCCTTCAACCAGACTTTCCTCAAACTTGGCTATAGGGCCAGGGGGTCTGTAGATTAGCATGCCCTTTAGCGTGTAGCTATTATTCACTTTGATAGTGAAACTCCCTGCCTCACTATCCAGGATAGGGGAGCTGTCGAATTGGCATTGCAAGCTTTCTCGGACTACAATTGCAATGCCCCCTCCTCTGCCAGTGGGTCTGTCCTGTCTGTGTATTGTATATCCTACTAGAAGTGCCTCGAGGGCATCAAATGTAGAATCATTATCTAACCATGTTTCTGTTAGAAACATAAGGTCCCATTTTGTCTCAGAGAGTAGATCATATAGGTCTAACTTATGTTTCCTTAATGATCGCACGTTAAGCAATCAACAGTGCACAGTGTAGTCCATGCTGTTCGTGTTCCTGTCAAGGTCATAGGAGAAGTGGCAGTGTTCGCAGCCTATATTGTCTTCTACGCGTAGATTATGCTTGCATGACTCATCAACATTGCGGCGTAAGGTAAGTAATTCCTGCTTACTCCAACGTATGTGGTCATCCTGAGGGGCATAGGGTATGGCCCTGGACCGCGTACGATCGCGGACGGGCGCAGACGGGCTTGACTTAGGCGCGACTTCGGCGCGATGATGGCGCGCCCGCTGTGCTCGCCTGCTGCGCGTCCGGAAAGGGCGCATTGATATAGGGGCGGAAGTCGTGGCCTCGAGAGTGGGCGTGTCTGGAGGATCGAGCGCGCGATGGCGGCAGCGCGGTTCCCCACCTGCAGCAGCGCTAGAATCCGCTGAGCTAGAGCTTCCCCAGCTGCAACCGGGTCAGTAGGTGCTCAAGAGGTGCAAAGTGCTCTTTTAAAATACACAAGTAAAAATCACAGTTTTAAAAAGATCGAGTAAAGTTCTCCCGGCTTTCCGCCTCAGGAGTGTTTCAAATGTTTGGCGCACTGGTGAGTCAGCGCGACTATAAGGCCAGGGAAAGAGGGTGTGGCCTCGAAGTGGGCGTGGCCTCGAGAGTGGGCGTGTCTGGAGGATCGAGCGCGCGATGGCGGCAGCGCGGTTCCCCACCTGCAGCAGCGCTAGAATCCGCTGAGCTAGAGCTTCCCCAGCTGCAACCAGGTCAGTAGGTGCTCAAGAGGTGCAAAGTGCTCTTTTAAAATACACAAGTAAAAATCACAGTTTTAAAAAGATCGAGTAAAGTTCTCCCGGCTTTCCGCCTCAGGAGTGTTTCAAATGGTTCTGTTTCCATGATTTACCCCATGATCCAGTTAAACTGATTTATTCTGTGAAATGTTTTGTTTTATTACATAACAGATTTGTTTGTATTCAACTCATTCGTCTCAGTTGTTTACTTAATCTTGATCTTAACTACTACAATGTTGTTTTTTAAAAAAAACAGATTTGCTTTATTAGTTGCCGACATAGAGGAAGACATATTGTGGATTTATACCAACATTATTGTTTTCAACAAAATCTGAAATTGAAATCTAGATTCTTTAAGTCTTTAAGTGTCTGAAATGCACCTGAGGATGTATACATGGTATACAATCTTTAAAATCAATAACACTAAGTAGAGATTATTAGATTTGTGATATTAAGAACACTGATGTATCCTTTAGATTTGTATAGGCAGTCTTTTATGCTCAAAGAAAAATAGTTGCAACAAATCTGTTTCAAAACAAGAGGATATCCAACTGAGTATCATTTTCTGTTCACACAGAATGCTGGTTAGATCTCTGTGATGGTTTATAGTTTTACCGATCATAATAATGGGATATGACGGTCATCTATGACACATATCATCGATTGCATAAATGTCTTTGCCCAAATCGATGCCCAATTTTTTAACTTGATTATTCAATACATTGACCCCCATTTGACATACACTTTTATTGAAAAACTATCAGTCATCTATACTCTGTATTGCAATCTAAGACTCTCAATTATGAGCAATAGGTTGACTACCTTTAAAGACGGTAGCTTTTGGACAGTTTCTGCCTCAATGGGCGCCACAATACGAATTTCAAGTACCATTATATATTCACAATACAATAACTATTAGTCATTCTCAGCATATATTGTAATTTAAGACCTTTAACAAACGAGCATAATAACTACTCCGTCTTAAGATGGCCGCCGCCGGGCAGTCTCTTAGTTTGATACATATTCTCCAGTCCGCTTTCGTTCTCTAATTAGTTTAAATGGTGCCGGCACACAAACGTAAGAGTTGGTTTGCCTTCCAGACGATCGTGTGTGACCTAAATTTTCCAGAACAGACCTCAGGTTCGTTCAATAGCGGTCCACGAGTAGAGCTGAAGATTTATTTCTAACTTCTGATAATAACTTTACACCAAATTGTAAACTTTGATATTTTAGATCAATTCGTGAGAGTCTACACGACCACTCGAACCTTTGACTATATGACTGCGATATATTGGGGCAGTAATGAATAATTAATTATACGTCCTACGAGATTGGCCATTGCTTAAAGAAATTAACAGTTATTTGAGGTATGTTTTCACTAAATAAAAGTGTGTGATAACTCCTAAGTCTTTTAACACCTTAAGAAGCTTGTCTTCATTGTAGATCATGACGCGAAGATTTAGATGTTCATCGGTAGTTCATATCACGTGATCATATCACTGAGTCTTATAACACCGTATGTAGTATATATTTTATTTGAAATGGAAACGCGAACGTTTAGTTGTCTGTCTACAATTCGCATCGTTTTATCAATAAGATTGTGCATACTAAAATTAGGGAGTTTTCCATTTCCTTTTTGTATTAATGGAGTTATAAAAAATGACAATTCGCCATTCTCCCTTTTCATACATTGACAGGATGGTTAGTTGTGCTTGTGTTCTTATTTCAGACCAACACTACAATATTCTTGGACGAACGAAGACAATAGTCCCTCTCATTCATTGGCCTAGATTCAAGATATCAAGGTACATATCATACTCAGTACAATATTTTCTAAGGTCGGAAGTAAATAGAATCCCAATCATCCATATGGACATCATTTAAGATAAACAATAAGATATGAAATCTAGAATATTAGATGACCTGGATTAAGATGTACACAACGGTGCAAGCAACAATATGCAATAATTATTGTTGATAATGTGCGGTTATTTGAGGCATAAGAAGAAATAACCTTAGCTATTTGTTATGTTCTTTTTGGTATATTCATACTAAATAGATGACATAATTCGCCAACCATCACTTCAAGTAGATAAGTTACAACTTGAGTGATCACTAGTGCCAATCAAGGTAAATCATACATCCAGCATTGGTCAGTAATCAGAGTAAATGGTACAATAGAGAAACCACCTTAAATGACAAAAGTACTATGCGGAGACATATGCTCCTTACTATTAACTTGAAATGCTTAATTTGTTTTTGTAAATAATGGGTCTTTTCCCAATGTAAATGATTGATGTTTTGTCATATGTATAGAGGCATATGTGAGATGAATCAAGAGAATTGTAAATAAAAAAATGTTATATACATTTTGGAGGAAAAGTATTATTGTTTTGGGTGTTGATTTTTCACTTTTTAAGATAATGTTTTTCTATTTTATTAGGGGTCAACCTTTTAAATATAGTTGTCCTGAGGATGGTCTTGTTAAAGAAAACCTAAAGACCGAAACGTCGACTCTCACACTGTTTTCCATCTAAATAATTCTTTGTTTTTGTGAAAAAGTGTTTGACTAATTTGAAAGTGAAGGCATGAAGAATTGAATCATTTCCTTCCATTGTATGAATAATTGTTGTTATCTGAAGTTCCCTTTTGAACTGTGATCATAAATTCAATTTTTACATATACACCCGATTTCCTCTTTTTCTTTTTCTCCTCCTTCCTTTTTATTTAGGTTAATTTATGATGATATAATCGCATTATTTCTGACCTTATATAAATTGAGTTTACTTAAGAATATAAAGAGTGAAAGTAAATAAAATTGTAGGTATATAACTAACCTACCTCTAATTGATATTTGAAATTATATAAACCAATCGTTAAATAAATCCCTTGAAGGCACCCTTCTACCGGTTTATCAATATTCGCCCGAGCCCTCAAGGGTATATTGGGTTGTCCACTGTATTTACCTCTTTTTTTACTCGCCTGCACTCGCATTTTGGAGTCCGGCGTTGAGGAGTGTAGCACGCGTATCGGCGGCTCGACCATTCACACAATACAGGTACTTGCAATTCTGATTTTCCCCATTCTTTTAAGTGCTTTAGCCAGATGATCCAGGGTTTCTTTTGGAACTCTGTATTTACATATCTTTGGCTTCTGCCAAAAAACTTTGCCACTACCTTATATTTCAAGGAGGCACGTTTTCCTTTTTGTCTTGACCATTTCCTCAATAAATATGAAATCTCCCTACAAAGTTAAGAATACTTAACGGATTGTGGAAATATGGATTTTTATGATCAGTTATGTCCCCTATCTTGGACCCCAACGGTTTCATGTATAAATCACAAGTACATGTATGTTTCCTCCAGTTCCAGTTATGAAGACGCAAACACATGTGCGTCCACCGTCAACATGTCCTCTTTCAGATCCGCCATGAATGGGCCGGATATTCTATTCCTAAGTATGAAAGGCCACCGGCTTTATATGGTTCATTTATCCCATTTTACAGTCCAGGCGAGTAGGCCCTGATTCTACCATTAAGCTTTTTCTTGCCTTCTGCCTCTGAAAGCTCCAGTCTGAGCTCGCATCTGTATCCATGAACTTTGTCCTACTCCCTGCGCGGCTAACGGTGCCTGACTCGACCTGTCTGCCTGCCAAAAACTGTATTTCACCTTCAAGATTATCTGCTCTGCTCCGCTCCCCACCCAATGCATTCCTGTCTAGTAGTTTAAGTAAACATTCTTCCAGCTACCGAGCAAAAGGCCCGGCTTCTCTGTCTTTATGCAAGTAATTCATAGCCCTGTTACTATGGAAGATTTCTGCCCTCGCATCTAGTGTAGACACTTAGACGCTTGTACACGCACTAACAGTCAGTATAGTCAGTATAGAATAAGATTCTATCCTAAGAGACCTCTCTTTTGGGATAACACAGTTCTTTAAACATAGGATGTAAGATATGATTCGGGATTAGGTTGACATAACCCCAGACTTCTGTCTCCACATGTAGAGCTAAATGTCAAGTCCCCTTCACCCCCTAGTTGCACGTCAATCACACGTCATGCTGCTGCGCGCGCATTTCTGCCAAGTATTTCTGCTGACATTGCGAAATTCTTTCATGGTGCCACCCATTTGTGACATCATACCTAAATGACGTTCTTTAGTTATGCCTAGTTACACCCATTTTAGTTACGCATGTATGTTTTATCTTTGTTATCAACTGTTACGCCTCCTGCATCTGTTTTCACTATAATGCCTCTGTATAAAAATGATTACTTGTCAATAAAGTTGGTTCCTTCACTTCCTGAACCTTCGTGGTGATGCAATATGGAGTCCATCAATTCGAATTGATTTTGGAATAAAGCCCGTTCCGAACCTCTAATACCACGGATTCTGCCTCTTATTTTACTGAGCTATTATTATTAATTTTCCGCATCAAATTAAGTTCCGGTAATTAAATTATTTACCACAGATATGGCGCCCGAACAGGGACACTTTCTCATCTCACGCGCCGGAGGTGCGTTGCAGGCCCGGTCTCCTGCCACAGCTGGACGGACAACAACGCGTACCCACAGGATTTCCTGCATCTCCCTCCTGCCGAGCGGGGGTAACTGAGGCTGCGATCAACACCCAGACGAGGCGGTGAGAAGTGCGAAGTATCCCGACCAGAGCCTAGCTGAGAGAGCAAGATCCGAGGTATACAGAGGCCCACCAGTTTCCGAGGTTCCGAAGTTCCGAGTCGAGTCCAGTCCGGTTCAAGTCCAGTTCAGTTCAGTTCCGAGGCCTTCCGTTCCGAGCTACCCGGTGAGTACCATTGTCGGGGAGGCGTTCTGACGTGCACATAGGTTGTGCCGGTCAAGACGGGTTTGGGTACACAAATCCGGTCTGCACTGTTTCAGCAGTGTATCTGTACTGTTTAGCAGTATATCAAGTATGTCTAGTATATAATTCAGAATTACCTAGTTAGTGCCGAGTATTATGCTTAGTGACTAGTTCCCTAAATGGCCATCATTGTTGTTCATTAAATGTTAAATGTTAAATGTTTTAAACACGTTCTGCATATTGTGGTGTGAATGACTGTTCATTATTGTGTTTTGTTGTATTAAACGTGTTCAAAATTAGGTATCAGATCAGTTCTCAATATGCCGCTCTTTTCGAAATTAAGACAGATCAAAACTAGAAAAGGGGTACTCGAAGAAGCTGTTCCCATTCCTCCTAGGGACACTCCGGGGTACTTCATGTATCATAAACATGGCCTAGACGCCATATTATTTCTTGATTTATGGGTAGACTACACCAAGGAATTACCAGAAAGTCAGAGGTGGCCCGCAGCTGGGACCTGGGATGCAGATTGCATCGTGAAAGTAGAGGAAGAATTATGGAAAAAGAAAGCTAGACAATCACAGAAAGATGCCATTGAATTATGGCGTAAAGAATCATATAGACGTACAGAAAAAGCACTCAGACAGGAAGAGAAAAGTAAGGAGAATTCAAATAAAGTCCGAGAAAGTCTAATAATT
This sequence comes from Triturus cristatus, assembly GCF_964204655.1. Lineage (NCBI taxonomy): Eukaryota > Metazoa > Chordata > Amphibia > Caudata > Salamandridae > Triturus > Triturus cristatus. The sequence continues at coordinate 64,646,420 of NC_140587.1, forward strand.
GAAGAAGGTACTCGAGTAAAATCAGAACAAATAGACAGACAAAGAAATGCCCTTATGAATGGTATGTATCCTCTTCTGGCCGAAGGGTTACCTAAGGCTACTCCGGAGATACCCAAAGACTTGCCACCCCCATTGTTTCCGATAAAAGCACATCCCAAAGGGCATCCCAGAACCGCAGAAGATGTTTTTCTTTCCTCTTATTTAGACGACGCAGCTCCCGAGTATGCTAATGCTGCGCCACATAGACCGCCTGCCGAGGGGGTTCAACGCCAAGACCCTCCTCCGTCTGTACCTCCACAACAACAAACTCCGACGCAAGTTCCGGCAAGCACATCTGTTTCTACAGCTGTATCCACACCTATGGTTGCTATATCACGTTCAACGAATCCTTTCACATCCAGCACCCCAGGTGGTGCTACAGGAGGTGCATCAAACATTTTTTCCACGCCACCCAGAGTAAATAAACTTTCCTTTCAAGAATTAGCCCACCAACGTACGCCCAAACTAGTAACTCCCGACATGCTTAAGGAACTTCTAATAGATTGTAGACCCTGTGCCCGGCAAAGAGGACGAAATGCTGCTGGCATCATTACGTATCCGACGAGCTGCAATATATTTAGGGAGGCTACCAGGAATGACTACACATTTAGAAAACATATATCACTTTGTCCAGTCAGGACGAGATTCTGAGAGTATTAATAGAGCCATGGAGTACCAGAAAGTGGAAATACAGGGGGAACTGTTACGTTTCCTCATAAATTGTGTGATCAGAAATCAAGACCGACCAGGGGTAAATCCGGAAGAAATGCAAATTCTTACCACATGGAGTCGGAATATATCAGAGGGGAGACATGATAAACGATTAAGTATAGTAGCTATGTGCCGAAAGATCCGCAAAGAAGTAGAACGAATACACGAAGAAAGATTAGCAGTAGACCAGCCTGAACAAACCGAGGAGGAGGAAGAATTAGAACTGCCCACAGGACAGTTAGAAACAATGGCCTATGTAGGTAGAGGGAAATATTGTAATAATACTAGATGCTTTACTGATCCGATACGTCCGATACGTCCAGACCATAACAGAAATTTCCAAACACCAATAATAAATATAAGGTCCCCCGAACATTCGTTCCAAGCCGCTGACAAATTACTCCGAGAACGAAGGGGTTATCATATACTCGATTCTATGGACGAACAAGAATTAGCCAGGTCAGCCGTTCACTGGGTTGACAGTCCCGGAAAATATAGTGATGATACACTAGCACACACGTTTTTGAACCTCACCCCAGATGAACAGCGTTTAGCTGGTATCTATATGATTCAACAACTCCTTATATTATATAAAAGCCAACACTCGGATCCTGGCCCCTTACCTGATATATTGACTGAATTACTCACGAATAAATGGAGAGGTTCAGGTACTGAGTTAATTAGAGAAATACTAGAATCCAGAAAGCAGTACATTCTTTTTGTATGCCCCGAACATGTCTCACTGCCCATCAAGGAAAGAACGACGTATTATATGGATAGACAGAATCCCTTACGCGAAGTGCACCCGATAAAAGGTGATGACAATCAGTTTAAACGTGTGTTTGTATACACACCCATATCTAAAATAGAACTATTAGAAATGAAGAAAGTGGTACCCAGTCATGACAAAGACCCAGCGGGTTTCCACCGTGAAATTAAAGACATGTTGCTCATGGGAGAGTATACCTATCCCGACATTATGAAAATATTGAAGGTATTAATGCCTGCGGGCATTTACGAAAAACTCAAGGAAAAGGATTGGGAGGTGGGAGACCAAAAGATAGATTGGACAGCATTAGAAAACGAAGAAAAAGCTCGAGGTCCAGGTTCAGGGCTTGGGGATAAGACCAAAACACTACCAGGTTTATTAGTACAGGTACTGCCACGTTTATTAACTACGAAAAAGGAAGACTGGGGTGCAATCTCAGCCTGTAAACAAAAGCAAGATGAAGACACTAGTGATTTCTATGCCCGATTCGAAAAATGTTTTGGTATAAATAGTGGAATAAAAGCAAGTAGCGAATCATATCCACATCTGTTTGTGACAAAATTAGTTGAAAATTCCTTGCCCCAAGTTAAGAATAGAGTATTGAAATTCGAGAGTACCTGGCAAGGTAACACTCCGTCACAAATGTTACAAATGCTACAGTACCATCACAATAGAATTAGAGAAGAACAAGAACATGAACAAAGACGCATGAAAGACACGAAAATGAAAATGCTAGTTTCCCAGACAGTTCCAGCTGACGGTCATAAAAAGGGTATGACACAGTCCAGTGTTTCAGCAGGTCCTGTAAAAGGGACATGCAACTATTGTAAACAGCCAGGTCATTATGTACACGATTGTCCAGTTTTAAAACATAATATCGCCATAGGTAATACAAAAGAAAGACCACGGCCACTTAGACAGGAGCAGAACCAACAAGGAGCTCCGCAACATGCACAGTCCATGCCAGCTCCGCAACAGTCTATGCCAGCTCCACCACCGCAGCCTATTGCTGCCACACAAACAACGACACAACAGATGTACCAGACCGCACAGCATGACTATCCCGATTATCAACGATACTCATGAAACAGCCTAGAGAGGGAAGTTGGCTTACCCCTTATCGAGGTCCCTGTAGATCAAGAAGGACCTTATGTACACAGTGAACTATTAGGCCAAGATAGAAAATTTTTACTTGATACAGGGGCAAGCCGAACAACAATAAAACGTAGTGAAGTTCCAGGGGCACCCCTCTCAGGCTCACAGAATATTTCCCTTGGCTTTTCAGGAAAACCTATCATTAACGAAGTATCACAGCCTCTTCCACTTACGATTGGTCCCTTGACACGAACTACAGATTTATTGCTTACTAAATCATGTCCAGAAAACCTGTTGGGTATAAAAACATTGAAAGCTCTAGGAGCTATAATATGTTGTTCTCCGGAAGGAGTAAGATTGTTTCTACGTGATTTCAAAGGGCACTATGTGTCCCGAGACATGGATCACCGACTGCAGACTTTACCCACACATTTATGGGCACAAGGCCCTACAGATGTTGGTTGCATGAACATTACACCATATCGAGTCACACTAAAGACAGGAGTGGTACTACCACGAATGCGACAATACAAGTTACCCCCAGATGCTGTAGTGGCTTTACTGCAAATCATTGACGAGCTTATTACCCAAGGAGTGGTTGTGGAAACCGACTCCAATGCATGTAATTCCCCGATAATTCCGATTCTTAAACGAACTGATCCAACAGCCCCGCCAGTATATCGATTGGTTATTGATCTGCGCGAATTAAATAAATGTATTGTACCACAATACCCCGTAGTCCCAGATATTTCTTCATTACTGACAGCCATTGATTCCGAAGCAACATTCTTTACTGTAATTGATCTCAAGAATGCCTTTTTCAGCGTCCCAATAGATCCGGAAAGCCAATACTTGTTCGGGTTTAGTTTAAATGGACGAAGCTTTAAATTCACACGCGCACCTCAAGGATTCACAGAAAGCCCCAGCATCTATAGCCAAGCACTGAAACGAGAACTTGATAGTATCCACATGCCAGTCAACACTGCCCTGCTTCAATATGTCGATGATCTGCTGATCACCGCTAGAAGCGAACCTGAATGTGAAAAAGCCTCACTGACGGTTTTACAATTTTTGGCCGAAAAGGGGCACAAGGTGTCCCCTTCTAAGCTGCAATTCTGTGTCCAGCGAGTTGTTTACCTTGGGCACTCGCTGTCCAAGGAGGGAAGGCAGCTTACACCCGACCGCATCCAGTTAATTGTTAACATGCCAATACCCAAGACACAAAAGGAGGTGCGGGCTTTTATAGGCCTAACTTCATATTGTAGGCAGTGGATCCCTCAGTATGCATTTCTAGCAAAACCACTCATTCAGTTGACAACACAGGAGGCAGCCACATCGACTATCCTCCCTTGGACTCAGGAACATACACAAGCTTTTGAAAGCCTAAAGAAAGCTTTATGTCAAGCACCTGTTTTAGCAACACCATGTTACAATAAACAGTTTACACTCTTTGTTACAGAACGCGAAGGTACTGCTTTGTCAGTACTCACACAGGAACAAGCAGGATCACATAAACCATGTGCTTATTTTTCTAGTACATTAGATCCCGTAGCTCAGGCTCTGCCTGCGTGCCTGAAATCAGTGGCAGCGACAGCTTTAGCAATCCGACAAAGCGATGCCATAGTGTTAGGACACCAATTGACAGTACAAGTACCACATGCAGTAGAGGTTCTCTTGAACCGCACACAAACACAACACTTGACTATAGCAAGACTCACCGGTTACGAATTAACATTGTTTCAGCCACACATAGAAATCAGACGTTGTAGTACATTGAATCCTGCCACACTGTTACCAGTAAACGGAACAGACCCACTAGCACATGATTGTATTGAAGTAATTACTATTACGACGAAACCTAGACAAGACTTGACAGACGTCCCATTGTCAGACCCAGACCTGACGTTGTATGTAGATGGTTCATGTATGAGAACAAGTACAGGAGAGCTAGTGGCCGCGTATGCAGTCACAACAGACACTGAAATCATTGAAACAAATTGCATAAATACCTTGTCCGCTCAAGCAGCAGAGCTCATCGCTCTGACACAAGCCTGTATTCAAGCCACAAATAAAAAAGTCAACATATACACTGATTCACGTTATGCATTCGGAGTTGTACATGACTTCGGCGTGCTGTGGCGAGAGAGAGGTTATTTAACTTCTCACGGTGCCCACATTCAGCACGGACCCCTCATTCATGCCTTATTAGATGCAATACATCTACCCACTGCAATATCAATTATGAAATGTAAAGCTCATACGAAAGTTACTGATATCATTTCCCAAGGCAATGATCTAGCTGACAGAACAGCTAAACAGACTGCTCAAACTCACACATCTGACATAACAAAGACAATAGTTCCGACACCAACACATTGCATGATGGTTAAGGATCCCGCTCTTGACGTAATTGACATACAGACACATGCTACACCAGAGGAAATAAAGAAATGGACTGAATTAGGAGGGATCCAAACGGATCAAGGATGGATGACGAAGGAAAAATCTGTATGGTTCCTTCCTGATTCAATGGTCCAAGTTATCATTGATACAATACATAGTCCAGCGCACCTAGGAGAAAAAGCTATGCTAGACAGCATTCAACACATTTGGTTCAACAAACATTTACGAGCAGCAGCTAAACAAAAAGTTCGTACCTGTATGATCTGTTGTCAGTTTAACCCAGGTAAAAGCATTCCCGTAGAACAGGGTGGATTTCAGCCTCCTGATCACCCTTTTGAAGTCCTCCAGATGGATTATATCCAGATGGAACGATGTCGAGGATTCAAATATGTTCTTGTAGTTGTCTGTGCTCTTTCCCGTTGGACAGAGGCATACCCGGTTTCAGATTACACTGCCCCGACTACTGCCAAACAGTTGGTTCGAGAATTCTTCCCACGGTATGGTTTACCACGTGTTGTCTACTCAGATAACGGCCAGCCGTTCTCATCCGAACTAATGAAACACGTTTCACTTTTGTTAGGCTATCAATGGAGATTTCACTGTGTCCGACACCCCGAGGCAGCAGGTCTCGTGGAACGACATAATCAAACTCTGAAAATTAGATTGTCCAAAATATGTAGAGAGAAAGGTGTCGACTGGGTAGTAGCCTTACCAGTTGCACTCTTTTACATGAGAATGGTAGCACACTCTCGAACAGGGCTATCCCCTTATGAGGTGATCTTCGGTAGACCACCAAATATGTGGGGGACGCCAATACCACGCAAAATAACTGATGTTGACTGTAATATGCTGACAGATTACTTGGCTTCCTTGATGTCTGCACTACAATCTTGTCGTTCACAGGTAGCTGCAGCCTTTCCCGACAACACCGAGGTGAAACCCCATGACGTAGTTCCCGGGGACCTGGTGTTAGTGAGGAACTTTGACCGGAAGTCTCAGCTGGATCCTAGGTGGAAATCGCCTCAACTAGTACTGCTCACCACGAGGACCGCCGTGAAGATCGAAGGTCGCAAAGGCTGGATACATTCAAGTCATATCAAGAAATTTCATGGACTTCCGTCTGATGTAAACGATACACCTCGCGTGTCTTCACCGATTGACTCAAAGCTTCCTTTGGTTGAACTGAGTAATAAGGAACTATACAAACTAAAACTACGGTCTAACAAGTCAGACAATTTGATTGTTTAAGTCCTCTCCAAGGTGAATCGGTCGAATTTGTCTCTGACATGTATTCCCTAGACCTGAATAGAGAAAGAAACCGAAAGATGCAATTGAAACAACATGCGTACTGTAAATCACTGCGTAGTCATTGCACAGTGACGTTATTAATTTTGTTTTTCTTAAGTCTTTTAATAATCGCTGCAAGTATATTGTTGCACATATATTATCCTATTTCTAAACATGTTTACAATGTTACTGCTGAACATTCTTTTAGTGAATTACCCCCGCATGAGTTGTCCTATAGATTTGCGCTGCGCAATAACACTTTTATTAGTATGTTACATCATTCCCATCAGACTAGCAATGCTACAAATTGTTGGATATGTGGCCGACTCCCTCCCTATCAGAACTATAAGGGAATTCTGCCTCTCTTTCCATATCCGTTCACACACAATGGCTCCTGTGGAGCATGGTTTAGTTTAATTAATTCCCTAGATTCGAATTCCGCAGTTTATCAAGACGACTGGGTATGGGGAAACCTGAACCTAGTTTTACTCAAAGTCTGCTACCCTAACAAGGAGGGACTTCCCAAAAGAACAGGAACTGATCTAGAAAATGAAGTATACGGATTAGGTAATTTCACGCTTAATCTCATGATCCTGAATGTTGAATCCGAAGCTGCACCAATTTTACCCGCTATGTCAGTATTTCCAGTTAAAGGTGAATTGTGTGTAAGAAAGAATGGTTCCATACATATGGGCCATAGTAGATGCACCACTGTAATAGAATTCAGTGATCAAGGCAAATCTACATTTAGAGCTTCTCGCCATTCCTACTTCATATGTGGTCAGACTGCATATATACGTTTGCCTCTAGATTGGGATGGTACCTGTTACATCGGATTCCTTTTGCCACCTGTTTTCCTAGCTCCTCCTGATTATCACAGAAATACTCATTTAGTACACAATAGAGAACGGAGAGATCTCCCAATCGTCGACTACACTGAAACAGCATGGGAAAAATACACAGATTTCAATAAAGGTCTCTTTCCCTATATAGGTACAGTTACCAATAGTAAGCTGATACGTAGATTAACCAGAACCCTTGAAGCAGTAGTGAACGAAACTATTTCCGCCTTAGGCAATTTAACAGAAGAGCAGTCTGCTATGCGGATTGTTGTGCTTCAAAATCGTCTTGTCCTTGACGTCATCCTGGCCGATAGGGGCGGAGCTTGTAGGGTCATCGGATCAAGTTGTTGCATTTTCATACCAGAAAATTCGCCGTCAGTATATAAAGCCATAACTCGCCTTCATAAGATTGTAAGCCAGATACACCAGAATCCAGGCACCTGGACTTGGTCCGGTTGGTTTTGGGGTGTATTGTCAGCCTGGGGATGGAGGGTCCTATCCTTCCTAGGTATTGGCTTTCTCATACTATTCAGTTGCTGCTTATGCCTACAATGTGGACCAGCGATTTGTGGTCTGTGTGCCACATCGTGTATTCCACCACCAAGATTTCATTCATCCCGAAAGAAGAAAGAAGAACAAATGATGCTATATGAACAGATCAACGGATTGATGAAGATTGATATCTCTTAAGGGCAAGTAGGGGACAAGGAGGGAATGTGGAAATATGGATTTTTATGATCAGTTATGTCCCCTATCTTGGACCCCAACGGTTTCATGTATAAATCACAAGTACATGTATGTTTCCTCCAGTTCCAGTTATGAAGACGCAAACACATGTGCGTCCACCGTCAACATGTCCTCTTTCAGATCCGCCATGAATGGGCCGGATATTCTATTCCTAAGTATGAAAGGCCACCGGCTTTATATGGTTCATTTATCCCATTTTACAGTCCAGGCGAGTAGGCCCTGATTCTACCATTAAGCTTTTTCTTGCCTTCTGCCTCTGAAAGCTCCAGTCTGAGCTCGCATCTGTATCCATGAACTTTGTCCTACTCCCTGCGCGGCTAACGGTGCCTGACTCGACCTGTCTGCCTGCCAAAAACTGTATTTCACCTTCAAGATTATCTGCTCTGCTCCGCTCCCCACCCAATGCATTCCTGTCTAGTAGTTTAAGTAAACATTCTTCCAGCTACCGAGCAAAAGGCCCGGCTTCTCTGTCTTTATTCAAGTAATTCATAGCCCTGTTACTATGGAAGATTTCTGCCCTCGCATCTAGTGTAGACACTTAGATGCTTGTACACGCACTAACAGTCAGTATAGTCAGTATAGAATAAGATTCTATCCTAAGAGACCTCTCTTTTGGGATAACACAGTTCTTTAAACATAGGATGTAAGATATGATTCGGGATTAGGTTGACATAACCCCAGACTTCTGTCTCCACATGTAGAGCTAAATGTCAAGTCCCCTTCACCCCCTAGTTGCACGTCAATCACACGTCATGCTGCTGCGCGCGCATTTCTGCCAAGTATTTCTGCTGACATTGCGAAATTCTTTCATGGTGCCACCCATTTGTGACATCATACCTAAATGACGTTCTTTAGTTATGCCTAGTTACACCCATTTTAGTTACGCATGTATGTTTTATCTTTGTTATCAACTGTTACGCCTCCTGCATCTGTTTTCACTATAATGCCTCTGTATAAAAATGATTACTTGTCAATAAAGTTGGTTCCTTCACTTCCTGAACCTTCGTGGTGATGGAATATGGAGTCCATCAATTCGAATTGATTTTGGAATAAAGCCCGTTCCGAACCTCTAATACCACGGATTCTGCCTCTTATTTTACTGAGCTATTATTATTAATTTTCCGCATCAAATTAAGTTCCGGTAATTAAATTATTTACCACAGGATAACGGCCCTAGAGTCCCTACTGGGTTTTCTCCTCATGCCACAGAACCAGTGTGGCTTGGAATTATCGCCTCACTTCAAGTAGGTTTTATTTTAATCATTGGAAGTTTAAATTTTACGCATAAGACTAGCCTATCGATACTTGTATATACAGGAATCTTGCAGTGTTTAATATAAACCCGTTTGGGCTTTTGTCTCCTGTTCTCCGCACAGATCTAAATATACCGATTCATTTCAGGTCAGTGAGACACTGTGTATTAGGTGGTTTTTCGAAACTCTAAGGACTAGTAGACCTGTTACTTGTTTCAGAGGTGGTAATTCGGTTTTTGTCACTGGGTGGTTTTTCAGGTTTAAAATGAGGAACATTACTTAATTACCCTTTTAGAATTGGACTCTGATCATAAGGTCCATCACCGTCACGTGCATTTTCAAATTTTAAACACTTCTTAAATGTGTGTTTTTTCTAGATGTATAAATATATATAACCCAAGAACCTTCTTCCCTTTCCTAAAAACGTGACTATGATGTCACAAATGACACTATGTGCATGACTGAACACTACACTAGAAGGTGCTCACATGTAAACTGGCACTGCGCCACTCCAATTCCCCTGGTAGCACTTTTGTTGAGTGTTTTTTCCCTTTTCTTATTAATAGTAATGAACAATCGCAAGCAACAATTATTGTAACTAAATGAAATATATATTATTCTCTACCTGGCCATGATCAAGTCGCATGTACAACCTACTGAGGCGACGAAACACGTGTTGGCTTGGGAACTGCATATTGACTGAAAACATGAAGAACTATTAAAAATAAGGAAAAACAAGAGAAAAACAGAAAGAAATGGATTGATTCTTTGTACCTTGCATGATACTATGTCATATGAAGAAATCTCAGTAATACTTTATGTGTGCTTGGGTATTTAATGCACATAGTGACACAGGGGACCCACGGGACCCGTATGCAGTGTGAAAACACAACCGCGGGTTCCTATTATCTTCTATGGGGAATGTCGCGGTTGGAATTTTAAAGATTAGGGACACTTCTAATTGAGTCAGGACCAAACCCTTTTGGATTTAGGTAGTTCTAGGGCTAGCACCCACGAGAGCACCGGAGTACTCGAGTTACCTCACCCAGGGAAGCCGGGTGCATAGGTGTCTTTTGGTGTCGGGTCGCGTCGTCGATTCGAATGGAAGCCTGCAAAGAACTGCTGCTGCCGTGAAGAGGAGAAGTGTCCGGAGAGATCCAAGCCTGGATCTAGGATGTAAGGAACCTGAAAGCAGAGGGGACAGAGTCTGGGTCACTTGCCAGTGACCTAGGGCAGGATGGACCAATGCGCACAGATGTCGGGTGGTTCAGGTGAGTTGATGGGTGTCTTGACTCTTCAGCCACGAGGTCCAGGAAGCGCCGATGAAGTCCACGAGCCGGATTCGAGCTGTCCCACAAAGTCTGTCGAGTGCTGCGGTGTCAGCTACCAGAAAGGACGCAACAAGCTTTGGCATCGGCAAGTCTCAGGGAATCAGATAAAGGACTGCGGTGCAAACCAGCAAGGTTTCATGTCTCACCCAGTGAGGGTAAGTAAGAGCAAGTCTGGGGCAACCATAAAAGCCCAAGCAGAAGTAGAGTTGCCTTCGTGGGAACCTGCTAGCCAACGGGCTAGTGATCGCGAAGGAGCCTTGAGCGGTCGCACTTGAAGCTGGCCCACGGGTCACTCGTGGAGTGGAGGCCAACAATCTTTGGTGCAGGAGGTGCTCATGGCTGGGGCTACTTGGAGCCCAAAGCACAACTTCAAGGATGACAGGAAGGTGTTGTTGCTGCAAAAGTTCACGGTGTCAAGGGGTCACGGTTCCACATTACCCACGATAGCCACGGGCCTCAGCTTTGCTGTGGACTCAGGGTAGCCTCAGGGGAGTCTGGAAATCCACCTCTGGTGATGCAAAGACTTCTGCGTCCGGGGGGAGCTTCAGCAATGCAGACCGGTCAGTTGCTTCTTTGGTGCCTGCCAAGCAGGGGAGTCATTCCTTGACCCCAAGGGAGATTTCTAGTCGTGATAGAAAGTCAAATGTCCAGGATATATGTTGCAGAGGTTCGTCCAGTGTAATCTAAAATCCTAGGGACTGGATTCCTATACTTATACTAAGTTTAGGGGATGGACTAACTCTAAGGCCCCACCTATGGGTGGGCCTGGGGTGGGGGTGGTTACACCCCTTCCCCTTTGTCCAGTTTCGCACCAGAGCAGGGGCTGAGTGCCCCTGCAACCGGTTTGAACTGGGCTATACACAGGGACACCTTGTGAGCCTCAGGCAGTGTCTCAAAGCATTCACTGAATGCACCCACCCTGCCCCAATACACATCTGCCTGTCTGGGGAGGTGGTTACACCTCCCCTCGACAGGAAACCTATTGTCCAAGCCTCCCCTGCTGGAGTTTCGGTCAGCAGCAGGAGGCCAGACCCGTGTCTGTGGCAGTGTCATCCATTTTGTGATGCCAGGGTTTTGGAAAGTTTTAACCGGGTGTGAACATGTCTCTCCCTCTAGAAGGGTGGAATGCTACCCCCGCCGCCAGAACTGGCGGGGGGTAGTATTCCAAAGCGTTTGACACCAAACACGACATGTTTTGATGCAGCCATCCCAAAGTTAGCATTTACCGCGAGGTTATAATGCACTTAAGAGTATATGGTATGGGTGTATCACAGAACAGCCATAAGGAAGTATTTCCGAATGCTGCAGAGGGGCTCAGCTCATGCTTGGGCACCCTCTCACATAAAACCAAGCACTCTGCCTTCAGGATTGTCAAGGCCTGCCATAGGAGTGGCTTATAGGTTTATATGTGTCTGTATAAGGTAGTGCTATAGGTAACCTATACCACAGTAAGGGGTGCAAGCACACCCTTACCCAGGCTGCAGTAACAGACCTGTGGTGTCATTTTGGAGTGCTTCCCAGGCGTGGCATAATACATGCTGCAGCCCCTGGTAGGCCTCTGAGGTACCTATGCCCTGGGTACATAGTATACCATATACTAGGGGCTTAAAAGGCACTCCAGAATCCAATTAGATATGTACCTGATGTACATGGAAACCATTTTAGAGAGGAAGCAGCTAGGCTGTGGACCTGATTAGCAGGGCCACAGCCAGACTAAGGTCAAAAAACAGTGAAACACCAGCAAAAAGTGGGGGTACCCATGTGAAGCAGATCCTACTCGCCTACAGGGGCGACAAATATCTGTCTGTTTTCTGACCCATCTGGGAGATAGAGTGGCTCACCTAATCCCCATTTTTCTCAGCCCTATTTGAAGGCCCATCTGGTCGAATGACCATTTGGGTAGCAACATTGTGTGTTATAATTTTAATTGTCATATTGTTTGTGAAATGTGATAGTACTTTTTTTATTTCTCTATTTTATTCTAGTTCAAGGCTTTTGCAGTTTAGACTGTTCCAGGTTGCTGTTTTGTTACTGCTGGTTTTGCAGCTTGTGTAGTTGCATGTGCTTGGTAAGCAAATTTATTTTGTACTATTTACTCTTCTAAATTAGTTTAATTTCCCTACATGAATGTGTTTTTTGCCATTGGTGTAGTAATAGCAGTATGATTGGCTTCTGTGTTTTGAGTGTCAAAATCATTTTGCATTAGTGCTTGATGTGTACTTTGTTGTCTTATGAGTAATTGGTTTTGTTTTTTCTTTCTAGTGCGATATCGTTGCTTTTTGCTGTGTCTCTGCAGAGTAGTTGCTGGTGAGTGTAGCTATCTTTGGTAAGAGTTATATTGTTTTTGAGTATACAGATCTTTGTGCTAAAGCCACACTTTGTTTACTACTTACTTTGCACAGTGTTGGTTGTTTTTGACTTGTTTGTGCAGTCTCCTTTCTTAGTAAGGATAATGGCTAGCCGCAGGATTACTGCTCGGCAGGTTGTTGGTATGCTTTTTGAGTCTTCCTCTGACCTTGGTTCAGAGACTGACTCTGATTCTGAGGCAGAGATGGGAGGGGATGATTCAGGCAGTAAGTTTTCTCTCCACATGGAATCATCGGATGATGAAGCGTCTCTCAGTGCGGATGAAGTGCCTGTGTTAGAGGAGGACATTGATGTGCCGATAGTGCGGCAAGAGGCATCGGGGCTGCAGCCTGCGGCTGCAAGGCATCACGTTGCTGTAGTGCGGCAAGAGGCATCTGGGCTGCAGGCTGGGGCTGCAAGGCTTCCCGTTGAAAGTGCTGACCTCTGTGTTGCTCCTGGCATGGTGCAGCCGGCATTGCCAGACTTTTCTGGTGTTCCAGGGTGTAGAGTGAATACTGAGAACTTTTTGCCGATAAATATTTTTCAGTTGTTTATGGACGATGCCTTTTTGGCAGACATTGTTGAGCAATTTGTATGCCAAACAGTTTTTGAGGGACAACAGTGCCAGCCTTAAGCCCCATTCTAGAGCTACCCGGTGGACTCCCACAAATCTTGAAGAGATGAAGAAGTTCTTGGGATTAACTTTTTTGATGGGCTTGCTAAGGAAGCCATCAATGTCTTCATATTGGTCTACTAGTCCCTTGATGGGAACGGCTATATTTCCGGCAGTGATGAGTTGTGATAGGTATTTGCTTCTGCTGCTGCATTTTGTCGATAATGGTTTAGCGTTGCCAAGAGATCACGCTGACTGTGACCGTCTTTTTAAAATTCGGCCTGTCCTTGATCACTTTGTTGATCGATTTTCTGAGATCTATGCTCCAGGAAATGAAATAGCAGTAGATGAGTCTTTGGTGTTGTTCAAGGGCTGCTTGGTTTTTAGGCAATACATTCCTAGTAAGAGGGCACGCTATGGAATTAAGCTGTATATGCTGTGTGACAGTGGGACTGGATATGTCTCTAATTTTAGGGTGTACACCGGTAAGGAATCCAGCATTAGCCCTCATGGTTGTCCGTCCACTTTTGGAGTGACTGAGAAAATTGTGTGGGAACTTGGTAGAGGATTATTTAACAAAGGCCACCATTTATATGTAGATAACTTCTACACTGGTGTGCGGTTGTTCAGGGAATTGACCAAAGTGGACACTGCTGTTGTGGCACAATCCGCTCTAACCGTAAAGGTTTCCCAAAAGAACTTGTTTGTCAAAAGCTTGTGCGGGGACAGTGCAGTGCGTTGCATTGCGAGGAGCTTCTAACTGTGAAGTTTTCAGACAGGAGAGATGTCTCCATGCTGACTACCATCCACGATGAAAGCAATGCACCTGTGACTGTTTGGGGTCAGGTTGCTGAAGTGCGCAAACCTGTGTGCATTTTCGACTATAATAGGCACATGAGTGGTGTTGACAAAGTAGATCAGAGGTTGAAACCTTACGCTGCTCTTCGTAAGGCTTACATTTGGTATAAGAAGTTGGCTATCCATCTTTTCCACTTGGCAACCTTTAATGCTTTTGTTGTGTCCAAGGATTCTTGTCCTGAGTCAAAGATGACTTTTGCTACGTTTCAGCAGTCTGTAATAGGCAGCCTTGTTCTAGTGGAACAGGCAAGTGTTCCTAGAGTTGGAGTGGTGGAGGATGTGGCTAGATTGAAAGATCGCCACGTTCCTGAATACCTTCCTCCCACAACCTCAAAAGACTTTCCCACTAGGAGATGTAGAGTCTGTTAGCGAAGAAGTGTGCGGAAGGAGACTCGTATGTACTGCCCCGACTGTCCTTCTAACCCTGGACTGTGTGTGTCTGCTTGTTTTAAATCGTGCCACACGCATAAGAATTTTTGGGAGCATCCATGAGTGGTAAAGTGAACTCCCTGGCCTGTATTGTTTAACATTTTTTATTCTGTTTCAAGGTTGGCATTAGTACAATGTATTTAGTTTCAGATTTTGTGCTAGTAGATTTGTATCTATTTGCAATTTGTTTGTGTTTTTTTTGTATAACAAAATCCTAAATGTGATGGCGGTGTGTGTAGGCTGGGGCTTGGCTGCCGGTGTGCGTGGACTGGCGCTTGGCTGGCGGTGTGCATGGACTAGCGCTTGGCTGGCAGTGTGCATGGACTGGTGCTTGGCTGGCGGTGTGCGTGGACGAGCGCTTGGCTGGCGGTCGCTTGGCTGGCAGTGTAGGTGGACTGGCGATTGGCTGGCAGTGTGCGTGGATTGGCGCTTGGCTGGCGGTGTGCCAGCCTCGATGGAGACCATGTCAGATACACGGGTGGATTAGTCCCAGTGGAAGTCTGGAAGTAAGAAAGTTTGAGAAAGTTTCCAAGTCCCACTGGTCTGGAGGAATTGTCTTCAGAAGTTGCCTAACTTTCTGCTGGTGCCCAAACAACTACTAGTGTACACTTCTAAAGCCCCCCAAAACTCAGGGGAAGCACTTACAGACACACAGAGTGTCAGGCAGAGGTCAAAAACGGAGCCCATTCCAGGTGCTGTTCAGCTGGTTACTATCCCAGGGTAGGGAGTCTCAGTATGAGCTGCCTGGTGGCCTGGGTGATAGAACAGGAGGAAGGGCGCAGCTTATAGAATGCACCCTGTCTTTGAGGCCACACTTTTATCTGGCTGGAGGGGCGTCAAGAAGTAGAATGGCCTAAGGTTAGATGACAGAGGTCACATTGAGAGAAAACTTCCAAGGTTAGGGCCAGAGCATCTGTTGTTGAGTTGCCAGGGTCATAGAATACTCCAGATCAGAGCACAGAGGTCACAAACTCAGTCATGGTAGTCCAGGTGATAAAACACATTAAGGATTAAAGGCTGCACAGTTAGATCATGGCTCATGGTTGGCAGCCTGTGGTATCAGTTAGCGGAGGACTCTGGTGTGACATCAGATTTTGTTATTGTAGAAAGTGCAGCGAATGCATGCAACTGCTCACAGAATTGGTGCAAACGAAAAGCTCCTTTCAATTTGAAAAAAGGCTGCTTTGGAAAATGAGAACATCGGAGGGTAATGTAGAGACAAAGGTCACACTGAAGACCAAGCAGAGTCAGTCTGATGACCAGAGGTTAAGATGTGGCATTGTTAATCTCCTGTGGGTCGTCAGACTCTGCCGGTACCTCCCATGTTCCTCTCTTCATTCATTCTGAAATACTGATACCCCTAGAAGCCTTTGAGTACCTTTTGAATAATCCTTGTATTTCTTCACAGGGGCTTCATACATTACCAAGAGCTGTGTGTCATCCTGCTCGGCGGGCATGGTCACTGCTTATGGTGCGACAAGTACTACTACCTGCTGCAGCACTGACCTGTGCAACGGCAACGGAGTGAGCACTCTAAAGCCATTGAATGGAGCGAGCAGTGGTTGTGCATGCACCACGGTGAGCACTCCAAAGCCATGCAATGGAGCGAGCAGTGGGAGTGCATGCACCACGGTGAGCACTCCAAAGCCATGCAACGGAGCGAGCAGTGGGAGTGCATGCACCACGGTGAGCACTCCAAAGCCATTGAATGGAGCGAGCAGTGGGAGTGCATGCACCACGGTGAGCACTCCAAAGCCATGCAACGGAGCGAGCAGTGGGAGTGCATGCACCACGGTGAGCACTCCAAAGCCATGCAATGGAGCGAGCAGTGGGAGTGCATGCACCACGGTGAGCACTCCAAAGCCATGCAATGGAGCGAGCAGTGAGAGTGCATGCACCACGGTGAGCACTCCAAAGCCATGCAATGGAGCGAGCAGTGGGAGTGCATGCACCACAGTGAGCACTCCAAAGCCATGCAATGGAGTGAACAGTGCGAAGCTCAGTTACACGCTGCTCTCCCTGGCAGCGGGCATCCGAGCCCTGGTAGTCAGAGCTGTGCTTTGAGGTGAGGATCTTGGAACTGTTTACCTTTCACAGCCTCACATGGGCTCCAGATGGTGCATCTAAAACATGGGGTAAGAGCAGCCCCCAGGGGAATTCGAATGTGGGGGCTTCCAGTAGTAGGTGGCTGTACCTACCAGTCAATGTCTTGCTTCTTCTCCCATGTGCCTTCTTCATTAATAGATCATGTTTGTTAAATTACATAGTGAAATATATGCCCATTTTGGGACCTGGACATGTGGGGACATTTGTCAATCAATGTATAAATGAGTAAATTGTCACTGAATGCAGCAATGCTACAGTTTAAAATAACTGTTTCTCTGGCTTCAAACCAATATTTAATGAGAGACAATAACCTGCTCTCTCAGAGCTCTAACACTAAACTTTGTCAGAGCTCTGCTCTGCATTAAAGAGAAACGTAGGTCCTTATTTATGAAGGGCTTCTGCCCTTGTTGCATCACTTTTTGTGATGCTGCGGCGGAGTAAAAAATGCACCCCCTGTGCCATATTTACAAAGTGATGCATCACTTTGCAAACCCCTGCGCCACATTATGCCTGTGTCAGGGATAATGTATGCAGGGTGGTCGGTTCCCGCATAAAAAAGGCTCATAGAATTGGCGCAGTGAAATCTATGAGATTTCTCTCTGCCACTTCTACGAGTTCACTGTGTCAAATTCTTACACCTGCTTCACAGCAGGCATAAGGACTAGTGCAGGCCCTTTTACATGTGACTAGCCCAGGTTTAACAAAACATTGCTGGAGTTGCATCAGATCTGCAACAAACTCCTGCATTGTGTCATTACTGCGCCACCAGATACGTCAGGGCCCCTGACTTATCTAGTCAATCCTTGAGACATGGAGCACCGTGTTGTAAATACAGCGCATCCAAGGTGTCGCAAAGAGGGCACAATGAAAGGTTTTGCATCGCTGTTTTCAACCAGCGATGCAACACTTTTCATTAATGAGGTCCTAATTTTTTATTTCTGAGCTCTGCTGAGCTCTACTGATCCTAGAAACGTCTTGAAGAAACACAAACCTTCTACATCTGATTCTTACTGATCCTATAAACCTTTTAAAGATACACTAACATATCTCAGATCTGTGCCCCGCCACTAAAGAGTCACTCAGCTATCTCTGATCTGTTGACTGGGTGTAAGTGTTTGATTGGTTCTGATGCTCCGTCCATCACCACTCCCTTTTGTACTGCTTTGTTCGCCATAAGTTGGCAGGGTATGCTCAGACATGAGTCCCTTGCTCACTTTGCCACTGGATTCAAGCAAGCCTGGCTGAAGACAGCTGAAATGCCAGAAACCGGTCCTAGGAAGCGTGTTTCCGTTCAAGGGAAGGCATGGCTTGGCAGTTCGGGCTGGACTATTCACATGAGGCACAGGGTCAGACTGATTTGCATATGGCCGTGTCTGAACTGGGGTGGCAGAGTGGGCAAAAGAACGGTGATGGATCAAACCCAGATCTGTTGACTGGGTGTGAGTGTTTGATTGGTTCTGATGCTCTGTCCATCACCACCCCCTTTTGTACTGCTTTGTTCGCCATAAGTTGGCAGGGTATGCTCAGACGTGAGACCCTTGCTCACTTTGCCACTGGATTCAAGCAAGCCTGGCTGAAGACGGCTGAAATGCCAGAAACCGGTCCTAGGAAGCTTGTTTCCGTTCCAGGGAAGGCATGGCTTGGCAGTTCGGGCTGGACTGTTTCCATGAGGCACAGGGTCAGACTGATTTGCATATGGCCGTGTCTGAACTGGGGTGGCAGAGTGGGCAAAAGAACGGTGATGGATCAAACCCAGATCTGTTGACTGGGTGTGAGTGTTTGATTGGTTCTGAAGCTCCGTCCTTCACCACCCCCTTTTATACTGCTTTGTTCGCCATAAATTGGCAGGGTATGCTCAGACGTGAGTCCCTTGCTCACTTTGCCACTGGATTCAAGCAAGCCAGGCTGAAGACGGCTGAAATGCCAGAAACCGGTCCTAGGAAGCTTGTTTCCGTTCCAGGGAAGGCATGGCTTGGCATTTCGGGCTGGACTGTTCCCATGAGGCACAGGATCAGACTGATTTGCATATGGCCGTGTCTGAACTGGGGTGGCAGAGTGGGCAAAAGAACGGTGATGGATCAAACCCAGATCTGTTGACTGGGTGTGAGTGTTTGATTGGTTCTGATGCTCCGTCCATCACCACCCCCTTTTGTACTGCTTTGTTCGCCATAAGTTGGCAGGGTATGCTCAGACGTGAGTCCCTTGCTCACTTTGCCACTGGATTCAAGCAAGCCTGGCTGAAGACGGCTGAAATGCCAGAAACCGGTCCCAGGAAGCTTGTTTCCCTTCCAGGGAACGCATGGCTTGGTAGTTCGGGCTGGACTGTTCCCATGAGGCACAGGGTCAGACTGATTTGCATATGGCCGTGTCTGAACTGGGGTGGCAAAGTGGGCAAAAGAACGGTGATGGATCAAACCCAGATCTGTTGACTGGGTGTGAGTGTTTGATTGGTTCTGATGCTCCGTCCATCACCACCCCCTTTTGTACTGCTTTGTTGGCCATAAGTTGGCAGGGTATGCTCAGACGTGAGCCCCTTGCTCACTTTGCCACTGGATTCACGCAAGCCTGGCTGAAGACGGCTGAAATGCCAGAAACCGGTCCTAGGAAGCTTGTTTCCGTTCCAGGGAAGGCATGGCTTGGCAGTTCGGGCTGGACTGTTCCCATGAGGCACAGGGTCAGACTGATTTGCATGTGGCCGTGTCTGAACTGGGGTGGCAGAGTGGGCAAAAGAATGGTGATGGATCAAACCCAGATCTGTTGACTGGGTGTGAGTGTTTGATTGGTTCTGATGCTCCGTCCATCACCACCCCCTTTTGTATTGCTTTGTTCGCCATAAGTTGGCAGGGTATGCTCAGACGTGAGTCCCTTGCTCACTTTGCCACTGGATTCAAGCAAGCCTGGCTGAAGACGGCTGAAATGCCAGAAACCGGTCCTAGGAAGCTTGTTTCCGTTCCAGGGAAGGCATGGCTTGGCAGTTCGGGCTGGACTGTTCCCATGAGGCACAGGGTCAGACTGATTTGCATATGGCCGTGTCTGAACTGGGGTGGCAGAGTGGGCAAAAGAACGGTGATGGATCAAACCCAGATCTGTTGACTGGGTGTGAGTGTTTGATTGGTTCTGATGCTCCGTCCATCACCACCCCCTTTTGTACTGCTTTGTTCGCCATAAGTTGGCAGGGTATGCTCAGACGTGAGTCCCTTGCTCACTTTGCCACTGGATTCAAGCAAGCCTGGCTGAAGACGGCTGAAATGCCAGAAACCGGTCCTAGGAAGCTTGTTTCCGTTCCAGGGAAGACATGGCTTGGCAGTTCGGGCTGGACTGTTCCCATGAGGCACAGGGTCAGACTGATTTGCATATGGCCGTGTCTGAACTGGGGTGGCAGAGTGGGCAAAAGAACGGTGATGGATCAAACCCAGATCTGTTGACTGGGTGTGAGTGTTTGATTGGTTCTGATGCTCCGTCCATCACCACCCCCTTTTGTACTGCTTTGTTCGCCATAAGTTGGCAGGGTATGCTCAGACGTGAGTCCCTTGCTCACTTTGCCACTGGATTCAAGCAAGCCTGGCTGAAGACGGCTGAAATGCCAGAAACCGGTCCTAGGAAGCTTGTTTCCGTTCCAGGAAAGACATGGCTTGGCAGTTCGGGCTGGACTGTTCCCATGAGGCACAGGGTCAGACTGATTTGCATATGGCCATGTCTGAACTGGGGTGGCAGAGTGGGCAAAAGAACGGTGATGGATCAAACCCAGATCTGTTGACTGGGTGTGAGTGTTCGATTGGTTCTGATGCTCCGTCCATCACCACCCCCTTTTGTACTGCTTTGTTCGCCATAAGTTGGCAGGGTATGCTCAGACGTGAGTCCCTTGCTCACTTTGCCACTGGGTTCAAGGAAGCCTGGCTGAAGACGGCTGAAATGTCAGAAACTGGTCCTAGGAAGCTTGTTTCCGTTCCAGGGAAGGCATGGCTTGGCAGTTCGGGCTGGACTATTCCCATGAGGCGCAGGGTCAGACTGATTTGCATATGGCCGTGTCTGAACTGGGGTGGCAGAGTGGGCAAAAGAACAGTGATGGATCAAACCCAGATCTGTTGACTGGGTGTGAGTGTTTGATTGGTTCTGATGCTCCGTCCATCACCACCCCCTTTTGTACTGCTTTGTTCGCCATAAGTTGGCAGGGTATGCTCAGACGTGAGTCCCTTGCTCACTTTGCCACTGGATTCAAGCAAGCCTGGCTGAAGACGGCTGAAATGCCAGAAACCGGTCCTAGGAAGGTTGTTTCCGTTCCAGGGAAGGCATGGCTTGGCAGTTCGGGCTGGACTGTTCCCATGAGGCACAGGGTCAGACTGATTTGCATATGGCCGTGTCTGAACTGGGGTGGCAGAGTGGGCAAAAGAACGGTGATGGATCAAACCCAGATCTGTTGACTGGTGTGAGTGTTTGATTGGTTCTGATGCTCCGTCCATCACCACCCACTTTTGTACTGCTTTGTTCGCCATAAGTTGGCAGGGTATGCTCAGACGTGAGTCCCTTGCTCACTTTGCCACTGGATTCAAGCAAGCCTGGCTGAAGACAGCTGAAATGCCAGAAACCGGTCCTAGGAAGCTTGTTTCCGTTCCAGGGAAGGCATGGCTTGGCAGTTCGGGCTGGACTGTTCCCATGAGGCACAGGGTCAGACTGATTTGCATATGTCTGTGTCTCAACTGGGGTGGCAGAGTGGGCAAAAGAACGGTGAAGGATCAAACCCAGATCTGTTGACTGGGTGTGAGTGTTTGATTGGTTCTGATGCTCCGTCCATCACCACCCCCTTTTCTACTGCTTTGTTCGCCATAAGTTTGCAGGGTATGCACAGACGTGAGTACCTTGCTCACTTTGCCACTGGATTCAAGCAAGCCTGGCTGAAGACGGCTGAAATGTCAGAAACCGGTCCTAGGAAGCTTGTTTCCGTTCCAGGGAAGGCATGGCTTGGCAGTTCGGGCTGGACTGTTCCCATGAGGCACAGGGTCAGACTGATTTGCATATGGCCGTGTCTGAACTGGGGTGGCAGAGTGGGCAAAAGAACGGTAATGGATCAAACCCAGATCTGTTGACTGGGTGTGAGTGTTTGATTGGTTCTGATGCTCCGTCCATCACCACCCCCTTTTGTACTGCTTTGTTCGCCATAAGTTGGCAGGGTATGCTCAGACGTGAGTCCCTTGCTCACTTTGCCACTGGATTCAAGCAAGCCTGGCTGAAGACGGCTGAAATGCCAGAAACCGGTCCTAGGAAGCTTGTTTCCGTTCCAGGGAAGGCATGGCTTGGCAGTTCGGGCTGGACTGTTCCCATGAGGCACAGGGTCAGACTGATTTGCATATGGCCGTGTCTGAACTGGGGTGGCAGAGTGGGCAAAAGAACGGTGATGGATCAAACCCAGATCTGTTGACTGGGTGTGAGTGTTTGATTGGTTCTGATGCTCCGTCCATCACCACCCCCTTTTGTACTGCTTTGTTCGCCATAAGTTGGCAGGGTATGCTCAGACGTGAGTCCCTTGCTCACTTTGCCACTGGATTCAAGCAAGCCTGGCTGAAGACGGCTGAAATGCCAGAAACCGGTCCTAGGAAGCTTGTTTCCGTTCCAGGGAAGGCATGGCTTGGCAGTTCGGGCTGGACTGTTCCCATGAGGCACAGGGTCAGACTGATTTGCATATGGCCATGTCTGAACTGGGGTGGCAGAGTGGGCAAAAGAACGGTGATGGATCAAACCCAGATCTGTTGACTGGGTGTGAGTGTTCGATTGGTTCTGATGCTCCGTCCATCACCACCCCCTTTTGTACTGCTTTGTTCGCCATAAGTTGGCAGGGTATGCTCAGACGTGAGTCCCTTGCTCACTTTGCCACTGGGTTCAAGGAAGCCTGGCTGAAGACGGCTGAAATGTCAGAAACTGGTCCTAGGAAGCTTGTTTCCGTTCCAGGGAAGGCATGGCTTGGCAGTTCGGGCTGGACTATTCCCATGAGGCGCAGGGTCAGACTGATTTGCATATGGCCGTGTCTGAACTGGGGTGGCAGAGTGGGCAAAAGAACAGTGATGGATCAAACCCAGATCTGTTGACTGGGTGTGAGTGTTTGATTGGTTCTGATGCTCCGTCCATCACCACCCCCTTTTGTACTGCTTTGTTCGCCATAAGTTGGCAGGGTATGCTCAGACGTGAGTCCCTTGCTCACTTTGCCACTGGATTCAAGCAAGCCTGGCTGAAGACGGCTGAAATGCCAGAAACCGGTCCTAGGAAGGTTGTTTCCGTTCCAGGGAAGGCATGGCTTGGCAGTTCGGGCTGGACTGTTCCCATGAGGCACAGGGTCAGACTGATTTGCATATGGCCGTGTCTGAACTGGGGTGGCAGAGTGGGCAAAAGAACGGTGATGGATCAAACCCAGATCTGTTGACTGGTGTGAGTGTTTGATTGGTTCTGATGCTCCGTCCATCACCACCCACTTTTGTACTGCTTTGTTCGCCATAAGTTGGCAGGGTATGCTCAGACGTGAGTCCCTTGCTCACTTTGCCACTGGATTCAAGCAAGCCTGGCTGAAGACAGCTGAAATGCCAGAAACCGGTCCTAGGAAGCTTGTTTCCGTTCCAGGGAAGGCATGGCTTGGCAGTTCGGGCTGGACTGTTCCCATGAGGCACAGGGTCAGACTGATTTGCATATGTCTGTGTCTCAACTGGGGTGGCAGAGTGGGCAAAAGAACGGTGAAGGATCAAACCCAGATCTGTTGACTGGGTGTGAGTGTTTGATTGGTTCTGATGCTCCGTCCATCACCACCCCCTTTTCTACTGCTTTGTTCGCCATAAGTTTGCAGGGTATGCACAGACGTGAGTACCTTGCTCACTTTGCCACTGGATTCAAGCAAGCCTGGCTGAAGACGGCTGAAATGCCAGAAACCGGTCCTAGGAAGCTTGTTTCCGTTCCAGGGAAGGCATGGCTTGGCAGTTCGGGCTGGACTGTTTCCATGAGGCACAGGGTCAGACTGATTTGCATATGGCCGTGTCTGAACTGGGGTGGCAGAGTGGGCAAAAGAACGGTGATGGATCAAACCCAGATCTGTTGACTGGGTGTGAGTGTTTGATTGGTTCTGAAGCTCCGTCCTTCACCACCCCCTTTTATACTGCTTTGTTCGCCATAAATTGGCAGGGTATGCTCAGACGTGAGTCCCTTGCTCACTTTGCCACTGGATTCAAGCAAGCCAGGCTGAAGACGGCTGAAATGCCAGAAACCGGTCCTAGGAAGCTTGTTTCCGTTCCAGGGAAGGCATGGCTTGGCATTTCGGGCTGGACTGTTCCCATGAGGCACAGGATCAGACTGATTTGCATATGGCCGTGTCTGAACTGGGGTGGCAAAGTGGGCAAAAGAACGGTGATGGATCAAACCCAGATCTGTTGACTGGGTGTGAGTGTTTGATTGGTTCTGATGCTCCGTCCATCACCACCCCCTTTTGTACTGCTTTGTTGGCCATAAGTTGGTAGGGTATGCTCAGACGTGAGCCCCTTGCTCACTTTGCCACTGGATTCACGCAAGCCTGGCTGAAGACGGCTGAAATGCCAGAAACCGGTCCTAGGAAGCTTGTTTCCGTTCCAGGGAAGGCATGGCTTGGCAGTTCGGGCTGGACTGTTCCCATGAGGCACAGGGTCAGACTGATTTGCATGTGGCCGTGTCTGAACTGGGGTGGCAGAGTGGGCAAAAGAATGGTGATGGATCAAACCCAGATCTGTTGACTGGGTGTGAGTGTTTGATTGGTTCTGATGCTCCGTCCATCACCACCCCCTTTTGTATTGCTTTGTTCGCCATAAGTTGGCAGGGTATGCTCAGACGTGAGTCCCTTGCTCACTTTGCCACTGGATTCAAGCAAGCCTGGCTGAAGACGGCTGAAATGCCAGAAACCGGTCCTAGGAAGCTTGTTTCCGTTCCAGGGAAGGCATGGCTTGGCAGTTCGGGCTGGACTGTTCCCATGAGGCACAGGGTCAGACTGATTTGCATATGGCCGTGTCTGAACTGGGGTGGCAGAGTGGGCAAAAGAACGGTGATGGATCAAACCCAGATCTGTTGACTGGGTGTGAGTGTTTGATTGGTTCTGATGCTCCGTCCATCACCACCCCCTTTTGTACTGCTTTGTTCGCCATAAGTTGGCAGGGTATGCTCAGACGTGAGTCCCTTGCTCACTTTGCCACTGGATTCAAGCAAGCCTGGCTGAAGACGGCTGAAATGCCAGAAACCGGTCCTAGGAAGCTTGTTTCCGTTCCAGGGAAGACATGGCTTGGCAGTTCGGGCTGGACTGTTCCCATGAGGCACAGGGTCAGACTGATTTGCATATGGCCGTGTCTGAACTGGGGTGGCAGAGTGGGCAAAAGAACGGTGATGGATCAAACCCAGATCTGTTGACTGGGTGTGAGTGTTTGATTGGTTCTGATGCTCCGTCCATCACCACCCCCTTTTGTACTGCTTTGTTCGCCATAAGTTGGCAGGGTATGCTCAGACGTGAGTCCCTTGCTCACTTTGCCACTGGATTCAAGCAAGCCTGGCTGAAGACGGCTGAAATGTCAGAAACCGGTCCTAGGAAGCTTGTTTCCGTTCCAGGAAAGACATGGCTTGGCAGTTCGGGCTGGACTGTTCCCATGAGGCACAGGGTCAGACTGATTTGCATATGGCCATGTCTGAACTGGGGTGGCAGAGTGGGCAAAAGAACGGTGATGGATCAAACCCAGATCTGTTGACTGGGTGTGAGTGTTCGATTGGTTCTGATGCTCCGTCCATCACCACCCCCTTTTGTACTGCTTTGTTCGCCATAAGTTGGCAGGGTATGCTCAGACGTGAGTCCCTTGCTCACTTTGCCACTGGGTTCAAGGAAGCCTGGCTGAAGACGGCTGAAATGTCAGAAACTGGTCCTAGGAAGCTTGTTTCCGTTCCAGGGAAGGCATGGCTTGGCAGTTCGGGCTGGACTATTCCCATGAGGCGCAGGGTCAGACTGATTTGCATATGGCCGTGTCTGAACTGGGGTGGCAGAGTGGGCAAAAGAACAGTGATGGATCAAACCCAGATCTGTTGACTGGGTGTGAGTGTTTGATTGGTTCTGATGCTCCGTCCATCACCACCCCCTTTTGTACTGCTTTGTTCGCCATAAGTTGGCAGGGTATGCTCAGACGTGAGTCCCTTGCTCACTTTGCCACTGGATTCAAGCAAGCCTGGCTGAAGACGGCTGAAATGCCAGAAACCGGTCCTAGGAAGGTTGTTTCCGTTCCAGGGAAGGCATGGCTTGGCAGTTCGGGCTGGACTGTTCCCATGAGGCACAGGGTCAGACTGATTTGCATATGGCCGTGTCTGAACTGGGGTGGCAGAGTGGGCAAAAGAACGGTGATGGATCAAACCCAGATCTGTTGACTGGTGTGAGTGTTTGATTGGTTCTGATGCTCCGTCCATCACCACCCACTTTTGTACTGCTTTGTTCGCCATAAGTTGGCAGGGTATGCTCAGACGTGAGTCCCTTGCTCACTTTGCCACTGGATTCAAGCAAGCCTGGCTGAAGACAGCTGAAATGCCAGAAACCGGTCCTAGGAAGCTTGTTTCCGTTCCAGGGAAGGCATGGCTTGGCAGTTCGGGCTGGACTGTTCCCATGAGGCACAGGGTCAGACTGATTTGCATATGTCTGTGTCTCAACTGGGGTGGCAGAGTGGGCAAAAGAACGGTGAAGGATCAAACCCAGATCTGTTGACTGGGTGTGAGTGTTTGATTGGTTCTGATGCTCCGTCCATCACCACCCCCTTTTCTACTGCTTTGTTCGCCATAAGTTTGCAGGGTATGCACAGACGTGAGTACCTTGCTCACTTTGCCACTGGATTCAAGCAAGCCTGGCTGAAGACGGCTGAAATGTCAGAAACCGGTCCTAGGAAGCTTGTTTCCGTTCCAGGGAAGGCATGGCTTGGCAGTTCGGGCTGGACTGTTCCCATGAGGCACAGGGTCAGACTGATTTGCATATGGCCGTGTCTGAACTGGGGTGGCAGAGTGGGCAAAAGAACGGTAATGGATCAAACCCAGATCTGTTGACTGGGTGTGAGTGTTTGATTGGTTCTGATGCTCCGTCCATCACCACCCCCTTTTGTACTGCTTTGTTCGCCATAAGTTGGCAGGGTATGCTCAGACGTGAGTCCCTTGCTCACTTTGCCACTGGATTCAAGCAAGCCTGGCTGAAGACGGCTGAAATGCCAGAAACCGGTCCTAGGAAGCTTGTTTCCGTTCCAGGGAAGGCATGGCTTGGCAGTTCGGGCTGGACTGTTCCCATGAGGCACAGGGTCAGACTGATTTGCATATGGCCGTGTCTGAACTGGGGTGGCAGAGTGGGCAAAAGAACGGTGATGGATCAAACCCAGATCTGTTGACTGGGTGTGAGTGTTTGATTGGTTCTGATGCTCCGTCCATCACCACCCCCTTTTGTACTGCTTTGTTCGCCATAAGTTGGCAGGGTATGCTCAGACGTGAGTCCCTTGCTCACTTTGCCACTGGATTCAAGCAAGCCTGGCTGAAGACGGCTGAAATGCCAGAAACCGGTCCTAGGAAGCTTGTTTCCGTTCCAGGGAAGGCATGGCTTGGCAGTTCGGGCTGGACTGTTCCCATGAGGCACAGGGTCAGACTGATTTGCATATGGCCGTGTCTGAACTGGGGTGGCAGAGTGGGCAAAAGAACGGTGATGGATCAAACCCAGATCTGTTGACTGGGTGTGAGTGTTTGATTGGTTCTGATGCTCCGTCCATCACCACCCCCTTTTGTACTGCGCTGCCCAGATACGCCATAGAAATCTGGGACGTCCTCAACACTCATGCACCCGACGTCACCTTCATCACAGAGACTTGGACCAATGCCAACTCCACACCCGACATCACAGCCATCCTCCCAGATTGATACAAGATCCTAAGGAAAGACCGCCCACCCGCCTAAAGGAGGCATTGTTGTCATTGGCAAAAGCTCCACCCGCATGAGAACCACTGACCCAGATTACGCCTCACCCCCCATGGAACATCTCCACTTTCAGATCCAGACCAACCCCAAAACAATGCTCCGCGGAACCCTCTTCTACAGACCACCTGGCCCCTGCACTCCTTTCACCAACTCCAGTGCTGACCTCATCGCACCCCACGCCCTCGGCTCCACTGACTAAATACTACTCAGAGACCTAAACTTCCACCTGGACAACCACAACATCCCCTAACACCACCGCCCTCCTAGAGAACCTCACCAACATGGGACTGGAGCAACTTGTCTATGCCCCCGCCCACACAGCAAGACACACACTCGATCATGTCTTCTCAGGAAGGAACAGCATTTTCTTCAGCCACACCACAGAACTGCTCTGGACGGACCACTACTGCATCCATTTCTCGTTTAGATAATCCACCGCACTCAAGCATGCACACCGCCTCCCTCGCAGAAGTCAACGAAGAACACTTCACCTCTTCCCTCACCTGCACTCCACCCCAAATGACACCAGATGCCAACACTGCAGCATGCAACCTCCACCGATGGATCATCAACTGCGGCAACACACCCGCCCCCTCCTCCAGAAGGCTACAGGACAACCCAACAAGAAAGCAAACTGGTTTACCACAGCACTCCAAGAATCCAAGCGCTCCTACCAACGACTTGAAAAGACATGGAGAAACAGCAAAAACCCTGAAGCACACACTGCCTAAAAAAATAGCCACCACAGCACACCACAAACTCATCAAATCCACAAAAAATAACTTCCTCCAAGACAGAATCCTCTCCAACACCCACAACTCCAACCAACTCTTCTCCATCATGCAGGAATTTGCCAAACCAGACAGCGAAACAACAGATGTCCCACCCTCCCAAGACCTCAGCAACAGTCTCAGCTCCTTCTTTAACCTCCAGATCCAGATACTTTAAAACAACTTCTATGACCAAGACCTCTGCACCACCTCAACTCCCACCCCTAGGAATGGCAACCAACAGACCATACTCACGTGGAGCCCGCTCACGGCAGCGGACACCTTAAAGACCATGAAGAGCTTCCACTCCAGGGCACTCTAGGGCCCCTGCCCACCCCACATCTTCCACAGGGCCACCACAGCCATCACACCTGAGCTACGGCAAATGATCAACTGCTCTCTCGAGACTCCACATTTCCCGATGACTGGAAGCACTCCGAAGTCAACCCCCTCCTGAAGATACCCTCCACAGACCAATTGGCCAACAAGAACTTCAGTCCCATCTTGCTGCTTCCATTCATAGCCAAGGTCATCGAAAAGGCCACCAACACCCAGTTAGCAAATCTCATTGAAGCCAACAACATCCTAGACAACTCCCAATCTGGATTCCACAGGAACCACAGCACCAAGACCGCCCTCCTTGCCACCACTGACGACATCCGTGCCCTCCTCGACAAGGGCCAAACGGCAGCCCTCATCCTCCTGGACCTATTTGCAACCTTGAACACCTTCTCCCACTGCACACTAGCCACCAGACTCTACGATACCGGCATCCCAGGAAAGGCCCTAATCTGGATATGCTTATTCCTCACAGGAAGAACACAGAGAGCAAGACTCCCACCCTACCTCTACAAACTGACAGAGGTCAGATGCAGAGGAATCCTCCCTCAGCCCCACCCTCTTCAACATCTATATGGCCTCCCTCACAACAATCGTCAAAAACTACAGGCTCGAAATTGTCTCCTACGCAGAAGACACCGAGCTCACCCTTTCCCTCACCTAGGAACCAAACATCACCTGGCACAACTTCCAAGAAGGGATGAAAGCTGTCGCCACGTGGATGAAGGACATCTGCCTGGAAATCAACTCAGTGAAAACAGAAGTCCTCATCCTCGGCTCCACCCCCTCAGCTTGGGAAACACCTGGTGGCCCCTCCCTTGGAAACCCACCCACCCTGACAGACCATGCATGTAACCTCAACATCATATTGGACTCATTGCTCACTATGACCCGCCAGATCAACTATGTCTCCTCGGCCTGCTTGATGCAGCAGAGTTTACCAGCTCTACACACTCATACACACAACACTCATTTGGACCCGTATACATTCATACACTCAATGAGCTGGTAAATATCAACTGGTCATCAAATTTATTTTACCCTAGGAAACCTTTACACCAGTATTCTTACCATTCCTGTCTCCTGAGTAAATGCACATTCGAAAGATCTAGTAGTAGATTAGAAAAGGGAGGAATTAATATAATACATTTATCTCTATTCAAAGAACTACAGACTCAGAAGGAGTTTTAAAAATGTATCTGAATTAATAGTTTGTGAGTCAAATCAGAATACACATGGATATGCCAGAATTCTCCACCTGGAAAAATAGTACACTTAGCTTATAATCAGTTTGCATTAATTAATTTCTTGCAATGACAGTACCTGAGGAGATAAAGAATTGAGAGCAAGTACGGAGCATTTAACCCTACAATTATATTTACCTAGAATGGTGTGAGGACCTCGACATCAGAGACTCAAGGATACAGGACCAGTTCAGGACTGGTATGGTGACCTCTTCTAGTGTAACGCCAGCGTTACACTCCTCTCTGGTGCTAGTCTCTCCGGCTCGGGCTCGTCCGGACCCCTTCCTAGATGTGACTCCTCGATTGTTCCGTGAATTTTCCCTAGTGTTGGATTCTTCACTCAGATTGCAGCAAAATCGGGCAGCATCTCAGCATAGCATCGGTATCTCAGCATCAAGTGTGTCTAACTGTCCAGAACTTACCTCTGTTATACCAATTCAAATGTATGATCCACCCCCAAATTTTTCAATTCCATGTTCACCCACAATTTGATTGGGCCAAGCAGTGGGGTGAGGGCATCACACCATACTAAGTGTAATATGTTTCCTTAGGCTATTGTCTAGATCCCTTCCCCTTAATTTAAATACTCACAAGCTTTATTCCCACAAGCATTTCATATGTGGATCGATAAGTCTGTAATACAATGTTTCGTAGGGTCAAGAGTTGTTCTTCCCATGTTCTTCCCATGTCCTTGCTGGGCTTAGGATTTGGCAGTCACCCAATGTCTTCATTAGTTTCATTAGTTTCAGAACAAGGAGGTTGTGCGCATGCGTAGTTGTCGCAAAGGATAGGGACATCGGTCACCCTCCAAGGCCCGAATATGAACTATTGATAAAGTCAGAAAAGAACATGTTAGAATACAAAATTAAATGATTTCACTGTATACCACTTACTTCTACTCTAACCCCATTTACTTAATAAATCTTTTGCATTACTAGCTTAGTAAAACTTGCATAGGTTAGTTTCAGCACAGCATGTGCGTTAGTGCGTTACTTTAAAGCAGCCATATTAAAAGCTATTGCGCAGCTGCAAAGATTTCCCCCCAAGTGACATAAGACGTCATACTACGTAGGTGTAGAAGACGCATGCGCAGAAAAGTTCACGCGTTTTGGCGGCCATTTTAGGACATTCGAGTTATAAATTAGTGAAACACATAGAAAAGCTTCCCCTAAATACAATATAAAAAATGTGGTGCAGAATTAGTATTCACGAACAGGTTTATTACAATGTTAAAGGTGATTCGGGAGGTTTGCATACGAGCAAGTTTCTTTTTATACGAAACCTTGCTCCATCATGCTTCAACACCCTCCACATATTCCATTAAATATTCAGATGGATCCCCTACGAATACAGAAAAGCGTTCACACATGCCCTCATCACCTGCAGACTGGGCAACGGCAAGGCCCTCTATGCCGGAATCAACAAAAAACTCCTCCGCAAGCTCCAGACCGTCCGGAACTCCACAGCCAGACTAATCCTTGATATCCCCCAGTACAACCACATCACCCAACACCTCCATGATCTCCACCGACTCACGCACGCATACAAGGCCCTCCACAACCTCAAAAAACGTCTCTCCTTCCACGCCCCCAAGAGAAACCTCCGTTCAGCTAACCTTTCCCTTGCCATCATCCCACTCATCTACATGAACAGAGCGGGTGGAAAGTCCTTCTCCTACCGCGCAGCCAAGACATGGAACAACCTCCCCCTCCACCTCAGGCAAAGCCCTACTCTGCTCCAGTTCAGGAAAGACCTTAAGACCTGGCTATTCAGGTGACCCCAACGGAGTTGCACTCACCCCCCTCTTAGTGCCTTGAGACACTAATGGGTGAGTAGTGCCCCCCTGATTGATTAATTGATTTTTTTATTTATTTTTATTTTACGGAGATTTATATAGCCCGAACTTGACCCGAATCGGGTATCGGAGTGCTTTACATAGCACCAGTTGCATTACATGAGGACATATTCATTTTTGTTAGGCACGGGGAGATTAAGTGATTTGCCTAGAATCACAGGATATTCAGCGTAATTGCAGAGACTCGAACCAAGTTCTCCAGATTCGAGGTTGACTGCCCTTGCCGTTAGGCCAACTCCTCTCCTCAACTCCTCTCCCCAATGATTGAAGGGCGCTGGTGGGTGCAGTTTCTAAATGAAGAGGGACTGCTCCCTCTTCCTGCCCTGAACAGTCCCAGTAGATTTACAAACCACATAGATACCATTCAGCGCCCTTACATACATGCCGTTTTCTTAGGCAAGATGCATCCTTGCATCCATTTTTGGACGCAAAGATTATTTTTGAGGTAAGAAAATAGCGCATAATTCCCAATTCACCCCATCACAAATTCTCCAGAATTCGGTGGAATTTTTATGCAATTCTGCATGAATCCACAGAATCAAACTCCATGATTCCGCCAACCCCTAGAATAGATATGAAGATTCACTGTAATGGTGCATGTAACTTGTGTTTGTTTCAACTGTCAACTAGCTTGTCTTTCAATTCTCTCTCTACCTGATCTCCAGCACTTCACTTCCTTTTAAGATTAGAAATACCATATACATACACACATCTCCAATTAGCAATGGCAGCGCTTGGTAAACCCTGTAGAAACCCTACAGAGGAATTTTCCATCACCAATTACCTCTATGTAGGCTTCCCTTGGTCCTCCTAACACCTTTAAAGACACTCCATTTCGTTCACCCTTGTGCACTCTGGATTCCCACTATCAAGCATTACACCTTTCTCTGTCTCTCAGTGGTGCTGGAATAATGTTGAGAGTCGGGATGCTGCCATCAATGTTAGTCATATGATTTGATAGAAGTGTCACACAAAGAACAAGTGCAGCAAATGAGTCGTAAGGGAGGTGTTATGTAGCCCTTGGTGCTTTTTGGAGCACACTGTCACATCATATCACTAAAGCATTATATGGTACCGCACTTTCATTCACAGAGAGCATGTTTTACATCAATATGGTTACTAAATTTGCAATGATATGTAGTTTACTGTGCGCGTAATTTGTAAAAAAATAAATAAGTTCCAGGGCTCTTATCAGGAGGCCACTGCAGCTTGCACCATACATTGCCTCTGCCATGCTGCCAATAATAGTAACAACAAAACTACTAACCGTCACACTACTAACCATCACACTTCTACAGGTGTGACAATTCCAACTATTCCCGGCCCCCAACGCTATAGGAGTGGCTTGGGCAGCAGATAATAGTCATTTTAATTTATTGTGAATTAATAATTAACTGTTGTTGTGTTCATCTCTAAATTAGCCAGACAGCGCCACCTTGTGGCAGACTGCCATGAACACCAATGTTGACAATTAAGTGCCAGTGCTGAGCACTGGAAGCAACCATTATAAGTTAAGCACTAGTTTACTGATATAATTATGTAGTCAACAAATGATAATTGTAAGAAATTGTGTTACTAATTGAGGGGTGTGAAACCCTACTCAAGCAGCAGGCACAATCGTTGACAGGGTGAAGTCACAACCCCAAATTAACCTGTGCTGAACCCTCTGGTAGCTTGGCACAATCAATCAATCAATCAATGCATTTGTAAAGCACGTTACATACCCGTGAGGGTCTCAAGGCGCTGGGGGGGGGGGGGGCGCTGCTACTGATCGAAGAGCCAGGTCTTGAGAAGTCTCCTGAAGGCCAGCAGGTCTTGGGTCTGTCGTAGGTTGGCAGGGAGATCGTTCCAGGTCTTGGCGGCGAGGTAGGAGAAGGATCTGCCTCCCGCTGTGGTTTTCCGGATGCGAGGAACTGTGGCGAGGGCAAGGGTGGTAGAGCGGAGGTTGCGGGTGGGGGTGTGGAAGCTGAGTCAGTTGTTGAGGTATGTCGGTCCGGTGTTGTGTAGCGCCTTGTGTGCGTGGACGAGGAGCTTGAAGGTGATCCTCTTGTCGACTGGGAGCCAGTGCAGGCCTCTCAGGTGGGGGGCGATGTGGCTGCGTTGGGGGACGTCGAGAATCAGTCGTGCCGAGGCGTTCTGGATTCGTTGTAGTCGTCTCCGGAGCTTGGCTGTTGTTCCCGAGTAGAGGGCGTTTCCGTAGTCGAGTCTGTTGGTGATGAGTAGGGGTGGGCGG
Source organism: Triturus cristatus (assembly GCF_964204655.1). Classification (NCBI taxonomy): domain Eukaryota; kingdom Metazoa; phylum Chordata; class Amphibia; order Caudata; family Salamandridae; genus Triturus; species Triturus cristatus. The sequence continues at coordinate 64,680,661 of NC_140587.1, forward strand.
AATTTGCGAAATCCACTTTCGCGAATTATCGCGAAAATGTTAAAAATTATCGCAAACACGCGGAAATATCGCGAAGATGCGGAAGACTTTTTCCCGCATGTTCGCGAGTTTTCTGCATGGTTGCGGCTCGCCAACTTACCCATGTGGTTGCTCGCGGGCGCGGCCATCTTGTTTTCAGTTGTCTCGCGGTGCATGATCGCGAGAAGAAAGACGTGATCTTGTGACGCATGACGTCACTGCGGGCGGGAACTGTCGCGAGACAGCGCAAATGGCTAAAAACAATCCAACATCTCATGGAGAACGCGACCAGATCAAGAAAACTTGTCGGCGAACGCAGGGATTCAGGTAAAGCGATCGCGCGCGCGCATGTATTATTTTACAGCGCGAGCAAGAAACAAATTATCGCCAAGCTGCGGAATGCGGAAATTTTGACATTTTCGCGCTCTCCGCGGAACGCGAAAATGTCAAATTATCGCAATTTTCGCGAACGGAACTAAATTTTCGCCCAGGCCTAGTGATGAGGGCCTGGGTGACGGTTTTTCTTGTGTCGGGAGGGATCCACTTGAAAATCCTGCGGAGCATTCGGAGGGTGCAGAAGCAGGATAAGAGACGGCGTTGACTTGCTTCGTCATGGAGAGGGAGGAGTCGAGGATGACCCCCAGGTTGCGTGCGTGGTCGGTGGGTTCCTGGGGTGTGCCTAACGATGTGGGCCACCAGGAGTCATCCCAGGCTGATGGGGTGGGTCCGAGGATGAGAACTTCCGTCTTGTCTGAATTCAGCTTCAGTCTGCTGTCCTTCATCCAGTCGGCGACGGCCTTCATTCCTCTGTGGAGGTTGGCTTTGGCGAAGTTGGGGTCTTCGGTGAGGGATATGATCAGCTGGGTGTTGTCGGCGTAGGAGATGATGTTGAGGCTGTGTTGTCTTGCGACGTGGGCGAGAGGAGCCATGTAGATATTGAACAGCGTTGGGCTGAGGGAGGAACCCTGTGGGACGCCGCAGATGATCTCGGTGGTTCTTGAGCGGAATGGAGGGAGGCGGACGCTCTGGGTTCTGCCAGAGAGGAAGGATTTGGTCCAGGCCAGGGCCTTTCTCTTGAATTCCGGCGTCATGGAGGCACGCTGCTAGGGTGCGGTGGCAGACCGTGTCGAAGGCAGCTGATAGGTCCAGGAGGATGAGGGCGGCTGTTTCTCCTTTGTCCATCAGGATCCTGATGTTGTCAGTGGCGGCGATGAGGGCGGTTTCGGTGCTGTGGTTGCTGCGGAATCCAGATTGGGATGGGTCCAGGACGTTGTTGTCTTCGAGGTAGCGGATCAGCTGTTTTTTGACAATTTTCTCTGTCACTTTTGCCGGGTATGGGAGCAGGGAGATGGGCCGGAAGTTCTTGAGGTCCTTGGGGTCAGCTTTGGGTTTCTTTAGAAGGGCGTTGATCTCGGCGTGCTTCCAGCTTGTCTGGAAGGTTGCTGTCTCGAAGGAGCAGTTGATGGTTTTTCGGAGATGGGGTGCAATGGTTGTGCTGTCTTTGTTGAAGACGTGGTGAGGGCAGGGGTCGGATGGGGATCCGGAGTGGATGGACATCATGGTTTTGATGGTGTCTTCGTCACTGACGTGAGTCCAGGCGGTCAGGCGGCGTGTGCTGGTGGTGATCGCAGGGGTGGTGGGCTCGGTGGTGGGTGTTGGGGTGTCGGAGTTGAAGCTGTCGTGGATGTCGGCGATCTTGCGATGGAAGAAAGTGGCCAGGGAGTCGCACAGGTCTTGTGATGGTGGGATGTTGTTGGTGTTGGACCTGGGGTTGGAGAGTTCTTTCACGATGCTGAAGAGTTCTTTGGTGTTGTGTGCGTTGTTGTCTAACCGGTCCTTGAAGGCGGTCCTCTTGGCGGTTCTGATGAGTTGGTGGTGTCTGCGGGTGGCACTTTTGTGGGCCTCGTGGCTGTCTGGTGTTCGATCGTGGTGCCATTTTTTGTCCAGCTTCCGACAGGTGCGCTTGGAGGTCCGGAGGTCTTCGGTGAACCAGGCCGCTTTCCTGTTGGTGTGGTTGGTAGTGGAGGTTTTGAGGGGGGGCGAGGGTGTTGGCGCAGTCGTTGATCCATTGTTTGAGGTTGGTCGCGGCGGTGTCTGGGTCGGTGGGGTCAGCGGGTGGTGTCAGGGCGAGGGTGGTAGTCAGTTGGTCCTTGGTGACCTTGCCCCAGCGGCGGCTTGGTAGCTGTTGGGTGCGGTGGTGTGTGGTGGGTTTCCTGAAGGTGAAGTGGACGCATCTGTGGTCGGTCCAGTGGGGTTCGGTGGTGTGGTTGAAAGAGACGTGGGGGCTTGTGGAGAAGATGGGATCCAGTGTGTGACCAGCGGCGTGGGTGGGTGATGTGACCAGCTGTTTGAGTCCAAGGTTGGCAAGGTTGTCAATCAGGGCGGCGGAGTTGCTGTCGTTGTTGTTTTCGAGGTGGAAGTTCAGGTCCCCGAGGAGGATGTAGTCTGCGGAGGCGAGTGCGTGGGCGCTGATGAGGTCAGCGATGGTGTCGCAGAACTGTGGTCGTGGACCGGGTGGTCTGTAGACGAGAGTTCCTCTGAGGGTGGTGTTGGGGTCGGTGTGGATCTGGAAGTGCATGTGCTCTGCGGTGATGAGGGTGTCGTCGGTGTTGGTTGAGACTCTGAGGGTGTCCTTGTGGACGATGGCGATTCCCCCTCCCACTATGGCGATGTCTGGTGCTGAGGTGGCATTCAGCCAGGTCTCCGTCAGGAAGGCGACGTCAGGAGCAGTGGAGTCTAGGAGGTCCCAGAGTTCGATGGCAGGCTTGCGAGCGGAGCGGTTGTTGAGGAGGATGCAGCGGAGGTGGTTGGGTCCGCTGGCTGGTGGTTTGTAGGGCTGGATGCTGGTGTATCTGTAGTTCCGGCAGGTGAAGGGTCCTTGGGTGTGTTTCGGGGTGGCCCGGTAGCAGGGGTGGTATCGTCCGGTGTTGAGTGCGTGGAGGGTGCTGCAGTCGTAGTGCAGTCTGGTGTTGAGGGGGAGCGGGGGCCAGGGGTTCTGGCACTAGGCGTGGTCCAGGCGCGGACGAGCGCGTCCGCTGCACTGCCGCGCGGCGCCCTCCATAAGAGGCGAAGTGGGAGGGAGGAGCAGCTGGGAGGCGGGAGCGGGTCGGCCAATGGGCGAGGGCGCAGGGTACAGAAGAGAAAAGGGGGCGGGGCCGCGGGGAGCAGCGGTGGGAAGCGGGGAGCGGCCACAGAGGGCGAGGGAACAGAATCGGCAAATACAGAGGGGCAGTAAACGAATAATGAAATATCAGCCAGAGGGGGAGACAAAAATAAAACAGAGCAACAATACAATTAACAGAAACAGATACCAGGGGCACACCAGCGGCGAACCCTAGTCAGCAGCAGCGGCAGTAGGCAGTCACGGGCAACAAGGAGGAGCCATGCGACGTGGGGAGTGACCAGAGTTGTGCTTAACTTAGAGGCAATGTGTAAAGAATTTATGCAGCACTTCGAACAGTAATAAATTGAAACACAACACGAGAAAAATTTCACACCAATTAAAAAAAATAGAGTAAAATGTAATAAATAATGTAATAATCCAGGGCCAGATGCATCCATCATTTTTCTGGCCGCAAAGAGCCCAATTCAGGGAATCGGGCTGCTTGCGACCAGAAAAATGCATTTTGGCATGTATCATTCCCAAATTGTGACTCAGTAACATGTTACCGAATCGCAGTTTGGAATTGTGAATACATACTGATTTGGTATCAGGAAGGGGCGTATTTAGGGAGGTATGTAAGAAAGTTTATCGACTGAAATGGGGTCACTAAACATTCGCACTTTACCACCTACTTCAAGTAGGAGGTAACCAATTTGCAAATGAGAAGGGACCACTCCGTACTCTTATTTTCATTTTTCTTTTTTAAATGCACTCAATTTTCCTTTAAGGAAAAAGGGCTGCATTTAGAAACAAGCATTTGCAATGCAATAGGTCTCACACTTGCGAGAGTTAGAGCTATTGATGTCTTTTGCCCATGTTTTTTGGTTTGGAGTGGAGTGTATGTATGTGGTGTGGAGTGGAATTATTTGGGTTGGATTGGAATTGTTATGTATCAATATGTGCTGGGTGGAATGATGTGGTGTGGAGTGGATTTGTGTTCTTGGTTGGCTATTAAAATGGTTCTGAATGGATCACAACAATCCTCCAGGGCAAGGCAGACAGTATTCATTTAATGCCAGTTAGAAAAGGCAGTTAGGGATGAAGGAATTTTGTAAACAAAAACAATTACATTATGAGCAGCAATAGCCGTCGGCACATGACCAGTTAATTTGAAGAGGATGGGGGCGATTATTAATTCATTTGTGTCAAATCGTTCTTTTCTTAATTCATTGCTCTAGGAGCCGTAGAACAGCTGCCGTGGAATTCACCGCCGCGGTCCGGGCTACACAGGAAGTCAGGCGCCCAGTGTTGAGACGAAGGCGGGGCCTCTCCACGAAAGTAGGAACAGGAAGTTACCGGCTAGTGAGGAAAGGAAGGACGAAAGCCTACCCCGCCTCCCAGGACGTCCCGGTGCAGGAGGAAGAAACGGGCAGGTCTGTGCGGGGCTCTCGTGAGCTGTGAGAGCCCTGCCCGTCAACCAGAGGAGCTCCATTGAATGGGGGGGGCTCCACGAAGCCTTCCGAGGCCGAGAGCGGCACCAGAAGAAGACGTGCAGTCAGACCAGAGCCGCTGAGTGGGGCTCAGCTGCATGGTGGTTGGGGGGAGTGTCGGGGCACATCTTCGGTGCCCGCCCCCGGTGTCAGTGCGTGTGCGATTCTCTCCAGCTGCCCCACCTGATAGCGGGCAGCTGCAACAGGGGCACCATTATTTCCAGGAGTCCCCGTCATAGCCCAGAGAAGGCACGGTAGTGCCAGAGCTTGCCACAGCTGCCCCATTTGATAGCGGGCAGCTGCAACGTGAAGAGGGTTCAACTCCTTACAGTTGCGCCGCCGTTGCGGGCAACTGCAGCTTGGGGGCATTTTTGTTTTTAGTCACCGCATTCCCGGAGGAATCCGCACAGGGGCCCCGGGTGGATTAGGCACATGTAGTGCCAGTGCCGTTTTGTCCTCCCCAGCTGCCCTGTGAGAGCACAGGCAGCTACAACGTGTGGGCCATATTTTCATTTAGAGTCCCAGACAGGGGCACAGGGGACACGCTGGTGCCCAGGCTCATTGTCACAGCTGCCCAGCACTTAGTGGGCCGCTGCAACATTTAGGATTGTGCCCCTGCGCGCTTTTGCTTTGCTGCATGAGCAGCCAGCCCAGACATTCTGGACATTGGGCATTTCAGCCCCTGTGAGAGGCCAGTTGGCCTGGGGCCAGATTCAGTGCGTTGTGCCCCCGATTGGGGCACACAGTTTTCTTATGTCCATTTATTTCCCAAAGTGCTTACACTTGTGATGCCTACTGTAATGCCCATTGCGCAATGTATGATGCTAATGGGGTTTGGGGCCTAATCTAGTTTTATGCCTAAGAAGGTTCATGCGCAAAGTGATTTAAGCATCCACTGTTTTGCATTGCAGGATCTCATGCTAAGTTCCTAACGTTACCAATAGTTACTAGTTGTGCGCTACATTTACTATATGTTCTACATTTACAATTGGTGATTTGTGATGATTCTGACGGTGGTCCATTGGCCCTGTCTTGTGTAAATAGTCCCCTGTAAATTCTGCCTAGTGCCAGTTGGCACAGTATAAATTATGTGATTATTATCTAATGTGCTTATTATAATACAAAGGCTATTTTTATATATAACCTTGTGTGGAGTTTCTTTTGTGGTGGGCCTGGGGTGTTGTTGCTGTGTGTGTGTGCAAACGCTTTACACATTGCCTCCGGGATAAGCCTGACTGCTCGTGCCAAGCTACCAAGGGGGTGAGCAGGGGTTATCTTTGGCGTGTAACTTCCTTGCCCTGACTAGAGTGGTGGTTTCTGCCTGGCTTTGGCGCAAGCCTTAGCCAACCAGAAATCCCATTTCTAACATCCGTCCACTAGAAAAACACCAGAGATACCTTGGGCCTACCTTAGGGGTGACTTAAATGTAATAAAAGGGAAGGTCAGGGCTTGGCAAGTGAGTGCTCCTGCCAAGTCGACATGGCAGTACAAACTGCACTCAGACACTGCAGTGACAGGCCTGAGATACTTTTACAGGGCTACTCTGGTGGGTTGCACAATCAGTGATGCAGGCCCACTAGTTGCATTTGATTTACAGGCCCTGGCATTCTCAGGGCACTTTACTAGGGAATTACCAGTAAATCAAATATGCCAATCATGGAAACACCAATCCATAATACCATTTTCAATAGGAGCACTTGCACTTTAACACTGAACAGTAGTGAACACGTGCACAGACATCAAACCAGTCAAAACCAGAAGGTCAGAAAGCAAAAAGACAGGAGAAACAAGCCAGAGAATGCCAGGTCTAACACTGAGACACTGAAGTGGAGACGCTGGCTGTAACAACATGATTAAAATGCCTCTAGTTCACCTGCAGTGCATGCAGTTGCCAATCCCCAGATGGGATCTCAAGAGAGCACTGGCCATGACAAGGAGCTTACTGAGGCAACTCTAGTAGGAGAGTTGGTCTTAGCTACCTTAGCTGTCTGGCCCACTAACATGCAAAAATGCAGATAGAATCCTGTTATTAATGGGGTTATGGTGGAAGCCTTGAAAGACACTGGTGCCAGCATTATCACCAGATACCTTGACTGAGCAGCTGGTGTCCTCAGAACAGTATCTGCCTGAAAGGACCTTTCCAGTCACCATTGCTGACAATATGGCAAAAACCCATCCCATGACAATGGAGTTCTTTGACTGGGGAGAGGTTGCTGGAAAGAAAGAGGTAGCAGTCTTTTTGTCCATACCAGTCAATTGTTTGCTTTACAATGATTTGGAGTCCTCAACCAGGGCTGAGGCAGAACTGAGGATCCATGCAGAAATGCTTGGGATCCCACACTGGATGTGTGTAAACACCAGAGCACAGACGAGAGCCTGGGGTGAAAAGGAGGTGTTGGAGTCTGGAAAAATAGCACAGCCCTCCATGAGAAAAGGCAGAAAGACTGGGAAGCCAGCTTATAATCAGACACCATAACTTTCTCCTTAGAAAGAAGAAGAGGCAGGCCAAGAGGGAACTGAGCCTCAGGAACTCGACCCTTACCAAGCTGAGCTTTTGGTCCCAGGGGTGCCCTTTACGGAAAAGCTGTGTCTGGGGCAGAAAACCTGTCCCACTCTTAAAAGCCAGTGACAGAAAGCTGCTGCGCAGGAAGAAGGTGATGTCAGTGGTTACCACAGAACCTATTTGGAGGAGGGAATCTTTTACACTGAGGCCCCTAGACCCCAAATCTGGTGCCACTAGGAGAGTGGTAGTGCCTCATGTACGCCTCTTAACTCCAGTCAGGACTTCCTCCTAACTTTGGCCCATGACATCCCCTAGCTGGACACCTTGGCCAGAGCAAAACTTGGAGTACGGTAATCATTCACATCTACTGGCCAGGGATGCACCAGAAGTAAAGGAGTTTTGTAACTCCTGTCCCACCTGCTAAGACAGTGGCAAGACAGGTGGGCACCCAAAGGCACACTTAATTCTACATCCAGTCGTTCCGGTTCCATTTGAGAGGGTAGGGATTGACAATGATGGCCCACTCGATCTTCAAACAGCATCTGGAAACTGATTTATTCTGGTAGTAGTGGATCATGCCACTAGGTATCCTGAGTCAATCCCCCAAGAACCACTACTGCCTCTGCAGTGGCTTGGGCCCTCATTTGAAGGGTGGGCTTCAAATGAGGGCTTCCCTAAGGAGGTACTGTCAGACAGTGGTACAATCTTCATGTATGGCTACCTGAAACGCATGTGGAGTGACGGACCGGTTCACTACTATCCACAGTGTAATGGTCATGTAGAAAGTCTTAACAAGACCATGAAAGGCATGATTGTGGACTACCCGAAAAACTCAAAAGGATATGGAATGTCTTATTTCCATGCCCGCATTTGCCTACAGGGAAGTGCCATAGAAGGGAGTGAGGTTCTCCTAATTTGAACTTCTGTTTGGTCATCCTGTCAGGGGACACACTGCGTTTTATGAAAGAAGGATGAGAGAAGCCTCTCATTGAACCTAAGCAAGATATAGTGGACTATGTGCTGGCCTCTGCTCCAGGATGGCTGAATACATGTATAAAGCAAGTACAAATCTTGAGGCCAGCCAAGAGTTCCAGAAGCAATGGTATGACCAAAAGGCTGTCATGGTGGAGTTCTAACCAGGGCAGAAGGTGTGGGTCCTAAGCCTCTCCAGATAAGTGGAGAGGGCCCTAGCCTATCCTAAAAAAAGAGAGGTCACCTATCTGGTGGACCTTGGCTCTGACAAGAACCCCAAGTGGGTCATCTATGTCAACCACGTTAAACCCTACTATGACATGGCAGAGATAACAATGCTCAGGGTTACAGATGAGGATCAGGAAGCAGAGAGTGAACTTCTCCCTGACCTCCTGTCCAACAATCCAAAAGATGGGGCAGTGGAAGGTGTGGTATTGTCAGACACCCTTACTGCCCATCAGCAGACTGATTGCAGGCTAGTCCTAAATCAGTTTGCTGAGCTCCTCTCTTTTACTCCTGGTCAGACAAGCTAGTGTACCCATGATATGATCACTGGTGAAAGCCTACCTGTCAAGAATAAAATATACAGGCAGTCTGATAATGTGAAAGACAGCATCAAAGCTTAAGTAAGCATGCTGCTGGAATTTGGAGTCATGGAGCAATCTGAGAGTCCCTGGACCAGCCCAGTTGTCTTAGCCCCAAACCTCATGTCCAGGATGGTAAGCACAAAATGAGGTTTTGTGTGGACTGTAGGAGCCTCAATTCTTTGACCAAAACCGATGCACATCCAGATTTAAGGATTAGTGAACTAGTTGACAGTTTGAGAGCAGTCATGTATCTGAGTACATTTGATCTCACATCAGGGTACTGGCAGATAGGCCTGACTTCAGGAACAAAAGAAAGATCTGCTTTTTCAACCCCAAATGGGAATTATCCGTTTACAGTGATGCCATTTGGGCAGAAAAATGTACCTGCCACTTTTCATAGGTTGGTAAACAAAGTCCTTGCTGGCTTTGAATCCTACAGTGTAATTTATCTATATGATATTGCTATCTTTAGCTCCACCTAGCAGGATCACCTGATCCATCTTGGTAAAGAACTAGAAGCTCTGAGAAGTGCAGGCCTCACTATCAAGGCAAGCAAGTGCCAAATAGGGCAGGGAAAGTTTGTATACTTGTGCCACTTTTGTGTTGGAGGCTACGTTCAGCCATTACAATCCAAGATCCAGACAATTTTGGACTGGGTGGCTCCAACTACACAGACTCAATTCAGGTCCTTCCTTGGCTTGGCTGGGTACTATGTGAGGTTTGGGAGGGATTACAGCACCATGGTGGCACCCCTCACAGAATTCACCTCCAAAAGTGAGCTATCAAAAAGCTTTTGGCACTCTGTAGGAAGCAATGTGCTCTGCACCTGTTCTGAAAGCTCAAGATTATGCCAAGCAATTTATTAGGCAGACTGATGCCTCTGAACATGGGTTAGGAACAGTCCTATGCCAAATAAATGGCCACGGTCAAGACTAGCCAGTGGATTTCATCAGTAGATCGCTACTCCCCTGGGAACAGTGTTGGAGTGAGAGGGAAGCCTTTGCTGTGGTTTGGTCTCTGTAAAAGTTAAGGCCATACCTGTTTGACTCTCACTTCCTTGTTCAAACCGACCACAGGCCTCTCAGATGGTAACTGCAAATAAAAGGTGAAAATACCAAACTGCTATGGTCTTCCATATCCCTACAGGGAATGGACTTTGAAGAGGAACACAGACCTGAGACAGCCCATGCCAATACCGATGGCCTTTCCAGGTTCTTCGACTTAGATGATGAAGACTCTCTAGGGTAAGGTTAGTTTCATCCTTTTTCGTTTGGTAGGGGGTCATGTAGGAAAATGCCTCTTTTGATATGGCTAGCCCCCACATTTAGCCTAAAAAATTATGTAATTTCGACTGGAAGGGCACAGGGTCCCTGCCAACTAGGCCCCCTGTGCCAGATCTGCTTCCCAAAACTGTACCTTTTGTTTCCACAATTGTCACCTCTCTAGTTCACATATAAGTTCCAAGTGAAGGTTACACCTGGTAACAAGGGCCTTGTGGTTAAAGAGGGTCCCTAAGGGCTGCTGCATGAATTGTGCTACCCTAAGGGACCCCTCACCTAGCACATGCACACTGCCACTGCAGCCTGCTTGTCTTGGTGCAGACAAAACTGAAAAGTCGACATGGCACACATGTCTGTGTGCTATGCCCATAGACACTGCATGGGATGTTGGTAAGACACCCCTCTAGCAGTCCTTAGCCCTAAGTCAGGGTGCACTACATCTCCTTTGAGGGCATATCTGCATAGGCAGAAATGTCTCAGCAATATCCTTGTTGATTCCTGGATATTGTAAGTGCCCAGGGAAGCCAATAGTAAGTATATGGGCTGGACACTCGTCATACTCATTATGAGTTTCCCAGCTCCATGATGGCTTCACTGACGTATGGGATTTTTGGTACCGAACATCTCAGCATAAAAAACCTGCACTGTCTCCAGTGTCACATTTATTAAATAAATTGCACACAGTGGATCCTTTAGAGGGCTCCCCTGAAACCTACCAATCCTTGGTGTGGTCACTGACTGGCCTAAGCCACCCTGCTACAACCAGACAGTGTTATGACCTCATGGGGAGAGTACCTGCGCACTCTGAGGTCGAGAACTATGCCTTTCCTGGGTGGAGATGTTCACACCTCCTTGTGGTCAGGAAGAGTCATCTGTGGTGGGGAGCCTCAAATATGTTGCCACCTTTGTAACACAACCCCAGCCTCTCCTGTTAGAGGGAGCAGGCCCCCATCCTACCCTCACCCACTTTTTGGTGGAAGAAAAACTCAGAAAGAATGGGAGGTGTGCCCCCATCTGCCAACTCCACCCCTCAGGTGCTGGAAGCAAGGTGAGGTACACTTTTCAGTGCCCACCATCTTGAAGATGGTGTGACTTATCCAATCAGGGCTAGGTCTATGTCCCACTCCCCCGGGAGGTGGGCAAAATAAAGGGTGCAGCCACGCCATGTGAGGGGCCCATTGGCCATTACCTGTCACTTTCTTGTAACAACCCTAAATCTCGGATTTAGGTGGCATCCCTAAACCCTGAACTTCAGTTCCTGATGACCTAAGAAGAGCCAGAGAGTACAGAATTGCATCAGCAGAGAATACTGCACAGAACAACTGACTTGTACCCAGTCCTGCCGGCCCCAGCACTACCTACCTACCTTGCAGCCCTTGAAGATCCTGCACCAAAAGATGACTCGTCCTGCATTTCAGTGACCTTCCGAACACTGGGAGGACTTACTGTCTTCAACAAAGATCAAGACTTCTTAGAACAGCGGTTCTGTTCACCCAGCAACCATCTTCAAATTAAAGACCTGAAAAACTGGAAAGCCAGCCTCAGGTTCCATTTCTCCACCCGATCCCTTCAGCTTGAGTCCAATGTGACCCTCTGGTACCAGTGAGGTTCCCCAGCACTCCAGAGCCCAAGCTCACTGTGTGCTGACCACTTCAGGACTCCTTGACATCACCTGTAGCCTCTGTACGGAGACCCCCCCACAACCAGGACCCACTCCGGTAAGCCGTTTCCAATGCCAAAAGACACCCCTGCACTCCTCTGCCCTGGGCCTTGGTGAGGAAGACCAAATGTGTCTCTACGTCCTGAGCATCGCAACTTACCTCCGCAGTTGTTGTTTCACTTTGACCGGCTTCCTGGCCTGCAGCTTCTTTTCGATTTGACAGCTCTCCATTGCCTTCCACTGGGCACACGATGCTGTGTTGGCACCCTGCACCCTGCCACCCCTGTGCCGCTGGTGGTGTAGTATTGGTACGGCTTTGGACCCCATCCAGTTCTTGCTTCAACACCTGGAGATTGGTCTTTTAGGCCGCTGCTACTTACCTCCAGCAGTTTCTGTCTAATTGCCCCCAAAACCCATTCATTTGTACTGGGCGCCCGACCTCGATCTTGCACCCTGCACTCCTGTGCTGCTAAACCTTGCCTTCTATTGACCGTAAGCTTTCAAAGACTGTCTTGTAAGTCGATTTTATCCTCATGTATGCTGTATGTTTTCTTCCTTCCATAGTTTAACATTGCAAATTCTGAAAATTGCACTGTGTCCATTTTTTAACCTGAAAAGTATTTCTATTGAAAAACTTATTTACCTATGATGACGTTCTGTGGTTCTGCAAAATAAGTATAACCAAGGACTATTTTTATGAATTGGTCTGATATATATTCATGGAGTGTGTGTCTCGTGTATTGCAAGTGTGTGTACAACAAATGCTTAACACTGCCCTCTGACAAGCCTAACTGCTCGCCCACACTACCACAAAGGAGAGCATTCGTATTATCTACTTTAGCTGCTGTAAAGCCTCTGGAGATCCACTGGACTCTACACCTCTTTTTGGTATAGTATTTAGAGAGCCAGCTTCCTACAGGAAGTGACTTATCGGGTGTGCAAACCAGTTAGGTGGCAGCAAAGAAGAGCAACACTGGAGGTGTGGTATGGTAAGCAACAGACAGGATCAAATTAATTTTCCCTAATACAGCAGGTCTAGCAGACAGTACATTAGTGCTGCGTAGGGTCAACCTAAAAAATGATGCTGCCGCAAGCAGGATCTCACACCAGAAACTGATTCATCGGGAGTAGAAATGATGTGACCTACCCGCCTGACGTACTCCGCCGCCACCCTCATCGCTCTCAACACCGGCCGACTCCCAGATTGCCACCAAGCCACACCACGATGCACCCACGGACCTTTCAGCTGCCACGCCTGCAAGTTCTCCTGCACCCAGACCAGCCTCACACCAGCACCCGCCAAGTCGAACACCAGAAGCACCCACCTCAAGTGCATCCTGCTCAACACCCGCTCCGTCCACAGACACGCCATCGAACTCTGGAACCTCCTAGACGCCACAGCCCCTGACGTTGCCTTCCTCACGGAGACCTGGATGAACGCCTCTTCAGCTCCCGACATCGCCATCGCTATCCCAGAGGGCTACAAGATCGTCCGGAGGGACCGAAACGCCAACCAGATGGGAGGAGGCATCGCCATCATCCACAGGAACGCCATCCGTCTCACGACCAGCACCGACAACACCCTGACCAGCGCCGAACACCTGCACTTCCAGATCCACACCAACCCGAACACCACCCTCAGAGGCACCCTGATCTACCGACCCCCTGGACCACGCACGCAATTCAGCGAGGACATCGCCGACTTCGTCAGCCCGCATGCCCTCCCCTCCGCTGACTACATCCTCCTGGGAGACCTCAACTTCCATCTGGAGAACAACAACGACCACAACACCAGCACCCTGCTCGACAACCTCGCCAACCTGGGACTCAAGCAACTGGTGTCCACCCCCACCCACCTCGCCGGACACACACTCGACGCCGTCTTCTCATCCAGCACAGACATCGTCTTCAGCCACGCCACAGAGCTTCAATGGACGGACCACAGCTGCGTCCACTTCACCTTCAAGAGAACGACGACCCACCATCACCGGCAACAGGCCGCCCGCAGAAGCTGGAACAAGATCACAGCAGACCAGCTCGCCACCTCCCTGAGCCAGCACCCTCCTGCCAGCTCAGCGAACCCCAGCCAGGCCGCCGACAACCTCACGAAGTGGATCAGCAACTGCGCGGACGAACTCGCCCCGCTGAGGACCCCGCCTAGCAGACCCGGCAGCAAGAATGCCCCATGGTTCACCGACGAACTCAAGAGCTCCAAGAAGAACTGCCGAGCCCTCGAGAAAGTCTGGAAAAGCGAACCGACACCGGACAACAGGACCTCCTACAAACTTGCCACCCGGAAACACCACCAGCTGATCCGCGCCGCCAAGAAAACAGCATTCAAGGACCGGTTGGACAACAACGCACACAACGGCAAGGAACTCTTCAACATCGTGAAAGAGCTCTCCAACCCCAGCGCAGGAAACAACGACATCACCCCATCGCAAGACCTCTGCAACTCCCTCGCCTCATACTTCCACAACAAGATCACGGACATACACAGTAGCTTCAACAACCAACCAACGCACACCATGACCGACCAACCACCCCCACCCACCACCACCCTCCACGCCTGGACCCCGATCAGCACCGAAGACACCATCCGCACGATGAACTCCATCCACTCCGGATCACCGACCGACCCCTGCCCTCACCACGTCTTCAACAAGGCCAACGCTGTCATCGCACCCCACCTGCGAGACATCATCAACACATCCTTCGACACCACCATCTTCCCCGAGAGCTGGAAACACGCCGAACTCAGCGCTCTGCTCAAGAAACCAACAGCGGACCCCACCGACCTCAAGAATTACCGCCCCATCTCGCTTCTCCCGTTTCCAGCCAAAGTCATCGAGAAGACCGTCAACAAGCAGATGGCCGCCTTCCTCGAGACGAACGGATCCCTCGACCCCTCACAGTCCGGCTTCCGAGCCAAACACAGCACCGAGACCGCCCTCATCGCCGCCACCGATGACATCCGAGCCCTGATGGACAATGGAGAAACAGCGGCCCTCATCCTCCTAGACCTCTCCGCGGCATTCGACACGGTTTGCCACCGCACCCTAGTACGGCGCCTCAGCAACATCGGAATCAAGGACAAGGCGCTGGAATGGATCATCTCCTTCCTCGACGGAAGAACACAGAGAGTCCGCCTACCACCGTACAAGTCAGAGGCCTCCGAAGTCATCTGCGGCGTCCCCCAAGGATCATCTCTGAGCCCCACCCTCTTCAACGTCTACATGAGCCCCCTCGCGGCCATCGTACGCAAACACAACCTCAGCATAATCTCCTACGCCGACGACACCCAGCTGATCCTCTCCCTGACCAACGACCCCGCTGCCGCCAGAGCCGACCTGCACGAAGGGATGAAAGAGGTAGCCGAGTGGATGACGACCAGCCGCCTGAAACTGAACTCGGACAAGACGGAGGTTCTCATCCTGGGCTCTTCACCCTCCGCCTGGGACGACTCCTGGTGGCCTCCCGCCCTGGGCACCGCACCCAAACCGACAGACCATGCACGCAACCTGGGCTTCATCCTGGACTCCTCCCTCTCCATGACCAGGCAGGTCAACAACGTCTCCTCGGCGTGCTTCAACATCCTACGCATACTTCGGAAGATCTTCTGGTGGATCCCCACAGAGACCAGGAAGACCGTCACCCAGGCCCTCGTCACCAGCCGACTGGACTACGGTAACGCCCTCTACGCCGGTACCACCGCCAAGCTCCAGAAGAGACTCCAGCGGATCCAGAACGCCTCAGCCAGACTCATCCTCGACATCCCACGATCCAGCCACATCTCCGGACATCTGAGAGACCTGCACTGGCTCCCCGTCAACAAGAGAATCACCTTCCGCCTCCTCACCCACGCACACAAAGCCCTACACGACCAAGGCCCGAGCTACCTCAACAGCCGAGTCAACTTCTACGCTCCCACGCGCCACCTCCGATCAGCCAACCACGCCCTCGCCGCCGTCCCCCGCATCCGAAGAGCGACTACAGGAGGAAGGTCCTTCTCCTACCTGGCCGCCAAGACCTGGAACTCCCTCCCGACCGACCTGCGCCTGACCCAAGACCACCTCTCCTTCAGGAAGAAGCTGAAGACCTGGCTATTCGAGCAGTAGCGGCACCCCCCCCCCCCCCCAGCGCCTTGAGACCCTACGGGTATGTAGCGCGCTTTATAAGTGTCACTGATTGATTGATTGATAAAGCTGGATAGCGGCATGTAAAGCGACACTAACCACCCCAGTGTAACTTTTCAATAAATGAACCGTAAAAATAAACTTTTAAAAAATAATGCTTTGGAACAAGAAATTTGGAAGACTTCATAGAAAGCAGCCATGGAGGAGTGAGGAGAGAACAGCAGCCAGGGCAACAACCCTGACAACCCCAGCACCACCTTGAACTCTATCGCATTGGTCCCGGATGCGAAGTATATAAGTGTGAAATATGGCTACGTGTCACATTACAGAGGCCATAGTCTCCTAATGTATACAATGATATTCAAGTATGTGTGGCATATTGACTAACACTTGAATGTGAGTAGATAACAAGTATATTTTGTCATGTAAAGTGGCAATTCTTGTTTTACCTGCTTTATGTGTGTACTTGTCTTTTTTGTTTGGAGTAC
The DNA here is from genome assembly GCF_964204655.1 of Triturus cristatus. Taxonomy (NCBI): domain Eukaryota; kingdom Metazoa; phylum Chordata; class Amphibia; order Caudata; family Salamandridae; genus Triturus; species Triturus cristatus. The sequence continues at coordinate 64,696,898 of NC_140587.1, forward strand.
GCCTGGCTGGATTTGGGAACCGTTTACCATATGGAAATTTGGCAATCCTAGCCTGTGCCTTACATGCAGTAGACAGTGTCACATTGCCTTGCTGCAGTAGATGATGATATCATAGGTGCCATGTTCCCAGGTTGGTCAAGGGGTCCAACACCATGGGGCATATCAACAACAACCGGCGATAATTATCGCTCAGCGCTCTTAGCGTGAGGATAATTATCGCCGGCTAGCGTGAATTTTTATCGCTGAGATAGCGTGCTATTAGCAACGCTTATCTCAATAGCGATAAAAATCTACACGCTAACAGGCTAACGTGAGATTATCGCTGGAAACCCAGCGATAATCACACGTTACCTTGTTGATAGGGACAGGCAAACTTAGCCATGATATCCTCCTTCCATAGGATATCATGGCTAAGTCTGAAAATTAGCAGACGTAAAAAAGCAGCGTTAACCGCGGTTAGCGCTGCTTTTTTTGTCTCTAACAGGGTTAGCGACATTCTTGATAATAGGAGAAATGTCGCTTAGCGACATTTCTCCTATTATTTTACTCTGGAACGCCCCCTTTGCATCTCATTAGAGATGCAAGGGGAAGCGTAGAGTAAAAGGGTGCTAACATGCAAATTTGCGTGTTAGCACCCTGTTGTTGATAGAGTGCTAGTTTTATCTCTGCTTTTTTGGCTTTTAAAGCCAAAAAAGCAGAGATAAAGCCCTTGTTGATATGCCCCTATGATTGTTACATGTATACACCTCCCAATAGAGAAGGGTATGGTATTTAATTACTAATTACAGTGTGTTAAGTGACTTCAGCTGGTCAGATTCCTATTACACAGCCACTGCATTATTCCCTACTCCTGGGTTTTTGAGGCATAGGACTTTCAACGCATTGCTGGCTCAGCGTGCCGCTTGCAGACAATGCGTCACTTTTGGAAAAACTCATATATATTGGGGCGTCAGTTTTACAGTGGATTTTATGTGATAACACCTACCTTGAATATATTAATTCCTGCGTGCTGCAGTTGCTTCTGCTGCAGGTATAGTCCGACACAGGCCAACTAAAACTAATAGTATTGCCCACATTTGATGCTTTATTGCATACATTACAAGGAGGCCTATTTAGATATGCTAATGCTATATTTATCACACAAAATTAGGTGGAATGAACCCAAAGTCAGATATGAAACATGGTGGATTTTCAGAAACCAACCAAATGTGGTTATATGATTTAATAACCCAAATTATCAATTGAAATTCTCCAAAAGGCAGAACATGAATGATTACATTCTGGCAATATTTCCAAGAAAATTACAATAATTCAGGGCACTAAGTTGACAGCAAGATGATAATTGTTATTCCAGTTGCCACAGCTGTAGGTTTCTGTTGCCACACAGCCCCCTCACCAAAATGGAAGCTCTTCATTTAGTGTGATTTCCGTGTTTACAGCGGTATTCATTTACTATTAAAATGTAGTATTCATTTAGTATGCATGAAGACTAAGTAGTATGCCCACAAGCCGAAATATGCAAATGAGGGAATACTAGTTCTACTCAACTACCCTTCAAATACATGATGAACACTTCAATTGATTGCTAAAAGAAGACTAGTAGTATTCTAGAAGAATAGTATTTGAAGCTTAGTAGTATTCTTTTAGTGTTTATTTGCAGCTCTAGTGCTATTTCAAGAGCAAAATGAAGGCTAGTCTCATTGATTGTGACCACTGTTTGAAGACTAGTGGTATTCTTTGTGAGCAATATCTGAATACTAATGGCAATGATTGTGAAGACTCAAGCAAGAGTAGCAGAATTCAAATTGAATGTTAATTGAACACAAGTCGCATTAATTCTGATTAATTTATAGCAATTTTATTCATTTGGTTGCTTGCACAAGGCTTCTTTTAAATTATGGCTTTTGGACTAAATTTTATATGTTACATATCTTGGAAGTCAATGATTCTAATACGCCTGTTACAAACTCATTAGTCATGCTATTAGGAAGCATTTTATAATTGTGGTATGTGAGAAGACCGGAGCAAGAGATCGTAGGAGAAGCACAAAGCAAAGGAGCCAACCCAGACATACACAGGATTATACCAGGAAAACCCCTCCTCCTGCAAGTAGAGAGCCAGTTGAATTGTCGAGAACTTGACTGAATTCCCACTTGGTCCATGACAAGACAGGATCACCACCGTTTGTTTTCAGGCTACCCAAAATGAGCAATTGTGCAAAATTCAATTCAGATAAAAAAGTAATTGTTCTAATTCCTCCTATGTTAATTGTCCACCAGACTCCATTAATGTTAGAACCCTTTAAAAACAATTCACCAAACACGTTTGTGTAAGGCGTTTATGGCATTGACTTGTACATTTTCTTTTAAAGGAAATGCAGTTGGACACAAGTGTGTGATATGACATTTCAATGATATTTGCCTATGGAAGAGCTATTGGCTTTGCCAATGTGTTTTAGCCATGTTGTGCACTAGCTTGTGGAGTGTTGCAGTGTGGAATTGCGAAGATTGGAATAGTGTGTTGTAGAATGGAGTGGCAGATAGTGTCATGTATTGGAGTGACAGAGTGGAGTCGCGTTGAGTGGCGTACAGTGGAGTGGCATAGAGCAGAGTTACTAATCTGTTGCAGCATAGTGGAAGTCCTTTTGTGAAGGTTGATGGGTCATCTTTCTGTAGCCTATTGCTGTATTTGAGTTTTAAAGTAGTGCTTATGGAGTAAAACCTTTGCTAAGCCAGTGTCAACAACAATAAAAATGCCAAAATAATAAATGCAAAAATATGTCACAAAATGTGCTGCATTCATCTACAAAATTTGCCTTTTCTTACCACATAATTTCGTCAACTATGCCCCATGATTTAGTCTTCTTCAGCTGCATAATTCCAGTGGCCCCTACATAGATTGACAATTTCTTGAGATAATGGAAATACAGTTGCATGTTGATTCTCAAATATTTACCAGCAGCAGCGAATAAGAAGAAAAATGTTTAGTGGTGAGTAGTATTACTAGGATGTGTTGTGAGTGGGTGATGGTATAGTGAGCAAGAAGCACAGTGGCTTTGAGTAGGGTCTGGCAAAAACTGAGAGGGATATTGAGTGGTTTTGTTAATGACTGAAGATTAGTACTTCAACGAGCCTACAATGCAGTAGGCGTTTCTTCTTATTTTGTTTTTTAAGGGTCTGCATTTGGTAAACAGAAACTTATTTCCGAGATAGGCAGGTGATGAGTACAAAGGGAAAGTGCCAGATAATTAGGTGTTTTGGGTTATGTGGTCAAAGTTGCTTCTACTCACTTGGTTTCAAAATATGAGTTTCACTTATCTTTTTAGCAACCATTCTTACCTTGAAATGTTCTTATTTTTCCGACCAGTAGCAGGGCAATCTGATGAATAGCTGTAATAATTGACAAGGAGATATAAGTGATTTACTAATGTAAAAAAGTATTTTGTAAATAGGCACATAACATTGTGAATTCAACTTCTTAAGCATAAACTGAGACAGAATGTGTGGTTGAGTTTCACTAACCATACACCATATTATGGCATATTGAGTGGTGAATATCATAAATGTATTACACAGTCACCACAGTTTAGTTCTAGTTTGGCCAGAGAAGGCATTTTTCCTTTAATAGCCTTGATACCGTTTCGTTAAAAACATTTTTTTTTAAAACAAATCACTTTGGCTTCATCATGGAAAGTTATGCAGAAATTATACCAAAATTGATCAGCAAAATGTTAGAACTTTATAGAGAAAACCTGCTTTTGGTTATTTGGTGTAAATCGGTTCAGCCATTGTTGAGAAATTAGCATCAAAATGGAGATCATGATGAGCTGGTCTCTTGTCTTCGTGGACTAATGCATCCACTGTAGGAGTCTATTCATGACCTCACAGCAACGAGTTCAAATCCCAATCCATTCAGCCTATTATCCTGAGGTTGATAAAATGAGTACCATTGAGTTGGGTAACAACAAACATCTATTAATGAGCAACAAGATACCTTTTCGCTGAACGTGTGCATTACAAATGTACATGTTATGTTAGGGTAAACACCAGTTAAAACTTAAAAATAAATGAACCATTGGTGCCAAATAATCTGCGATTGGCCAATTCAAAGTGAAAGGGTGGAGCCTGATTGGCTGTCCACTAAATTGAGAATGTTGGGTCAGCCATCTCAATCCTCTAGTCCTGAAAACATGAAAGACCACATAGGGGTCAGGATAGGCATGCTTTGGCCTTTGGGACACCCCACTTTAATTCCCAACAGGTAAAAACAGAAAAGAAGAAGATTGGGCCGCAGGTACCCTGGTATCAGTGCCTGGTACTAGGGTACCCAGCACAGTAGCCACTGTGGTACCAATAAAACATTGAAATATAAAATACTAAACCCTACGGCCAATCACCACTTTGCACATGCGAAAGACAGGCACCATCATCTCATGGAAGCCAACAACAGGACAGGAATTCCTACCATTATACCCAACCCAGCATTTTACCAGAGGTAGCCAACATATCATGCGTGCTCACATATGGCCAAGAATGACCCTTTTTGTGACTTGGACAAAGTTTTCCAAAGGTTGGGTATCATGCAATGGTTGCCTAGTTGCCAAGGAAACCTGGACACTGCAGTGGTGAGAGACCTTGTTATGTGAAAACTGTAGGTGTGCATGAAATCATGAGTGACTCCTCACCCGTGTAAACATTTACAATTTTTCTGATAGGAACATCAGGAAGAATGAAGTAAATGAGAATACTAGCAGCTGAGGGACAGTATGAGTTAGCATACACAAATCTTTTATTGGTCCATCTATTTAAACTCAATTATATTTGGTGTTAGAATTTTCTATGTAGAAGCCTCTACTCCAGTGGTGGCTGCTTTCAATAGAAAGTGGTAGGGCAGCAGATATTTAAAAAAAGAAAAAAGGACTTACCTGCCGCTGTCCAGCTTCTTCCACGAGCGCAGTCCAGCTCCTAGACTGCGCACCCAATCTTGAAGCTGCTCTCATGGTATTACCCAGCATGACAGCATCACCAGGATTGGCCTGAGCGGACTGGTTTAAAACGCTCACTAAGGCACATGAGTCTGTGGCTTTTCTCTACCTGGAAATACAACACAGCTGGGTTAGAGAAATGTAAGTGTGCATGTTGGTTTGGCCGTCCTAGGTTGGCCGGCCAAACCAACAAGTGAACTAACAGTGCCCACCACTCCTCCTCCCTGCTATTGTCCCTAGAGGATGGCCCTGCCATAGACCCAGGCCACTTGGCCTAGACAAGGAAAAATAAAATGATAAATTGTTTTATTATTTTATTTTCCATCTGCTGGTTTTTAGCAGGGAGGGGCACTCCTTTGCCACTACGGAAGAGCCGTTGCTGCTCTATTCTCTACCCTCCCAACCCCACCACCTTCAAACCTTACCAGGAGAAAAGACAGAGGTGAAGACTAGGTAGTGCTTGAGAGATAGAGGAAGCTGGGAAGACTGGGAGCCTGGGTGTTCCCATCAGGTTTCTTTGGCCTTGAATATTTATGTAGTTGTGCCTCTATATATGATCTAACCTTAGGGTAAGAGCAAAAATAAAATCTGGTGGCATAGGATGTAAGTGGAGGAGGGATAGAAAATGGGAGAGAGAAGAACTATGAAAACAGTGGTCTAGATGGATGTTTCTTTGGGCATGCAGAGCAGGTGGTTACGAGCAATTTAGTACTGTGAATATGAGTGACACTTTCCCGCGAGCAAAATCAAGCAATGAAGATAAGCGAAATCCCCTTTAAAAAGAATCCTCCTAAGTAGTCTGCTTCGTGTCATGAGCCATCCAAGTGCACTCTGTCAGTGACCTACTCGGCGCCACTGCACAGACAGGGCAGGCAGAAAAAGAGGGTAGTCATGAAAAGATAGGTTTTAATAGGTGACTAAGACCAAACAGCTCATCCTATCATCGCAACTTTCCTGCATAAGTACCTCAAGCAAAACTTGATATTCAGCTATTAAGTGATGTGCCCAGAATCACAGGATTGGGATCCAATGATAGGACTCGAACCCGTGGCCAAAGTTTCAAAGTCTGCAGGTGTGATTGCAAGGCCATACCAATGGCTAGGTATGGCGATACAAATCCCCAAATTCAATCGCTACCACACATGCTTTTTATTAATAGATCATGTCATTCATCTGAGCATGAAGAGCCAATGTTACCAGGAGATCTCAGACACACTGCCTCAATTGGAAGTCTCACATTCAATGCCCTGCAGCGTCCCAAAAGCCCACAAATTATGGGATCTAAAATAGCTGCCAAGGTTTCGGATTGCTTATGCGAGGCATTTTCTGATTCAGTGTGATTATGAGTGACATTACAATGAGTATGAGTGGCACTTTCTCATGAGCAAAATTAAGCAATAAAGATGAGGGAAACATAGAAATTTCGGAAATTACAGCCATTTAAGCAACGAGAAACTCTAAGACCATCTTAAAACTTCTGCAATGCACCAGAAATGGAAGAGCTTGACATCAGGGTTTTTAGTGGGATGAAAAAAGTGGGAGTCTCTAAAAGGGGCATGCATGGCCTATGTAATTAAGCGTATGGCTTAAACACAAACCAAATTTCTCCAATGGCAGCACCTTGCAGGAAGAATTACTAGTAAAACAATGTTATTGCCATCTTATATCACACTCCACAACTGGGGAAGAAATGTGCATGGGACAATCACAACAAAATGCCCAGTCTTCAAAAAAATGCTTACAAATTCCTGCAGTGTTTCAGTGATAAAAAAAAGGTCCCCCCTTAACTTATGGCCTGAAACTCTTCATATCAAAATGAGAGAATGAATGAAAATGTAAAGTTTACGGGGGCTTTAAAGACACTCCTATGTACCATTTGACTCAACTGGGACACTTCTGTATACCACTAGAAGGAGTTTAAAAACGTGAAGACCTATCCATGGTAAAGTGTTGAAAATCAACACGTTGTTTATGTCTGCTTTCATTCTCTCGAAATAGTAATTTAAATAAACAATTGTCAAGCTTCGTACTGAGAGTGCAGCAGCCAACTCATACTAGAAAGGGTAGATAGAATGGGTTTTGACACTCAGTCTAGCGACTGTTAAATGCTGGTGTATTGGGTGAGCCCTCTAGATCTTTTCAACTATCATTCCGATTTTTCTTCCGCCCACCATGGCCTACAACATGGGGTAACCCACATCACCCACTGGCATCCAAGCAGTGGCAATGGCAGCATTTTAAGTGATCACACGTGAACATTAGCAGTGTGCTTCATTGTGCGGGCTTGTGGACAAATAAGTTATAATTGCCAATGTATTGTGTGTATAGATTATGCCTTCAGATAACTAATTCAAAACCAATATTACATATTCTTTGTGTCAAACTCCTTTTCCAGTGATAAACTTTCAAACAAAAATTATTTTTATATCCAAGCATGCCTCATTATAGGAAGAACCCATGCTGCTCGATTAAAATCACAAAGATTTATTTATATGTTTTAATGCAAACATACTGCCACCGTGTTCAGACAATAGCATTTTTTTGCTGCATAGGTTTAAATTTTTTTTATATATTTATATATCCGCAGCACTGGATTGCTAAGGTCAAACATATTGGCTGTGCCAATGCTTTGCCTAACCGTCATCGGTACGGTAATCTTTCTCCTTTGGACAAAAAGTGAAGGATTACTCATACTGCACCTGGTGGGAGCTCTCGACATTCTGCCTGTGGGTTCTCTCGTGTGGAAGGCGCAACTCTCTACTCTGCGCTGCAAATGGTCTCAAAGGGGGCCTTTAGGTCTCTTAAAGTGAGCTGCCACCCTTATGTACACCAGCTGTACTGAACCGCTAGTTCCTAGCTTTCATCGCACCCACAGCTAGCATACTTCAGTAAGCAGAGCGGTCTGTTTCTGGCGCAGTTGGGAAGAGGTCTAGCCCCACACCTTGTAAGAAATTATGCATTCCGGAAAAGGTGTGCTGAGTGTCTGACAAACTTAACGTCTCTTATTTGGGTTTTACTTGACAGTATGTGTGGTCTGTGGGAAGCTTGTATGCGGATTGAGGGCGGGGCTCCCTCAGGTTCCTAAGGGGAGTGGGGGCAGTGACAATTGCTAACCTTTAAGTGGAGGACTGCAGGGTGGGATCCTAACCTGGCCGCTCTATACGTAGGCAGTGCTAGTGCTTTGGACTTCCTACCTCTGCCAAAGCTTCCCGCGAAATGTAGGCCCCAGGCGGCTCCATTGCCCTAAGCCCCAGGCGGCTCCATTGCTGGGAAGAGTGAGCCATGTCGTGAGGCATCCTGGGAATTACGTAACCACGCAATCGCCACGTTCCCGCACTTCGAACACCGACGTTGGGGAATAATAACAAATCAAAAAGTAAAGTTCAAAGTAAACACAAAAGAAGGACGGATAAATAGTTCGCGAATCAGACTGTATACCCGTTATCTTGACGTGATGTTAGGAACAAGAACCCAAGGCTGCAGAAATAATAAAACAATACGTTGTCATTTAACATAGCTTTGAAGCTCCCGTCTTATGAGGATACAATTTACTCGGCTAGCTTTTCAAAATAGATGCCTTAAATTCAATAAATATAAGGTTACTCCAGGAATCCTATATCATTCTTTAGGAATTGGTTATTTGTTTGTAAAACTATTTTTAACCGCTGTCGTTTTAGGCGTGAAGACACATGCATTGCTCATGATATGAATACTTATGCTTCAAAATGGCTGCCGCTTGTCCACGAAGACAGATACGTTGATGCTATTTTGCCCCTTTTTTGTTTCTCTAAGGGAAAGTTCTTAGAAGACGGGTGTTGTGCAGATCGCGGTCCAATGAACTTCGGGGAGCATTTCCGATTGGTTTAGAAGTGTCTGATCTTGACATTGGCCCGAGAAATCTCTCATATTGGCCGATGTAATTAAGAGCGTGGCTTAAAACACTTATGCTAAAACTCTGTACTTAGCATACTGTGCTGCCCCACTGGTATTTTGCTGCCTTATTTGCCCACGTGAGCTCTTTTGTGCACTGTGGGAGAAACACTTGGGTAGGAGAAAGCTAGCACTGTGAGCTCTCGTGTAACATGTGCAACACTGGGATAGAAAAGTGCTGATTTCTAATGCTTAGCTGTATCTGCTGGCTTGTTCTGGGTACGCCTCATCTGCACGGGGACATCTTTAGCCCCTGCACAGACTGTCCCCACGCTGCTTCTAATGGAAGACAACTGGGGCATTCGGCTCCTGTCAATGCCACTCATGGCCAGGCCCGGACTGGCCATAGCGGGCACCGGGCAATCCCCCGGTGCGCCGCACGGGTGGGGCCGGTTTTGGGCCCCTGGGGGCCGTTTTTGTTACAGGGCCGTTTTTGCAGCATAGCTGCAAAATCGGCCCTGTAACAAAATCAGCCGAAAACCGGCTCTGGCAAAGAGCTCGGCGGCACCCCCAAGCCCCGGGGGGCCGGCCGAGCACTTTGCCAGGGCCGGTTTTGGTTCCCAGTCCGGCCCTGCTCATGGCCCATCAGGTAACCTCACGGCTGCTCAAGTGCAGGTCTTTGCAGCGGGTGCCTGGAGGACAAGGGCTCGGATTTGAGCTAACATATATAAAAAGCAACTGTTGAAAATAAACTGAATTTGGGATTTATTATCTGCATAGCACATAGGCCTTCTAGCATTGAAGTCTCTGCTAATGCGTGCACTGTAGGTTTAATTGCAGAGTTAAAAACACCCTAAACCCTAAAACAGTATACCCCCAGCACGGCCCTCCCCTGACCCCCAGTCCAGTCCCCACACTCAAACACTACCCTGCACGACCCCCCAGCACTACCCTAAAATACTACCCTACACTACACTACACAAACACCACAACACTACCCTAAAACATTACCCCCAGCACGACCCTCCCCCGACCCCCAGTCTGGTCCCCACACTCAAACACTACCCTGCACAACCCTCACACTACCCTAAAACACTACCCTACACTACAGAAACACCACAACACTACCCTAAACCCTAAAACACTACCCCCAGCATGACCCTCCCCCGACCCCCAGTCCGGTCACTTCACTCAAATGCTACCCTGCACGACCCTCCAGCACTACCCAAAACCATCCACTACACAAACACCACAACACTACCCTAAAACACTACCCCCAGCACGACCCTCCCCTGACCCCTGTCCAGTGCCCACACTCAAACACTACCCTGCACGACCCCCCAACACTACCCTAAACCCTAAAACACGACCCCCAGCACGACCCTCCCCCGACCCTGAGTCTGGTCCCCACACTCAAACACTACCCTGCATGACCCTCCAGCACTACCCTAAAGCCTAAAACACTACCCTACACTACACAAACACCACAACACTACCCTAAACCCTAAAACACTACCCCCAGCACAAAGCCCCAGTCCGGTCCCTACACTCAAACACTACCCTGCACGACCCCCCAGCACTACCCTAAACCCTAAAACACTACCCTACACTACACAAACACCACAATAGTATAATAAATAAGGCATACAAATAGTATAATAAATAAGGCAACGATCTACCATTCAGCATGCAGCTTGAATAGAATGTTAATAGTAGTCTGGGTAAAGTCCAGTAGTATTCAAATTGTTTGTATTCACTGTTAGTTGCTTACCTCCTGAGGCACAGCCGGGAGACGTTTGTTTGTTTTAAATATTGAAAATCACATGTTTTTAACTTCACTCTCCCCCTGATCCCTGCACACGTTATTGTCTGCAGGCACTTGCTGATTGCCTAAAACGAGCGCTGGGAAGATCACAGTACCGCGCTAAGGAAAGACCATTTCCCCCCGCCCGGAGCAGGACACGCCCACTCCGAGGCCACGCCCCCTAGAACCTGAATAAATAGCGCGCCGTCGCGCTGGGCGCTTGTTAGTTGCTTACCTCCTGAGGCACAGCCGGGAGACGTTTGTTTGTTTTAAATATTGAAAATCACATGTTTTTAACTTCACTCTCCCCCTGATCCCTGCACACGTTATTGTCTGCAGGCACTTGCTGATTGCCTAAAACGAGCGCTGGGAAGATCACAGTACCGCGCTAAGGAAAGACCATTTCCCCCCGCCCGGAGCAGGACACGCCCACTCCGAGGCCACGCCCCCTAGAACCTGAATAAATAGCGCGCCGTCGCGCTGGGCGCTTGTTAGTTGCTTACCTCCTGAGGCACAGCCGGGAGACGTTTGTTTGTTTTAAATATTGAAAATCACATGTTTTTAACTTCACTCTCCCCCTGATCCCTGCACACGTTATTGTCTGCAGGCACTTGCTGATTGCCTAAAACGAGCGCTGGGAAGATCACAGTACCGCGCTAAGGAAAGACCATTTCCCCCCGCCTGGAGCAGGACACGCCCACTCCGAGGCCACGCCCCCTAGAACCTGAATAAATAGCGCGCCGTCGCGCTGGGCGCTTGTTAGTTGCTTACCTCCTGAGGCACAGCCGGGAGACGTTTGTTTGTTTTAAATATTGAAAATCACATGTTTTTAACTTCACTCTCCCCCTGATCCCTGCACACGTCATTGTCTGCAGGCACTTGCTGATTGCCTAAAACGAGCGCTGGGAAGATCACAGTACCGCGCTAAGGAAAGACCATTTCCCCCCGCCCGGAGCAGGACACGCCCACTCCGAGGCCACGCCCCCTAGAACCTGAATAAATAGCGCGCCGTCGCGCAGGGCGCTTGTTAGTTGCTTACCTCCTGAGGCACAGCCGGGAGACGTTTGTTTGTTTTAAATATTGAAAATCACATGTTTTTAACTTCACTCTCCCCCTGATCCCTGCACACGTTATTGTCTGCAGGCACTTGCTGATTGCCTAAAACGAGCGCTGGGAAGATCACAGTACCGCGCTAAGGAAAGACCATTTCCCCCCGCCCGGAGCAGGACACGCCCACTCCGAGGCCACGCCCCCTAGAACCTGAATAAATAGCGCGCCGTCGCGCTGGGCGCTTGTTAGTTGCTTACCTCCTGAGGCACAGCCGGGAGACGTTTGTTTGTTTTAAATATTGAAAATCACATGTTTTTAACTTCACTCTCCCCCTGATCCCTGCACACGTTATTGTCTGCAGGCACTTGCTGATTGCCTAAAACGAGCGCTGGGAAGATCACAGTACCGCGCTAAGGAAAGACCATTTCCCCCCGCCTGGAGCAGGACACGCCCACTCCGAGGCCACGCCCCCTAGAACCTGAATAAATAGCGCGCCGTCGCGCTGGGCGCTTGTTAGTTGCTTACCTCCTGAGGCACAGCCGGGAGACGTTTGTTTGTTTTAAATATTGAAAATCACATGTTTTTAACTTCACTCTCCCCCTGATCCCTGCACACGTCATTGTCTGCAGGCACTTGCTGATTGCCTAAAACGAGCGCTGGGAAGATCACAGTACCGCGCTAAGGAAAGACCATTTCCCCCCGCCCGGAGCAGGACACGCCCACTCCGAGGCCACGCCCCCTAGAACCTGAATAAATAGCGCGCCGTCGCGCAGGGCGCTTGTTAGTTGCTTACCTCCTGAGGCACAGCCGGGAGACGTTTGTTTGTTTTAAATATTGAAAATCACATGTTTTTAACTTCACTCTCCCCCTGATCCCTGCACACGTTATTGTCTGCAGGCACTTGCTGATTGCCTAAAACGAGCGCTGGGAAGATCACAGTACCGCGCTAAGGAAAGACCATTTCCCCCCGCCCGGAGCAGGACACGCCCACTCCGAGGCCACGCCCCCTAGAACCTGAATAAATAGCGCGCCGTCGCGCTGGGCGCTTGTTAGTTGCTTACCTCCTGAGGCACAGCCGGGAGACGTTTGTTTGTTTTAAATATTGAAAATCACATGTTTTTAACTTCACTCTCCCCCTGATCCCTGCACACGTTATTGTCTGCAGGCACTTGCTGACTGCCTAAAACGAGCGCTGGGAAGATCACAGTACCGCGCTAAGGAAAGACCATTTCCCCCCGCCCGGAGCAGGACACGCCCACTCCGAGGCCACGCCCCCTGGCTTTTTGGTCCATAAGAATGTGTCTGCACAGGAAGCGCAGCGGACGAGCGCAGCGGGCGCGACGAATGCGCGCCGAAGGCGCTCATAAGGCAAGCTCGTCTGCGCTCGTCCGCGCCGAGACCGGGCTAAGGGCCACCCTCCCTGATCCTCCATCTCCACATCCCGCAACCATCACCTTACCAATAACCTACACTCCGGATCAACTCCTCAGCATCAAACAAACAACCAGGTACCCTCATTTATTACCAAATTTTAACTACAACGATCCTAGGTTCGGACCACTCATGTGTCCCACTTGCACTGAGACGCCACTCATCTCTCCCCCTATACCTCCCCCTCTTGTAACAGCAGCCCTCATCAATGCAAGATCCCTACCAAAACATAAATGTGAAATTGCTGAGTTCATAGACTCGCATCAGATAGATATTCTATTCATCACTGAAACTTGGGGAGACGAGGCCTCTGGCCCTGATTTCAGAGACGCCACACCAGACAACTACTGTGTGTGTAAACTGGACAGACCTATAGGGAAGGGCGGAGGAGTCGCAATCATGTACAAAGATCACCTTAAAATATCTACTACAGATACAACCTATCCTGAATGCGAGGCCCTCCTCTTCTCAATAGGCATATCCAGCAAAGCAACATTTAAAGGTATGCTCATCTACCGCCCTCCAGGATCCAGAGCCAAATTTCTAGCACGCCTGGATCACATAATCGAGACATCTATTGGAGCACCACAGTTCACTATTCTAGGTGATTTTAACTTTCACCTCGAAGTTTCAGAAGACCCTGACACAAAAATGTTGCTTGGAGACTTAGAGACTGCCGGTCTCACACAAATTGTTAAAAAGCCCACGCACATAGCAGGCCATACGTTGGATGGAGTATTCACCAACTATCCCGAAATTTCCATCACAGAGGTCATTCCTCTAATTTGGACTGATCATTCTGCTGTATGCTTCTCCATCCCTATCAAACCCACGCCCCCTAGGCTGTCTCTTTCCCACTCTACTACATTTAGAGACTGGAAGAATTTAAATCTTGAACGTCTCACTCAGATGATTCAGGATAGTCCACCACTTAATGAGCATGATCCCATAGGAGCGTCAGACACTTATACGGAGATTCTGATCGAAGCCTGCAACAAATTGGCTCCTCCCAAAACCTCCCACCGTACTAGAAATCGTTCATCAGCCCCCTGGTTCTCTGAGCAGCTCAGACTTCAGCGTCAGTACTGCAGAAACCTTGAACGGCAGTGGCGCCGTAACTTTAACACATCTGACAAGATTAGTTACAAAAGCGCTCTCATTAACTATAAAAAACTCATAAAAACAGAAAAAACTACATACTATACAAGCCAAATTAATGAGGCGAAAAACTCCTCAGGGAAACTATTTCAAGTAGTAACCTACCTGTCCAATCCTTCTGTTCCTCAGTCAGAAGGGTCTCAAGCCCTTTCTGATACATTAGCTAATTTTTTTGAGGACAAGGTTAGAGCTATCTTTAACACATTTACACCTGTGGTAGCGACCACTCCCTCTCATTCCGCAGTTGACACCGGCCCTTCATTCACAGGTTTTGAACCTACCTCCTGTGAATTTATTCAACCACTGATTGCTCGAACCAAATCCGGCTCACCTTTGGACCCTTGCCCTCCTAACATCCTTAGCCTCATTTCGGAGGTTATTGCCCCTCCCCTAACCACCATCTGCAATGCAATGTTTGAATCCGGTATATACCCCCCGCAGTGGAAAAAAGCAATAATCAAACCACTGCTAAAAAAACCTAGTCTAGACCCTCTCCTTCCTGCTAGTTATAGGCCTATTGCCTGCCTCCCATTCCCTGCAAAGATCTTTGAAAAGATCATGAATATTCAGCTGTCAAATTACATCCATCACAATAATCTACTGGATGATACCCAATTTGGGTTTAGACAGGGACACGGAACAGAGACGGCTCTGCTGAAAGCAGCAGATGAGATTAGGTCCACAATGGATAATGGAGGAGCCGCAGTTCTCGTACTCCTGGACTTATCTGCGGCCTTCGACACGGTCGATCACGCCACCTTGATCGACCGTGTCGAAGCCATAGGAATCACATGCAAAGCAAAAAACCTCTTGGCCTCATTCCTGTCGAACCGTCCACAAACAGTGAAATTAGGCAATTTCACATCCCAGACCTTCTCCTTGCCATGTGGAGTACCTCAGGGATCCTCGCTAAGTCCGACACTATTTAATATCTATGTGTCGGACCTGGCGAGGGTCATAAAATCCTGTGGAATCTCCCTCACTACCTATGCTGACGATACCCAATTGGTATTATCGATACATAATGACGGAATCTCAGTAGCAGCCAATTTCCAAATGGGAATGAAGGCAATAAGCTCCTGGATGTCATCCAACTGTCTTAAACTCAACTCCGATAAGACAGAAGTGATGACATTCGGGAGGCTTCAACCCACCTGGTCCCCTCAATGGTGGCCTCACCAGATGGGACAACCGCCAGAACCTGTGACGAAGGTACGCAATTTGGGCGTTATCTTCGATAACAAATTGACATTCCGGCAACACGTCAATGCTGTGGTTTCTTCTTCCTTCCACGTACTAAAAAGGATAAAAAAAATAATCCCATACCTTCCGTCACATGCAGGTAAAACCTTGGTCAGTACATTAGTATTCTCCAAAACTGATTACTGCAATGCATTGTTACTCAATACACAACAAAAGGTTCTTAATAAACTACAAACTGTCCAAAACGCTGCCGCTAGAACACTGCTATTAATCCCGAGATTTGCATCAGTCTCCCCCTACATCAGACAATTACATTGGCTACCGGTGAGGAGCCGCATCAAGTTTAAGGCTTTATGCATTGCATATAAGGCCATTCACGATCAAGGACCCTTATTCTTAAGAAAAGCCTTCCGACGGCTCGAACATACTAGAACTCTGCGGTCATCCGCAGCGCACCTACTCATGGTACCCCGTACAAGAAGGGCCAACTGGGGCGACAAACGCTTTGCTGTTGCCACGGCCAAAATGTGGAACGCCCTTCCCCTAAACATTAAGATCGCTCCGACCCTTCTTAACTTCAGAAAGCAACTAAAGACATGGTTGTTCCCTGCCTAATTCCCCTCCCCCCCCTCCTCCGGAGAGTCCTGCAACTACAGCGCCGAGACACCCTAAGGGTATTTGCGCGCTCTAAAAATCGCATAAAAATAAATAAATAAATAAATAAATTCACTAAATGTTCTGCATTGTAAATGAAGACTATGCGATTACAAGTAAGTATGTGCTTAGTATTCTGTTAGTATTCAAAAAGTACCACTCACATATTAGTAGTCTTCATGCACTAGCCTTCCCAAAAAGAACACTATTGAATGCTAAAATTGGCATAAATTAGTCTTCGAATGCTATAAAAATACAGGTTAACCACTAAATGTAGTATTCGACTTCGGTAAGGGAGATTCCAGTGTAATGCCAATGTCTGCAACTTTTAAAACGGCAGCATCACTGATATGGAAACCTCAAAAATGTTGAAAATCTTTCATCCGAACTTTTAGATTTGGGGTTTGCTTTTTTCAGTTCAATAAGCTTTATTGAACATATAATGTTTATACAACATAGGCCTATATATGACAACTTAGATGATGGTAGCCAACATACAAAGTAATAAGCATATGCAATGCAATTGGTCTCGCCTTTGGGACCTTATAAGTATTTAGGCATGCAACACATTATCGCACATTACTGCAAAGTAGCCTTGCTCACATATTAGGAAATGTAAATTCTGCTAAATATTCAGAAATTTATTTTTTCAGAATGTTTACAGCTGTACTCTTAGAGCAATGCTGATTTAAGGGTTCAAGTACATGCGCCTACACAGTTTCCTTTAAACATTAGCATTGAAAGATATGTATTGTATAAAAAAAGAGATTGGTAACAAAATAAAGTAGGGTATATGTTGGTGTACTGCAGTACAAGAGCAGGTGCCTGCCAATGCCCCTTCCACCTGAAAAGAAAAACCACTAGTAATAATGGACCCTTTAAATCTTTCCACCCAGTTACCATGATAATATTTATGCGGCTTAAGGATTTACAGGGGTGTGATGATTGAATGGCCCTGCCAGCTGCTCGAGTTGACAAGTCAGGTCGTTTTAGTCCTAATTAGCTGTTCTTTTCTCCTGCAAGCAGCAAGGGGTGGTTTGTATATTTGGCGTGCCGTACCAGCCGAGGGCGAGCAACAGGGCAGCCGTTCACAGAAAAGATCGGTTGGACAACCTACGCACACAGTAGTTTGGAGCAGGACTGACTTCGGGAGGGGACAGTGAGTGATGATTAGTCCCCATTCACTGTTTCTGACCAGCAATCGGATGATTCACAGCCAGGCTCGGAATGGAATAGAAAATAGGGCCAGGAAACAAAGTAGAAGTGACCCTCATTTGTGAATTTGATGAAAAAGTGACAGTTTTGCAAATTGGGGCAATTTTGAACTAAAGAGAAAATACATGGAGCACTTCCCATTCTGCTTGCCACCCGCACACCTGAGTAGCTACAATAACTGATAGTGGTACAGGGGGCTCCACCTGAAGGGCGAAGGCATCCGTCAAAAACACAGCATAGGGGTGAGCAGTCAGGAGGCGGCACAGGGAAGGGGCCAGTGAGAGCGCTACCGCCTGGGTAGCGACGATCTTGGACCGATGTACTTGCTAGCAGTAAAAAAACGTAACCATGGAGACTGAGGCAAAATGAACGAACACAGGGAGCTGCTCATTCTTAGGGCGGCGCTGTGTCAGCTAGGTGCGCTACTGATTTTAAAAGCTACCTTTTTTGCTTTAAATATTTGTTTCGATATTTTTCCCTGCTTTTAAACGTCCCCTTACACGCACTATAAACTGGGTCCTCACCGCTGTTTGGCGGGTCCTCCATAGCGCGTTTAGCGCCCTTCCCGTAATTCTTGGGCGACATCTTGGATAGGGAAAGCTGTTTGGGCGCCAGGCGACGTAGCGCTACAGCTGTTAGGGATCAGGTGGGCTGCTTGTGGCAATCACCAGGAATTTATTTAAGCAACCCTGCTAGTTTTGCTTGCAGGTAAGGCTGCTCATTCTTAGGGCGGCGCTGTGTCAGCTAGGTGCGCTACTGATTTTAAAAGATACCTTTTTTGCTGTATTTGCTTTAAATATTTGTTTCGATATTTTTGCCTGCTTTTAAACGTCCCCTTACACGCACTATAAACTGGGTCCTCCCCGCTGTTTGGCGGGTCCTCCATAGCGCGTTTAGCGCCCTTCCCGTAATTCTTGGGCGACATCTTGGATAGGGAAAGCTGTTTGGGCGCCAGGCGACGTAGCGCTACAGCTGTTCGGGATCAGGTGGGCTGCTTGTGCCCTATATAGAGCCCTCATGCAGGCGTGTGTGCCGCAGTAACTCCGGAGTCACGCCAGAGTCCAGCCCGTCTGCGCCCGTCCGCGCTAAGGACGGGCGGGACAGCGGGGAGACATGGCGGATTGACCGGGGGACCATCGGGACCGGCTACACGAGGCAGGACTTTATGACTGTCCTAAAGTTAGGACTCCTAACTTCTGTGAATACCGAAATGAGTAAGTGCCTTCTGTGAATACCAAAATGAGTAAGTGCCTTCTGTGAATACCAAAATGGTAGTAAATTCAGGATTTTGTCTTAAGTTAGTTCTGTGAATTGGGCCCGCAGTTTTCTTTTACCCTAGCTTTCACCACTGGTTTTGTGATCGTGACAACATTGCCCGCCAATTTTGAATCAACCTCCCTCTCTGCAAATCTTGCGTTTCGAAAGAAAATCCCGTTTGCGTGACGTATTCACCAACACTACGTCTTAAACAAAGTAAAATAGGTCCAAGTAGGCGGTCATTTTCGAGTCAGGCACTACTCATTTTAGGCATAAAAAGAACGAATGTGAGTTCCTTTAGTTATTTCTCTGAGTTACATAAGACAATGAGGGTTACAAGATGCAGGTGTCACATGTCCTTTATACCTCACTGTGGTATTTTAGAAGGATTACAATTTATGAACTGCAGGTAACAAAAGGATCTCTGTGTAAAAAGCAGTAACCCACTTTACTACCTACATAACATAAAAATCTGCCATCTGCATGTTAGATTATGTGCTTTGCAGGAGACACATTTACCTTCTTTACTACTTTGATTCAAACCTGGGGCCTCATTAACTAGAAGTGGCACATCGCTGCGTGAAAGCAGCAATGCGCCACTTCTCAGTGCGTCCTCCTTGCGACACCAATGATGTGTCATATTTACAACATGACGCAATGTTGTACCTGGCCCTTTTGGCCGGATGGTCCCTAGACTTTTCGCCTTCCACCGGTACTTTTTCTGACCTGTTGTTGGCTATTCTATGACTCTGGGCACTTTACCACTGCTGTTCAGTGCTAAAGTGCATATGCTCTCCCTATTTAAAATGTATATGTTGGATGGATTCCATGATTGGCTTATTTGGTTTACTGTCAGACCCCAGTAAAGTGCACCAGTAGTGCCAGGGGCGTGTAAATACAAATGCTGCTGGTGGGCTTGCAGCACGGGTTGTGCCACCCACAGAAGCGGCCTAGTAAAATGTACCTAAGTTTTGCCATTGCAGATCCTGCGTGCAGTCTGGTACTGTCATGCTGACTGGGTAACTGCACACACTTGCCAGTCCCTAAACCTTCCCTTAACTTCATATCAGTCACCCCTATGGTAGGCCCAAGAGCAGGGTGCATTGTAAAGCATAAGGTAGGACAAGCCCTGATGTGTGTGGCATGTCCTAATAGTGAATTACAACCACTTTCGTTTTTCACTATTGTAAGGCTACCTGTTCTCCATAGGCCAGAATGGGCTGTTAGAATTGTTACATTCTATGACCCTAACAGACCCAGGGAACATGGTAGAAATTCGAGTTTAGTATGCCTGAACTCAGAATAATTAAATACATCTTTTAGTAAAGTTTATTTTAATATTCTGTGTTTGCAAATGCCACTTTTAGAAAGTTGGTATTTGCTTGCTTAACCATTTCAGCCCGCCTCTGCTATGATGTGTATCTGCCTGTCTGGTTTGTGTGAGTGACAGGGCTGGGGAAACCCAGAGGGGCAGGGCTAGGTAGCCTAGTGGTGAATGGAGAGATTGACATCCAGATGGGTGGGAGGAGTGCACCTAGACTCTGAATAGGGCTGTGCTCTGCCACCACAATGCTGGCTCCACCTCCTGTGGAGCGGCTGATGTCTCTGCCCTGCACCCTGAATACAAAGGCAGAGTCATGTCAACAGAGTGCTCAAGAACTGGTTTGGACTGGGCAAAGGCCCCTCAACCCCAGAGGAACAAAGGAATTAGGGGTATAAGTATTGGGACCCTGCTCCCAAGAAATTAGATCCTGCTTGACAAGAAGAACCTCTGCCTGAGGAGAAGGAACTGGGAAAGCTGTAAGGAGGAGTACTGTCCCTGACCTGGGGGATTGGCCTGCAGTGGTTGCCTTGCTGCTGGAAGGAGAGGAGAAAGACTACAAAGACTTTATTTCAACTTGTGTTTAAAAGATCTCCAAGGGCTTGAACTGAGCTTGCCCCCTGAATGAAGTCCCAGGACCAGTGGACTTCACCCCCAGCTCCCCAGAGTCTTTTGGAAGTGCCTGCTGCTGTTGTTGGTCCTTCTGAGGGACTGCGTGTCACAAGGAGCTGGAAGCGCGATGCAAGGAAGAGAAGCGTGCCGCCGTCAGAGCTGTTGCCGCCGCATCTCGCAGAGAGTGTCGCCGCTGCAGCATCGCATCGAGCGGAAGCATCTCGCATCATTCCGGAAGTGTCTCACAACGCCGAAGAAGCGTGTCGCCATCGCAGCCATCGTAGCTGTCGCATTGCACCGCATCAAGAGAAGAGTCTCGCATCGAGGAGGAAGCGTGTCGCCATCGCAGCCATCATAGTTGTCGCATTGCACCGCAACCAGAAAAGCGCCTCGCATCCACGGAGAAGCGTGCCGCCGTCGGAGCCCCTGTCGTCGCATCTCGCAGAAGGTGTGTCGCCGCTGCAGCATCGCATCGAGCGGAAGCGTCTCGCAACGTCGGAGAAGAGTGCCGCTGCCAAGGCCGCTGTCATCGCATCTCGCCAAAGGTGACGCCGCTGTAGCTGACGCATCGAGTCGAGCCTTCTCTGCAACATCGGAGAAGCGTAGCGCATCTGGAAGATCCCGTCTTTATTTCTTTTGCACCAAGAACTTCAACGCATCTGCATCGCTGCAACACTTTCGTTGCCCTGCGTGTCGCATCTAAGGTACATTGACTTAAAGTGTCGCATTTAAGAACTTAAGAGAAACTAAGCAATCTTCTACCAACTAAGCAACCGTATTCTGTATTTTTAATCGTTTAATGGTCTTGTGATAATCCTATATAAAGAATCCTTATTTTTAATATAAATACCTGTGTGGTGTCCATTTGTAGTGTTGTCACTTGGTTACTGTATGTGTTCACAAATGCTTAACCTATAACGCTCTGAGATAAGCCTTGTCTGCTCGCGACAAGCTACCTAGAGGGCGAGCAGGGGTTATTTTAGGAGTTTAACCCCTTACCCTGACTAGAGGAAAGGTTCCCTGCTTGTCACAAGTACCTACCTGTGCCAACCAGAGAACCCGGATTCTAACACGCAACATGTCATAAGGAAAGACAGATACGTCAGTATAACTGACGCATCTATCACCACAAAAAGTGGTGCATTGCTAGAGTTGTGTCGGAAGCCCGACGCAACTCCAGCAATTTTCCTTTCACATGGGGCAAGCCCCATGTGAAAGGGCCTGCGTCACTCTTACGCCTGCCATGAAGCAGGCGTAAGGTTGTGATGCATCGGTGTCCTATAAGTGGCGCAGCGAAATCTCATAGATTTTGCTGCGCTACTCCTACGACCATTTCTTGTGGGAGGACGCCCCCCCTGCATACATTATACCTGACGCAGGTATAATGTTGCTCAGGGGCTTACGAAATGACGCATCTGCCTAGACGCATCACTTCGTAAATATGGCGCTACATGGCGCATTATTTACGCCACCGCTGCGTCACTAAAAGTGACGCCATGGTGGCGAAAAACTGGCGCAAGGGGCTCATAAATAAGCCCCCTGGGAATTTACAAAACACGGATCTCTCCAGCAGGTGCAATAACCACCAGAGTTATCTCACCATTATTACTGTTCCCTGAGATTGACTGGGCACCTTTAAGGCAGATGCCTTAACCCAATCAAATATTTTAAAATGAAGACTTTGCAACCAATTAAGCAGAACAGATCTAATACCATGCTTCTCCTTGTTGCCAATTTCTTTGTGGCAGTGTTTAAAAAAAAAAATGCATTAGTTGAGGCCCAGATTTTGCGTCGGGATTGTGGCACTTTTTTTAACACAACTCCAACGCCAAATCCAGTTTGTTAAATCTCATAATGAGTTTGATGAATCTTATAATGCGCATAAATCTACTCATGCTGTACCTGATAAACATATGTGTGAGGTCTTAATATCTGATGTCACTTCTTGTGATGTCACTTCCAGTGAGGTTACCACGTGTGATGTCACGCTTCCTGACATCATGCGCTGTGATGGCATGCTTCATGATTTCACCTGCATACTGCCTAATCTGGATAGTCTCCCCCCTTCTTTTTTCAGGACTTGTTCTCTGAGAGGCAGCATGGGTGTTCAAGCGAGTGGGGGCATCTGATTGTTTTTGAAAAGGGGAGATCGAGTTCGGAAATTGAATTGTGTGACCTGAGACGTAAAACCTCTGAAAATGGCAAAAGGAATGACAATTTGCACTTTGTCACTGGACTACCAAAAGTCACTCACAGCAGCGTGTCTGCCCGCGCAGAGTCCGTGAAAGTGGGCTGTCAGTGGTCAAAAAGAGTCTTGTAAAAATGTACTATTTCTTTTGCTATTCCTGAAACATTTCGGTGCAGGTTTGTATGACATGGGATTTAAGCAGAGTTGGATAGGTGGTGGCTAACTTCCTAAATCCAGCCTTTGTACTATCTTTCATGCTTAAACAAACGACAGCCTGTCTACCCACACCTCACACGCCGGGAATGTTTCTATTAATTACAGTTTTAGGATGATATTGGCTTCCTGCCATACACACACACACACCGTGTCTTGTCAAAGCCAACGAATCTGAACAAGGACAGTCCACAAAGAAACGTTTCTGTAAGCCAAGAGTGCGTGCAGTTTCACAAGGCACAATGATAGGTTAAGTAAAAAATACACATGCATTAAGAAAACGGGCATGCTTTACCTGGGGAAGAAACAGTTCACCTCTGCACAGTGCACGCCTCAGTTGCGTAGCCTGCAAATGCTGTCCGGGAAACGATGAGGCGTCAGGGAGAATTTGCCGACGATCACACTACGCCGAGTGTGTCAGCCGGGACTGAACGAGCGGCTGGCTCAATTGTGCAAGTGCGGCTACTGCCAGACGCACACCTCCGCCTCCTCCAATATATACCTGAGTTTATGCAGATTGGTTGGCACTTTGCCCTCTGAGCTCTGCAGAAGGGACTGACATTTGCTCGAAACCATCTGTGTTAATGTTCAAAACACTTGACTGGGACCATCGATTGTAGAAGGGATGCACATTGTAGTTGGTATCTTTTTCAATAATACAATTATATAATGGCGCATTTGTGTCATTTGACACCACCGGGAGGGCTGAGATACCCACCCGACATTTGTTTGGGGCTCTGAATTTTTGTGTGGGTGTAGTGATATTTCTCCAAAGCTAATGGTTGGCACATCTCGACGACTCGAAGGCACGTAAATGTTTTGCCCTGGGTAGTTAACAGATCGATGTTTGTCGTCAGTTGAAATTGGAGGCTCTACACATTTGGAGAATGAGTAAAGAGACGGCAGCATAACATTGCATAGTGTGTAGATTAATGCAAACCCCACTTGGCGCCATTTCAAATCCCACGCCCAACTCGAGTTTCCAGACTTGTCAGGAAGGTGACAGTTCACAAGACCGGAAGAATGGACGTGTTCTTGCAGCGTATCTGCTGCTTCCTCGTACAGGTGGAGCAGCAAATATGCCTGTCCAACCAATATCAAATATCTGTCCAAAATAAAACATAAACTATTGAGACAC
Source organism: Triturus cristatus (assembly GCF_964204655.1). Classification (NCBI taxonomy): domain Eukaryota; kingdom Metazoa; phylum Chordata; class Amphibia; order Caudata; family Salamandridae; genus Triturus; species Triturus cristatus. Next base: position 64,720,996 of record NC_140587.1, read on the forward strand.
GCAGACAAGTAACTACATCAAGATGCCACTCCTGATTTCGACTTGACTAATATGGCTGGCAAGGTGGCTCAGCTAGTTAAACATTTGCCTCTGACATCTAACGTCATTGGCAATTCAAGAGTTCAAAAAGTGTCGAAAACAACGGAGACTGCCCAGGTCATTTAAGTGGGAGTCAATGCATGTGATGACAGCAATACCTGGCAATTACAGTGAATAGAACGGACAGATGTGCTGTTGAAAACAGAAAGTATTGTTTGTACTACAAATTAAAATAGCGCACAGAGAATTTCTGAATTCAAATACGCAACTTAGACAACATGGGGGCAGATTTACAAGCCCCTTGCGAGACATTTACGTTGCCGTTGTTTCACTTCTGTGACGCAGCGGGGGCGTAAACCATGCACCATGTTGCGCCTTATTTACAATGTGACGCATCTAGGGAGATGCGTCAGTTGTAAAGCCCTGCGAACCATTAAACTTGCGTCAGGTTTAATGTATGCAGGGTGGGCGTTCCGTCGGACAAAGCCTCGGAAGAGTGACGCAGTGAAATCTACAAGATATCACTGAGTCACTTTTCCGACGCTGCTGCGTCAAAACCCTGCGCCTGCTTGAAGCAGGCGTAAGGCATGACGCATCATGTTAGGTATGGGCAGCCCCTGAGCATTGCTGGAGTTGCGTCGTGCTTGTGACACTGTCAAGAAAGACAACTGGGGTTGTAGTGCTGGTCTCACACCTCATACATAGAATACTTCATATACCTCTTGTTTAAAAAAACCCACCCCTTTGCCGTGCTCCAGCACTTCCTTTCAGTGATTAGCATTGTGTTTAACGTTTGGTGTAACTTATTTGTGAATCATGCTTTATGCCAGATGTTAATAGGACCAAACTATTGTTGCGCGTATGTTTTTTCTTTTACAATAATTGATGAATAGATATTTTGTTTCGTGATCACAACAGAATGAATACACTGTAGTATAGAATAATCTTTCGGTAGTTGATCTGTGCGCATCTGTAGAAAGAATCAAAAGGGTTTGTCAAGCTTGATTGAGTCCGCAGCAAACCGCCCGTAAAACGTAACGGAGCGTTCAAGCGTCTGTGCGTATGGAGCGCTTGGGTGCGGTTGACTATTTAAACCGCACCCAGCGTTCTGGAAGGCGCTTTGCCTTCTGTTTGTTCCCCGAGAAGGATCGCGTCTGAGGTTCCCGGCTTGGAAGTTCTCAGCCACTTACCTGGACATCTTCCAATGCAGATTTTCGGCAGCTTCGGTCTTCCGCTCCTGAAGTCTTCTTGTTCCTCGACGGCAGGACCTACGAAGGAAAACAAAGAGAAGGAGATAAGTGAATTTTAGTATTTAAAGGCGCCAAACGCAAGAAAGGCCATTTGAACAATCTAAAACAATTTTTGGAACTTTCAAGAAGAAATAGAACGGATACTTTTGCAAGACAGGAAACCGACAATTACACTAAGGATAATATGTTTATATTAATGTAAATTGTAGCATCGCATGTTATTTGTATTTTGTGCCAAAATTTACCAGACAACAAAAAAAGCGAGTGTTTGAAGAGATATATATAATTGTTCTTTTTGAGATTTATAATGAAGGGTACATACAGGCGCAGAAGTTACTAAGAAGAACATAGAATTAGCAACGCCAGATAAAATAGAGTAAGTAGAAGAAAGAGGCTAAAAAGAAAAGAACTTCAAATTTATTAATTAAGTTTTAGGCTTAATTCAGTGTTTGTATCTTTTAGCTCCAGCAAGACACCATTGCAAGGGAAAATCTACCATCTCTAAAAAACCGCCTGATTCCCATCTACTACTTCAACAACGCAAAAGACAAGAAAATACTTGGACGTAAACCTGACAAGAGTTGTTTCGCAGGTAGGCCTTGTAGTTACATGAGTGTGGTGGATTCAATTAAGAAAGTCTAATGACAAGTCAGTTGATAACTCTTGCATAGCAGATTTTAGAAATAGTTGTGCTTGTTTTCGCAGGTCGACAACTGAACACGTCATCACGTCCAGTGTCCGGCCCTCCTTCCAGATTGCTAACTTTTATCTTGTAATAAGTAAAAAATTACAAGCTTTAAATTAGTCGTTAGGGAAGTTGGTCCCTTGCGTCCCTGCGAAATTTACTACGTCTCCGAAAACACCTAAAGGTAAGAGACGACGTAGAGTCTTGACAGACACGACTCCAGCAATGCGCCGCCCTTATGCCATCAGATGCGTCACGCATCTGTTTATCCTTGCGCCATGATGCGCTGCATTGTAAATGAGGCGCATCTGTGGTGGCGCAAGGGTAAACTTGCGTGATGCATCTTTCCTGGCGCATCCCTGCTGATTTGCAGGGATGCGCCAGGAAACATAAATCTGCCCCTAAGTGTTTAAAACTAAAACTTGCCGCGATCCCCCGTTTCCTTCTGTTGATGTAAATAATAAAAATAATTCAGGTTCCCTAGCTCGCCTCCTTACTAACCTATCTTCACCCAGACACACAGCCCTTCCAATATATGACGCAGTCAGTAATCAATACATGTTTCCTTGCACACGTTTTATACTGACCCCGCCCACCCTCACTGATGCCTAACTTAGGCCCCGATTTGGAGCTTTAGGGAGGTGCGGCAGGCTTCTCTGGGTGGGAAAGGTGTCACGTTCTCTCTCACACCTGTACACAATTTCTAATAGAATCATTCCTTCAAAATTACTTCATCTTGTGAAAACTGTTTGCTGCTCTCTGTTAGTCTGACTGCCTGCTCCCTTGGGTAAATGTGCCCTCCCCCTTCCCTCCCTATGACAGCTCAAGGCACACGAGCCCGGGGGCAGAGACTCCGTTCGCGTGACGTATTCACCAACACTAGGTCCAAGTAGGCGGCCATTTTCAAGTCAGGCACTACTCATTTTAGGCATAAAAAGAAGGAATGTGAGTTCCTTTAGCATGATGCACATGATGTTTCATCTCTCTAACACCTCGCTAATTTAGCAAATTGAAAACAGCGCTGTGCACCCGCAAGCAGAGGGCTAAAAAACATAAGCTGCGAGGGGTAGGAGGAGTTGTGGGGGGCGTGGGAGACACGGGGACAAACAGAAACTGAAATGTTTCAAATGTGAAAATATTAGGCACTTACATCGAAGAACAAAAACAAGCACACTTGTCTCAAAGTAAAAAAAAACAAGGCACATTAAAAAAGGAACACAAAAAAAAGAGATCCCCGAAAAACAACAGACCCCCCCAAAAAATACACATGCATTAAGAAAACGGGCATGCTTTACCTGGGGAAGAAACAGTTCACCTCTGCACAGTGCACGCCTCCGTTGCGTAGCCTGCAAATGCTGTCCGGGAAACGATGAGGCGTCAGGGAGAATTTGCCGACGATCACACTACGCCGAGTGTGTCAGCCGGGACTGAACGAGCGGCTGGCTCAATTGTGCAAGTGCGGCTACTGCCAGACGCACACCTCCGCCTCCTCCAATATATACCTGAGTTTATGCAGATTGGTTGGCACTTTGCCCTCTGAGCTCTGCAGAAGGGACTGACATTTGCTCGAAACCATCTGTGTTAATGTTCAAAACACTTGACTGGGACCATCGATTGTAGAAGGGATGCACATTGTAGTTGGTATCTTTTTCAATAATACAATTATATAATGGCGCATTTGTGTCATTTGACACCACCGGGAGGGCTGAGATACCCACCCGACATTTGTTTGGGGCTCTGAATTTTTGTGTGGGTGTAGTGATATTTCTCCAAAGCTAATGGTTGGCACATCTCGACGACTCGAAGGCACGTAAATGTTTTGCCCTGGGTAGTTAACAGATCGATGTTTGTCGTCAGTTGAAATTGGAGGCTCTACACATTTGGAGAATGAGTAAAGAGACGGCAGCATAACATTGCATAGTGTGTAGATTAATGCAAACTCCACTTGGCGCCATTTCAAATCCCACGCCCAACTCGAGTTTCCAGACTTGTCAGGAAGGTGACAGTTCACAAGACCGGAAGAATGGACGTGTTCTTGCAGCGGGCGTAAGGCATGACGCAGCATGTTAGGTATGGGCGAGACCTAAATAGGCAATAAAATATAGTAGAAAGCTGTTTACATTTTGGGAATTATATAGGAATGGGCAAAGGGCGGAGAGGGAAGGAAGGGGAAAGACAATATATACTTTGCGAGTAATAATCAAATAACAATAACACTCTGTAAAACCTGAAGGGTATAATTAACACATTTACATCTAAGTAATACTCTACCAAATGTAAAAAAGAGAACAGAGGACAAAGAAGAAGAAATCATGGTGGTTGAAAATGTTCAGAATGATCACAGGAAACTTTAGTAATTGAAATTTTATTCAAATAAATAGTTAACGGCAACCAAAATATATCTCTATTTATATGTGGATTGCAATGGGAGGCAAAAGCAATATCCAATCTGTGATAGTGGCATGCAGTATTCCACCAGAACTTAGCTGAGAGTTTGTTTGAACACTTCCAGTTCATTGTAATCTGTTGAAATGCTAAGGCTAACATTAGATCGAACAACCCTTTTTCATGAGCTAATAAGTTTAGGGATTCCGATAAGCTTCCCATAAAGAGAAGAACATTTGTTATAGGAATATGTATCTTAAAACTAGTAGAAAGGCGAGATTAAATTTGTTGGCAAAAAGAAGCTACTTAGGGGCATGAAAATACGACATGTGATAGGTCGGCCAGGGGATAATCACAGGACCAACAATTCGTATTATTAGAGTGTGCAAAATTAGCTATAGATATGGGAGTGAAATACAATCTATGGTATTGACAAAAACATAGATTGAGTGGTGGATGCAGATCTCGAAATTCTTAATGATCGAGCCCAGACCTTGTTCCATGTATCCGTGCTCCACTGCTCCACTGACATTCCAAATCTGTCTCCCAAGCGAGTTCCATCTTAGTCTTAGAAAGCTCCGGATGAATGGAGTAGAAGAATTTTTAAATTAAGGACGTTTTTGGAAAAAACAACATGATTTTAAGAAGCGGATCTTGTGATGCCAAGGAATCTTCAGAAGGAAGGGAATAGAAAGCACTCAGAATCGCTTCCATAAGTATGGAGAATTTGTATAAAAACAAGCAAGGACAGTTAAAGGTAGCTTGAAATTGAGGAAAAGAACAAGGAGATATGCGTCAAACAAGTTCTTTAACCCTGATAATGCCTTTAGTTCTACATGAAGCCCAAAACAGAGGTCTGTTATTAATGGCAATGAGGCGGTTATACCAAAGAGGAGAATGTAGAAAATAATTGCTGGATATTATTTTTGGTTGGTAGTGAGGACTTAACAGCAAGCAAGTGTGTTTAAACAGTGGAAAAGATGTGAGAATATTCTTGGCAGTAAAAGTAAGAATCTCTTTGTTTGAAAAAGGGGCAAATAGACAGCGTTCAGTAATAACCCATAGAGGGGTAAAGGGAGAAGTAGCTGTAAGAAGCCAATAAGAAGCTTATTTTAGGCAGAAAGCTTTGTGGTATAACCAAAAGTCTGGAAAATTACCACCACCTACAGATCTTGGCTTTCTAAGATGAGATAGATATTCTAGACTTTTTATTTTTTCCAAAAATCTGGAAAGAAGAGAGTCTATTTTTTTTAAACTGGTGAAGGGAATGTGCACTGGAATCATTGAGAAGAAATATAGTAAGATTGGAGTGATCATCATCTTGACAGAATCCAGGCGATCCAACCAGGAAAGGAAAAGAGGATTCCAAGAAGAAAGAAGTTTGAAGATGCTATCAAGAGCTATTCTCATATTTATTTTGACCAAATCCGAAATGGAGCTGGTAAACCAAATACCAAGATATTTAATTTTAGAATTGTTCAAATGAGAACCAGTTGAATCAAAGTGTTGTTTAGGGCAAAATTTGGAAATTGGTAGAACCTCCCTCTTGTCAGAGTTGATTTTATAACCTGATACAGCTGAAAAATACAAGAGTTCTTGTAGTAACAACGGAATAGAGGATTCTGGGTTTGAGATAAAAAGTAAAATATCTTTTGCATAAGCTGAAAGCTTCAAATGGTGATCTCCATAAAGAAATCTGGAAATAGAGGAATTATTGCAGATACGAGATAGAAAAGAGAGATAAATAAATAAAAGAGGAGATAAGGGGCAACCCTGTCTAACACCTCCATGAAGTGAAAACACTGTGAGACTTGACTATTAAAGATGGTGGAGGCAGTGGGTGTTGAGTAAAGTAAAGAGATAGTAGAAATAAATTTAGGGCCAAAACCATGCCATCGGAGTATTTTAAACAACAAAGACCAGTCCACCCTATCAAAGGATTTTTCTTCAGCAATAGAAATCATTTGCTAGAGGATAGGGTAGAGTAGACGCCTTGTTCAAGACATTGTAAAACCACACTGTTCAAAACGTATTAAATGCGGTAGGAAAGATTCAACACTTAATGCTAGTAATCTGTCCAAAATGTTATAATCAACATTTATCAAGGATATAGGACGATAGTTCTTGCAAAATTTGGGATCCTTGCCATCTTTATGAATAAGACAAATAGAGGCCTCCATGACGGTACCACTCGCCGTACCAGTAGTACAAAGTATTGAAAAAGCTTGAAGATTCTTGGAAGCAACAAATTTGAAAAATGGAGATAAAATTCTACCCAAAAACAGTCAGGGCCAGGGGATTTATTTTTCTTTAAAGAGTTCAGAGAATTAGAAATTTCCTGGAGCGAAAGGTCTGTGTCTAAAGAAGTAAAAATAAGATCCGCAGAGGGAGGAGGAGGCATATTGCTAAGATAATTATCGATAAAAGAGTCAGATGGAAATGATTCTGGAGTATATAAATTTCTAAAGAAGTTTGTAAATTCCTCTAGAATGTCCTGATCCTTTCCTTCCACTGACTGAATAGAATCAATTAGCACTTTTTCTTCTCTAGATTTGAGATAATTAGCCAGGAGTGAACCCACTTTATTTCGTCTGGCACTATTACGAAGCAAAGTAAAGAAGGCATTGTTAGTAGAAATTTTATTAAAGTCCATTTTTCCACAGATACTTTTCTGTAAATTGGAATCCGATGAGGAATTATAGAATTGGTGTTCTAAATGTTTGATGGAGGATAATAAAGCTTTATGTTGATTAAGGGTTTGTTTCTTTTTTCTGGATCCAAAATCAATGATGAAGCCCCGAGCAGTGGCTTTAAAACTATCCCATACCAAGACAAGAGAAACAGAAGAATTTTCATTAATAGAAACAAATTCTTCAGCAAAAGAAGTGAATGAAGAGGTAAACACTGGGTCTTGAAAAAGAGAGTTATGAAATCTCCACCTGGAGGATTTGGACGGGGAGGGGAGCAAATCAAAATCAACAACCACCAGAGCATGGTCCGATATCAAAATGGGTTAAATCGAAGAAGAAATGAGATTCTGAGCCAAGGGTTTGGAGAGAAAGATGTAATCTAATTGGGTTAGGGAACTGTGTGGAGGGGAAAAAAAGGAAAATTCTGATCTGGGTTACATAGTCTTCAGGCATCCACAATATGATAATTCATGATAGTGCTGTGGAATTATTTGTGAGTTTTATGGGGAATAAAATGCACCTGGGATTTGTGGTTGATAAAGGGGTCCATGACTTGGTTGCATTTGCCTTCAAGTACAAAATTTTTTATCCTTATATTGAATACACTTATCTGTAATAGTAGGCCAAAAAGTGTAGTCTGGTTGGGTTGGGCCATAAACATTAAATACAGTTAAAGGGATGTTATTAATAAGTAATTTGACCAAAATCCAGCTACCATCGGTGTCTAAGTCTTGCATAACAGAGCATTTAAATTTTTTATGGCAAAGAATAACAACACCGTTCTTTTTTGTATTAATAGGGGAACCAATATTGAGCCAACCCAATTACGTTTGAGCTTAAGAGCTTCAGCCTCAGACAAATGAGTTTCTTGTAGTAAAACTAAATCAGGATTATAGGAGGCCAAATGGGAGAGAATTCTCTGCCTCTTTATAGGATTATTAAAACCCTTTGCATTTCATGTAACAATTCTGAATGAGAGAGAATAACATATGTACAATAATAAAATTAAAAATAGCAAATGAGCATAAGAAAATTAGTGTGCAAAGTAATAATGAGGAAGAAAGATAGAGATGAAATCATAGGATACAAAAAATAGAAAAGGGAAAGATAATGAAGGAGAGAAATAGAATAGGAAAAAATGCAATATTGTCAAGATAAAAAAAGGGGAGACATCACTGAACAGGAAAAAGGAGAGGGGAATTAAAGAAGAAGGAAGACGAGACAGTACATGTCAATAGACCGATGACTGTGATACATACCTTCACAGGGGAACGAGAGAAAAAATGAGGAATGTCAACGGACAAGTGAAGAACGCACACCCATCAAGGGAGGCAATGCACCACACCATAGTAACATGAAAAGGAGCCGGAATAAAGGGCGGGTATACATTGGACTCTACGAAACATGTACAAACAACAATAGGGAATGGAAAGTTCATTAATCAAGGTAATATGCTTTGGAGCAAACAAAAAGATCAGATGCAGCATACAAATATGAAAATTCGAATATGAGAGGAAGGTCCAGCAATTTCCATCGAGGACTTAGAATGTGAATGAATGAATTTTCTGAGATCCGTTGGGTCCTCAAAAGAAGAAGTTTTGTTCAAGTAGGTGACTTTAAATAGGCAAGGGAGGAATAAGCCATAACATGCACCAAGAGAACGAAGAGCAGGGGGAAGGTCTAGGAATTCCTTTCTTCATTTCACAGTGGCTTATGAAACATTCTGAGAGATAAACAACTTTGAACCTGACCAAGAGAGCTGTTTTTTAAGTTTAGCTGCATTCAGAACTTTTAAAAGGTCAGTGAATTCCAGAAATAGGAAAATTATTCCTCAAGGTCTGGAAGGAGCAGAAGATGAAGATAGAGGTGGACCTAGTCGATGTGCATGTTCAATGTTCAGTTTGGTCATAGTAGGTAGGTCCAGAAGTTGTGGAAGAAAAGAGGTGAAGAAATAAACAGGGTCGTCACCTTCAAGGCCTTCAAGAAGGCCATATAAGTGAAGATTGTTGCGTCGATTCCTGTTTTCAATGTCCTCAGATGATTTCTTCAGTTGTATCACCTCTTTTTCCAAGCGAGCAATTCTGGATGATAAATACTGTACCTCACTGATCTGCTGCTCCACTGAAGATAACCGAGAATCCATGTCTGACCATTTGTTATCCAAGGTTTGTAAGTGGAAATTAGTATCCTCAATAAATGGATTTAGCACACGTATTTCCTCCAAAACAATGTCCAAAGAAACAGGAGACATAGACTTAGGAGGAGAAGGGGGGCCCAGTTTAACTCTTTAATTGGTGGTAGAGGGTAGTTGTGCTTTAGGCAAAATGGTAGGCGAGGTTGTAGAGTGAGAAGACACTGACTGCACAATTTCCTTAGATGAGTGCAAGGAATCACTCCATGTAGAGCAAGCGGTTTGTCTGTTGGGAGGATGGCCTTTGGTACACCATAGTAAGTTTATACTCCTGCCCATGAACCAACACAACAAGCTGTCAAATAATGACTTGCGTGACTAAGAATAATTAATTAGCGTGAAGCAGCACACAAGTAGTAGGAACTGTATAGATGACTGTTTCTCCCAGCAGGCAAAATATCATTCAGTAATAGGATCAAATGAGAGAAAAGACATGAAAACTGCAATAAACAGCATTTCTGAAGAGATCACGGTGCCTTTGAGGTGAAAAATGCACCGTTTAAAATACTAAATGGCAGCCGCTAAATTAGAGAAATGAGTCACCTGTGATAAAACAGCTCATCAAGGCAGGAATAGCACATTGAAGGCATCCTCTTGAGGAGTAGGCATTCCGATTTTTAAAAATGTCCACCGAACGTCAAAAATCTAATTTATAACACCAGAATTCAAAATTTGCGAACATACGTGACAAGAATTTTCAATTCTATTAAGGACAAGGAGGCGAGGATTATGTTTTCTCATTTCTTTACTAGAAAAAACACAGTATATGCATAGAAAAACTACAATACCCATAAACACCAGGGTATGACGTGCATAACCATAGAGACCACAGTATAAAAGGTCATATAGCAAGTACAACATCCTCTTTCTTTGATGAGGAGAGCAGTTCAAATAAAAGGAAACAGTTCAAAAATCACGATGACCAACAGGAGGAATAACCATCAGCAACGGCAGAAGTCCATAAGGAAAAAACGCAGCACTGGAAGGCCACAGGACCCTGGGAACAGAAGGCCATCAAATGCAGAAGAAAAACCAGATGAAGCAGTAACATCGTCACTTCGGGTCAGAGACAGACTGCCATAAAAAAACATCCAATATATAGTAAAATACAAAAAAGGGGGGAAGATATCAGAGAACAATGAATTATCAGAAATATAATGCATATGCAAAACATCAGTATAAATGCAAAATAAATACATCAGAAAAAACAATGGGTGGGATAATCCTCGCCTCCTTGTCCTTAATAGAATTGAAAATTCTTGTCACGTATGTTCGCAAATTTTGAATTCGATGTCAGGACAGGAGGCTCCGATTTTGCTTGTTCGAAGCTTATCCACCACTACTGAAGCCACATGATCAATAGGTTTGTAATAGAAAGATTTAAACATGGAATCAGAAGACCAATCTGCGGCCTTCATAATGTCAGACAAAGTAACACCCATCGAAAAAGCTTTAGAAGCCATAGCTCCCCGTGCCGAATGAGCACCAAAAATGGACACATCAATGCCGGCCTCAGACATTAGCCAGCGAACCCAACGAGCTAAAGTAGCCGGGGTAACAGGGCGAAAGGGCTTCTGCAAAGCAATCAACAGTTGACCCTGCATATCTGAACGTAAAGGAGCAGTACATACCTCGTAATCCTTGACGCATTTGACCACACAGAGGTTGGGATGGTGAGGAAAAGAAGGATAGGAAATCAACGAAGTATTTGTTTTGGTACTTCGAGAGAGACGAAAAGTGACACCCTCAGGGGTAAAACTACGACCAGCCAAGTCTAATGCACGAACATCAGACACCGTCTGCAAGAAACTAGGCATAACAACATGGTCAGTTTGGCTGACAATTGTTTGCGGGAAAGCAAAGAGTTGGAAGGCCAGGCGTCCAAAAACTTCAAGACAATGGATACATCCCATAAAGACGTGTATTTAGGACAAGGGGGAGTCGCCAGACGTATACACTTGAGCAATTTAGTAATCAAAGGGTGTTCACCCACGGGTTTACCATCAAGAGGACTATGGCCTGCCGAAATGGCAGAACGGAAATTGTTAACCGTCCGATAAGCTAAGCCTGAAGAAGCAAGAGACGCAAAAAAATTAATAATTATAGAGACATCCGCTGTAGCAGGATCAGCTTCCCGTTGAACACACCAATCACACCATCGTTTCCAAGAACCTGAGTAGCGTTTGTGAGTTTTGGGTGCCCAAGAGCCACTGATAAATTTGCAAGCGTCTCGTGAAAGGCCTGGGACCGACCAACGGTCCCCGAAAGTCACCAGGCCAGAAGACGCAGAGAGCCTGACTGGATGAGGGGATGCGGATTGCCGAGAGGGTCCAGCAAAAGATTCCACTTCTGGGGAAGAAGGATTGGCACCGCACAACACATTTCCAGGAGAACTGGGAACCAAGCCTGAGCCCTCCACAGAGGAGCAATCAGAATCAGCTCTGACTGATAACGCTTTGTGCGAGCCAGGACTCTTGGAATCATCATGAACAGTGGAAAGGCGTAGCACAGAAGGGGAGGCCAGGTCTGGAGAAAAGCGTCCGTGGCCAGGGCTTCCGGATCCGGTCTCCAGCTGAAAAACCGGGGAAGCTGCGTGTTGAGGCGAGAGGCAAACAGGTCGATGTGACACTGCCCCCAAAACCGACGGAGGGAGCGAAAGATGCAAGGATGAAGACTCCAATCGCTGAAATCCCGAAGGTGACGCGAATGCCAGTCCGCAATCTGATTGTTGCGGCCGGGAAGATACTCGGCAATAACAGTGATCTTCTTCCGTAGACAAAAGTGCCAAAAATCTTTGGCGATCTCTGCTAATATCTTGGACCTCGTGCCGCCCAACTTGTTGACAGAACGAACCGCAGACACATTGTCCATGCGGAGAAGAATGCAACAATTGGACCGAAGAGGCGTGAAGCAACGGATCGCAAAGGACCCCGCCAGGAGTTCCAGACAATTGATGTGGAGAGACAACTCCTGAGGATACCAACGACCCCCCGTTTAAATTGGACCGCACCGGGCTCCCCAGCCCCACAGGCTGGCATCGGACTCTATCACCATCTCCGGGAAAGAACCGAACAGGGCTCGCCCATTCCAGGCCTCCATGTGGTCCAGCCACCACTGCATCTCGCACCTCGTCTCCTCCGAAAGAGGAATCTGATCTGAATAGCGAAGGCCCTGCTGGAGATGACGGATCTTCAACTGTTGTAATGCCCTGTAATGCAGAGGACCCGGAAAGATCGCCTGAATTGAAGACGCCAAAAGACTGACTACACGAGCTATAGATCTCAATGATACAATCCGTTCGGAGATAATCGAAACCAACCCCCGTTTGATGTAGCGAATCTTCTGATTGGGTAAAAGAAGCTGACAGGTCAGAGAATTGACCTGGAAGGCTAGAAAGTCCATCACCTGAGATGGGATGAGAACAGATTTCTGCGGGTTCACAAGAAATCCCAGGGATTGTAAAAGGTCGATCGTCCATTCGAGATGCAAGATCAATTTGTGAGGACAATCATGCGGAGACCCCGAGCGCGTAAGTGTTCCACCATTGGCTTCAGAAGCTTCGTGTAGCACCAGGGCGCTGACGAGAGGCCGAACGGGAGGACTTGGTATTCGAACCATTCCCCTTGCCATTGGAACTGGAGAAATCGCCGATGTGGCCCGAAGATTGGGATTGACAAATAGGCGTCTTTGAGATCTAGACGAACCATCCAATCTCCCGCTCGGAGAAGATCTCGCAAAAGATGGATCCCTTCCATCTTGAAATGGCGGTAAACCACTCCCCCGTTGAACTCTTTTAAATTGAGGACCAAGCGGGATCCGCCCCCTCGTTTCTGAACCAGAAACACCGTACTCACAAACCCTCTTGGATGACGTTTGAAGAATAGCCCCTTTAGCAAGAAGGGAGTCTATTTCTGATGAAATGATCTCCCGATCTTGAAGAGAGAAGATCAACGGGGTGGGAAGGAGGGCTTGAGGCGTGGGCTGAAAAAATTCTATCTTGTAACCCTGAACAGTATCGAGCACCCAAGCGTCGTTGGAGATTAACTGCCAATTGTGGAGAAAAATTGGAGCCTTCCCCCCAAAACCACTTCGGAAAAAGGAATCAACCTCACCTGAATTGTTGGAGTCGTGATGACCCCCTTGTTGTCCTCCGAAGCGACCTTTCCGGAACTGTCCCCTCCCTTTACGGGAGGGATAGAAGTTGGATCCTGACCACCCCCACTGTGGGAGTGGAATCCTCGCTGGGAATTCTGCTGAGATCCTCGGCCGAACGAACGTCCCCTAAGACGTCCGGCCTTTGCAAAAACCGGCCGAAACGCCCGCCGCAGCGAGGCTTGGGCCTTGTCGAGGCCACTGAAAGTGGCCACAAAATTGGAAAGCTCTTTCAGGAATGGCTGACCAAATAAGAGCCCCTGAGCCAAGGGTCCGGCTTCTGAAGAGTAGAGCTCCGCCAGCCTGGGATCCAGGCGAAGAAGAATGGAGCGGCGGCGTTCACAGGAAAGCGCACAATTGGCATTGGCCGCTTTCCTTGACAAATGGCCCTCTGAGACCATTCAATGAGTTCGTCCGGGTTTACAAGAGCTGCAGACTCCTTAGCAAGAACACCCAAATCCAAAATTTTTGTGAGCGGGCCCAATAAATCCAATAATTTATCCTGGCAGGAAGGCCAAGACCTGTCAAGACCTTTTTTGGGGTCTCTGGCGTACTTTTTAAGGTAGGTGACCATGGTAGGGTCAACCTCTCGGGTCTCGGCCAAATGGTCCGCCAAATCTGGACGCGGACACTCGGATCTCAGGCGGGCCCGGACATCCTTATCAAAAGGCTGGCGAATATGAGATTGCACATAATCCGCCACCGCTGGAGAAGGCAACCAAGAAGAAGAGTGGGGATGCACAATTTCAGAAGGCTCAAAAGTTAGAATGGGAGGAGTAGAAGGGGCGTCCACGAAATGCTCCTTACGAGCCTTTTTCCGTGGAGGTGGTTCAAATTCTGAAGAGGAGGAATGCGCATCGTCAGCATCAGGATCATGGAGGGATGAAAACGAGGTCCCAGCCGACCCCTTAGTAGTAGCCGTGTCCGAAGACAGCGATTTAGCCAACCTCTGAAAATCAGACCTATGAGGATTGACAGGGGACTTAGATGCACGCGCAGCCGGTAACCAACCCTGTTGTTGTGTGTAAAGAGATAAATGACGCTTCAAGGGATTAATAGCGCGAACAAGCGCTTTATTCAGAGTGTTGCACCCCTTGATCCAGCGCCTCCAACAAATCATGCTCCAAAGAGCCAGAAGGATCCTCCTCATAATAATAGTCCTTTTCATAATATTCCTCCATCCTGACACAAAGTGTAACAAGAGTCAATGCCCACAGGAATGACGACAATCAATAATGGCCAAAGGCACAATGCAGGGGGAGTGAAAAAACCCAACAGCAAGCCAACAGTGTAGATTAGCAAATCTGAACACTCAATAAAAATAAGTTCAAAATGTGGAGGGAGGGCTTGCTGACAGAAAAAACTAGCACTCTAGGCAATGCCTATGCACAATTATGCAGCCCAAACGATTTAAAATCCAAATGGGCGTAAGGAGGGGCAAATACACAGACTGTGGGTTCTCGGCGCGAAGCGACCATTCTGACAGGCGAGAAACACCTGATTCGTGTAAACAAATATGGCCGCCGCGAATGCGCGGTAACAACCGCCCGGTATTCAAAGTCGGAGCACTCGCAGCGCTAGCGCGAGCCTCCGAGCCCCTGTCTCCCTCTCCACAAACTGAGACGTGGGCGCGAAGCGTCCGTCCACGGGAAGGTGAACCACACGCTCCCCGCACGTTGTCACGAGCGCGGCGAGCGGAAAGAAAATAGCACCGAAAGCCGATAAACAGTAACCATGGGAACGTTACACAAGCACATTGAGCGCTGCAAAGCAGTTAAACAGTAGAAGCAATACGCTACAATATCAAGGCATGCACAATAGCAACAGCGAAATGCATTAGAAATATGAAAGAAACACTTAACTGGCTGCGGAGCAGCAAAGAAAGAGGATGTTGTACTTGCTATATGTAAATGAATCAGACAGAATATGCGCACTCTGGTTAAACAAGTCAACGGTGTAAAGGATCGGTAATTGGTGCAAACGAGTAGATCCCCCTGAGTGGGGAATTCAAATATGTAGAAAGTAAGCACGTTCCTAGATAGGAGAGTGTCACTCGTATAGCACTCTGGTGAGAAACAAGTTCTCCTTATTGGTGAAACAAATTTGGCAAAAGTTGGTTCCAAAGTCAATTCAGTTTATTAAACTCATTCGTCAAAATAATATATTGAATTGTTTTCATTCTTATGTGGTCAACCAATTATCCAAATGCCCAATGCATTTCGGGCTGTCTTAGCCCTTCTTCTGGGGCGATACTCTAGAAGGATAAGGTCAGGAATCAGTGTTCAGTATTCAAAACGAAACATGAGTACTAATTTTTAGCAATAAACTAATGAAGGAATAGTGCTTAAAAGAAGTTCTGGTAAAGCGAGTGCCTAGTAAAAACGTGACTGTCGTGTTTGCGGTAAATAATGGTGCTCGGAGCGCTTAGGTAAAGTGAATTAAAATAAGAGGCTGTCAAGTGAAAACGTGATCGGTGCGTTCCCCGTGAACAATGTTACATTCAGAGCGGGTTAATCAGTTACCTTGGTGCTCGGAAAACGATTACGGGATAGTGAACTGCTCGAGGAATCGAGTAATTAGTCTCTTGCAGGTGGTGATCAGATCAACCCATTGTGCGAGAGCGAGAAATTTATGCGTGCGTTCAAATCAAACAATAGTGTGCGTTTGGTTTAAAAAGACGTGCAACTATCGGTAAGGTGAAAACGGTAAAAGAGCAACGGTAATACAACAGTACTCGGTGGTACAAATGAACTTACGGTTGGTTGTCAAAATTATGTAGCGAGGAAAAACGCTTCGATACGCTCCGGTGAGTGTAATAGTTGATAATCACGTGACGGTGAAACACGTGGGTATATAAGGGCGTGGATTAGTCAAGAACTACAGGGTAAAAAGACTCGTAGTTCCAATGGTCATGTAGAGCGAAAGAAAGATGCTCATACGTGTGTATCAAAAATAAAATAAAAGTGAGGGGTGATAAGTGAGTAAATACGTGAGCATGCGTAAATATAAGGAGCTATGGAGAACTCAAAGGAAAAAATATATGCAAAAAGATTTCAATATAACAAGCAAGGTATCCTGATTGGTTATGTGAACAGTGTAATATAACAGACATAAAAATTTGAAATATACATGTAAAGTCCAGAACCGAGGTGTTCAATATACTGCAAAAAAAAATAAACTGTATACCATTCTCTTTTGGACACCTTATGACCTTGTGCTACTGGGAATTAACCATTCTTTGATTATCTTGATTGAATGTCATGTTCGCCAGTGTATTTTTTTTGCAGTATATTGAACACCTCGGTTCTGGACTTTACATGTATATTTCAAATTTTTATGTCTGTTATATTACACTGTTCACATAACCAACTCTGGCGCAATGCGGAGCTCTGGAGCTAGGCGGCCATCTTAGGTTGCATCACCTTGCGGTTTGCTTTTGACTTTGCCCTGACCAGGACTGTGGCTTTTACTTGAATAGAGCTTCACTTCCCTCAACCAATAACCCCATTTTCACACATACATTGAATCACAAGTAGGTGTTCTAAGATGCGTGTCCTCTGGTTTCAAATACTACTGCTCCTGTGCAACAATTTATAACATCATGAAGTATAACAATCATAAGCCTGGTTTTGTAACTAATTTGAAATCTGATTTGAACTTTCTTTCATTTTGCCCTGTTGTAAATTTACGTTTGTCTACAAAGCAAGGACACACACACTCACAACATTTCAAGTCATTATCTTTGTGAGAATGTTGTGTATCTTTGCTTCATGAGCAAATATATCTGCCTACAGTTTTGAGACTACGTTTTTCAAGCATTTGATGACATAATCTTGGGTTTGCAGACAGCATGAAGAATTCTTTGAAAATCCACTACTGGATTTATAAAATTGGTTCTACAACATAAGAAAGGTTGTGGCTTAATGGCTACAGCGGCCAACTTTGAAGCTGCGGAACCAGGCTCAAGCCTGCGCCTCGGCTCAGCTTCATGTGATTCTGAGCAAATGAATGTGTCTGTCTGTAATGTATCTGGTGCCGATGTATATCACTCTGATACCTTCAGGTCGAGTCTGAGCTATATAAGTGCAACAAAAAAAAGCATAATTTTGATAATTTCTATCATTATATCAATATTGATTAGCAGATCAGGTAAGCAAAGAAAAAATGCTTAACCGTGCCTGGTTCGATTTCTGGGATTTGGTTTAGATGTAGATGACTTTACTGTAGAAGGGCTCTGAGAAGTTTCCAAAGTCCTCTTTCACAGATCTGTATTGTAAATTGGCAACAGGGATTTGGGCCGGCTTGCCTTTTGGACAAGATAAATATGGAAATGAGTTACACTAGACCTGAAACAACATTCCTGGATGTAAGGAAATGTGAGTTCCACATTCCTGACTAATATTCTATCACTGTCAGTACTGACTAAAAATGTTGTCCAGTCAGAGGATAATGGTTTGTATCCTGAAACTCTTTTCATTTGCAATCAATGAGGTGGGTTAATTTGGCCCAGTCCATGGTAATGAATTTGTTTTTTGTGTACTGGACTCATAGGATGTGCAGTGTCAATAGAAAGGTTTTGTATTATAGGGTGAATGGGGTTTCCCTTTAGATGTGAAATGTAGGTAATATGTTTTCAGACTGTGGGTGGGAAGTGTTCAGCTTAAGAAGGGTCTGAGCTATTTCAACATTTGTTGAGACCTACCTGAGGACCACAGTGAACTGAACCCGATTTAGAGTGAGTGAGTGTTATGTTTAAAGCTAACTGAGGACCACAGTGAACTGAGTTTGGATTTAGGATGAGGCTGCGCTCAGTCTAAGAAGGGTCTGAGCTGTGTCGAGGTTTATTGAGAGACATGTGAGAGCCATAGCAGGGTGAGCTCTTACAATGGATAGGAAGGCACTCAGTTTTAGAAGTGTCTGAGCTGAGTTATGTTAAGAGGTGTGTGAGGACCTCAGTGTGGTGTTTACAGAGCTTTAATTGTGGAGTGCTCTTTCAAGAAGGGTCTGAGCTATGTTTGTGTGCCTAGCGGTAGCTGCAGATTACAATGGTGTGCTCTTGGACAAAAGCTCTTATAAACTGCATGGCATTGTGCAGCATACAGGGAGTTCAGCCGTGCTACTTACTTCATTAGACATGGTCCTCATAAAAAGATGCTTGTTTAAGTCCTTATAGGTAAAACGTCCATCAAGGAGAATATTTATTAAAAGACACGAACCGTGGCACAGTGTTAAGGAGACCCCTAAACAATCACCTGTCGAAACGTCTCGAGTCATAGGAGAGACAATTATAGAATTAATGGCCATTGATTGCAAGGACATGAAAAAACACAAAGACTAAAGTATGTCCTAATATGTTTCAGCATAGCCTCCTGTAAACTCCTCGCACCCACCTCCCCCGCAAGAAAACAACCCCACATTTATTTCTAAGGTTGGTCCTCAATAATTTTAACTAAATAGGACTGTATGTGGTAAGCTATTACTGGCTCCAGTGACTAAAAATATATTTTTTTAAATTATGAATGTATATCCCTTTACTTTCACTTTTTGAACAGAAGCATTCCTCTTTACCAGTGTCAGACTCTTAACATTTTCTATTATTGAAGAATGGCTTTTGATGAAATATGTATATCTGTATCTGTATCTGCCTCTGCATTGTGTTGTACTGAAGTTTTTATTACAAGTAGGAGTACAATACACTTGATCAAAGTGCATTTAAGATTTTAAAATGCATTCTGTTGTTTAAATGCTATGACTAGGGTGCTGCAGACTATATATGTATTCCCTTGAATGGTGCAGCCCTCTCTTTAAGCCTTACAAGTGACTCAGGGTTCACATAGGCCCCTGGGCAGAGTCAGAGGAGGGTGTTTCCCCCCCATGTAACCAGGAGTTGTTTCTTAGTAGGTCTGATACCAATAGTTGAGATTAGGATGAGACTGAGATTGATCTGTAGATATGAGACAAGTTCTCAAGGTCTCCTCGTGGGTCTTATCTGGAGCCCACATCTTCAATAATTTGCCCATTTCTGGTGGGCTAGTCTAAGGCGTGATGAAAAGCTCTAGATTATTGTGTACAGCTCTGTTCAGTTTGTGGTAACTTTTCTTAAATATTTTGTTTAGTTCCTGATATGAAGTCTAAGGTAGTGTGTCCAATACTGAAGGACTCATTTCAAATATTTGAATTATTCTGAATGTTTCAATTAGAAATATAAAGACAACTGTGGGGTAATGTAAAGGTAAGCGTCTAAAATTGTGAATAGTTTGAGTCACTTCCTGTATGGAAAAGGGTGAAATACTCAACTATGTGTGCTTTGGAGCATGGAATAGCAGGTAAATACCAACCCTCTGGTGCTCAGCTTATAGAATGCACCCTGTGTTGAGGCCACACTTACCTGGCTGGGCGGGTCAGGTGGTAGAACGCTCCCAGGCTTAGATGACTGAGGCCGCAGATAGAACGCTCCCAATGTTAGGGCCAGAGCATTCGTTTTTTAGTCTCCCGGGTAATAGAACACTCCCTGGATTAGAGCATAGAGGTTACAGACTCAGTCATGGGAGCTCAGGTGATAGAACACACTCAGGGTTAGAGGCTGCACAATTCGATCATGGGTCATTGCTCATTGTCACAGCCTATTGTATAGGCTATCTGAGGACTCTGGTGTGACATCAGATTTTGTTATTGTAGAAAGTGCAGTGAGTTTATGCAGCTGCTCACATAATTGGTGCAAGATAAAAGGGACAGTAGTTTTAAATCAGGGCTGGTTTGGAAAATGGGCACATAAGAGGGTAATGTAGAGACAAAGGTGATACTGAAGACCAAGCAGAGTGAAGCTGATAAGCAGAGGTTAAGATATGCCATTGACTTGCACTGACAGCCTCCCAAGGGGTGTCAGATTCTCTCTACCTCCTGTGTTTCTCTGTTCATTGATTCTGTAATACTGACCTTTGAGTACATTTTGAATAACCCTTGTACTTCTTCACAGGGGCTTCGTACATCAGCAAGAGCTGTGTGTCATCCTGCTCAGAGGGCTCGGCCTCTCTTGCAGGTGCAACAGCTAAAGTTACCTGCTGCAGCACTGACCTGTGCAATGGAGCGAGCAGTGCGAAGATCAGCTACACGCTGCTCTCCCTGGCAGCGGGCATCAGCGCCCTCGTGGTCAGAGCTGTGCTTTGAGGTGAGGATCTCAGAACTGTTTACCTTTCACAGACTCACATGGGATGCAGGTGCTGCATCTATACCATGGGGTAACTGCAGAGCCCCTGGGGCTGTCAGATATGAGAAGCCCTCCAGTAGTAGGTGGCAGGACCTTTGTGTCAATATCCAAGAGGTAGGTGTAAACTGCTTCTTCTCCCATGTGCCTTCTTCATCAAGGGATCATGATTGTTACGTTCCATAGAGTAGATAAATACATGCCCCCGTTAGGAGCTGAGCGTGTGGGGGCATGTGTCCATTAATGTAGAGTTTTCAGGAGCAGGAGGATCTGGTCTGTCTTGAGAGCTCCTGGGAAGATGCCTCTAGCCTTTGTAAGATTAGTACAACCGAATGTGGTTATTGGCAGTGCTACAAATCTAAGAAACTGCAATAACATGCATTCCCTTTTTAAAAATCTGTAACAATTAAGAGTGTTTTGAAAAAAAAGCATTGAATTTCATTTTAGTAACTTAAAATATGACAATGTTATTACTTTTTTCCTTAGGTTGGAATGTAGCAGATCAAAGGGGGCCAGCCTACATGTGTCACCTACGTCATTAAAGAAGACAAATTAAGTAGAAAAGCATGTTAAATCAGAATGAAGACCCCCTTTCTACACTTCTAAATGTAAAGAATGAATGCTGACTTCCTCACACACTTAATCAATATGAAAACAGACTTCATCTCACCTCCTTGTACTTATACATTAAATGAAAACAGACTCATCCTCTAATTCTGTAATCAATTAATAAATATAAGGACTCCTCATGCTGTGTGGTGTTTCTTTGACTTCAAGGTCAGTGGAACTATATCTTGGACTCCAGTTTTGCTTCTTCTCTTAAAGTGCTGGGTTTACCAGTGCAGTTTTGATAACAGCAAATGCTCTCTGGGTGATCTTTGCCATTGTATTTACCATTCAAAGTGTGGTTACTTAGTCATACCAATAGTAATGACCCTTTATGTAGCTCATACCAAAGATTGAATGTTGACTCGGAACAAGTGTTCATACAGCCACATTTTTAGTACTGGTTTTATCAGTACTGGAAGGTTGAAAGGCTGAGTCAATCCTGCTGGAACTGAGGATCTGATCTATAGCTCTCCCCACTTGACAATTAAGAACTGAGGAACAACATCCTGGACATTTTTCTGCTTGGTTTCCTGAAGACTCTCCTGAAACAAGCAGTAGGTCTGGCCGTGGCAAGCTGGTGCAATTTTATTTTATTTAGCATATATATTGTTTTTACATGCATGTGGCACAAAATAAAAAGAAAATGTTCCACTGTCTAAACGTGGCAGCAAATGCTTGAAATAAAAAATGTTACTTTTGAAAAAATATTAACCATTACAAACAATTTAAGTAGAATGGTATGGGTGGTTCCTTGCAGGTTCTAAAAACACATATAGAAACCCTTTTTATTTTTAATAAACATCACAGTTAAATCTGATCTTAATGGGCTCCAACTTTGGCTTTGACTTGCTAAAGCCTGAAAAAAATAGTTTAAACAAGAGTGACCCAAAAAAATAAAAAAAATGCTAAAGAATGGAAAGAAAAAAGGACCAGGAAAGCATTTGCCCACAAGCCCTGCCACTTGATTTAAGGTACATGTGCACATGTGTGCAAGCAGAATGCTGTTGGTCACAGAGCAGAGAGCCAATGGCTGACGGGGACATAACATTGTGTATGGAAGTAGAACGTAAATGACAGTGATGCAATGATTGTGATTGGGGTCATCTTGATAATTTCAGTGTGATAGGGCAAGATTGATAGTGTAAATGTTGTGTGGTGAGAGTGACGCTGCGGCCCAACAGGAATCTGTGATGGCATGTGTCTATGATCGTGTAATTGCAAATGTGATATAGTGAGTCGAATGTGGTGAGTGTGATGAGGGCTGGGAAACAGCATTTACAATGCTATTTCCACAACGCAATGGCTCTACAACAAGGTTGTTTAAACGACCGCGTTGTTACCACGTGTGCCATTACATCGCAAGTCGTATAAACGACTTGCTGTAGGGGGCGTGCAACACCAGGGAATGTGTTGGATTTTAAATCCAACACCTTCCCTGCTGTTGTGCAAACTGAAGTAGGAATAGTAATTAATTCTATTACTAAGTCCAGCGTGCCCCCTACAGCAAGTTGTTGAAACGACTTGCGATGTAATGGCATGTGTGGTAACGACCGCGTTGTAAGCCATGCGTTGAGAATGTATGCAATGAAACTTATTTATTTATTTATTTTGAGAGTTTTATAGAGCGTGAAAAAGATCCTTGTGGATATCAGAGCGCTTTACATTAAAACAACTGTTAGTTATACAAACAAATATATGCAGGTAACACTCGTATACACAACATTTCGTGCAAACAGCAATAGGGTAGATAATAGGAAAACATCCCCATTGAGACAAGTCAAGGGCGTGAGTCGGTGTTTAGTTGGAGCCTTAACATAGTGCGGCAAACTAGTACAGGATCTGTAGGACTCGGTGACTATATAGATTGTGTTCATGTGAATTTTGCCATGAGAATCGCTTTAACTTCCTAGAGGCATTCAGTCTGGTTTCAGGGGGAAGTGTGTTCCATATTCTGGGCGCCATCCCCGAGAAGGAACGTTTATATGTTTTCTTCTTGTTGACACTTTGAGGTTTCAGTATTAGGTTTTCGGCACTCCTTGAGGATCTTAGATCACCAGAGATCGTCAGTTTCTGTGTGAGGTAGCTGGCTGTATTATGATGTAGGGCTTTATGCGTCATGCACGCTACTTTTAGGTGGATTCTGGCTTCAAGCGGTGGCCAGTTCAAGGCTTTTAAGTCAGGGGAAATGTGTGAACTTCTTTTGGAGCCAGTGATGAGTCTCGCTGCAGCGTTTATTGTGACTCTTAGAGGCGCTGTTGTAGCTTTTGGGAGGCCACATAAGGAGACACTTCCGTACTCCACACGAGGGATAACTAGCGCATGTACTGCCAGCTTGAAGTCATCGACTGGCAGGGAGGGTTTCAACTTCCTCAATGTGTATATCTGGAAGTTTGCTCCCTTTGTAGCGTTGCTAATGTGTTTTTGCATAGTGAGGTTGCTGTCAAGAGTAATTCTCAAAGATTTCGCTGAGTCCACAATGGTTGGTTGAACGTTGAGTGCGGTAAGCTGTTGGATCAAGTCTTGCATTAAGGGGACTTTGGCAGGTGGAGCTATAAGGAGGAATTATGTTTTTAGAGTGTTCAGTTTGAGATGGTTTTCTGCTAGCCAGGGCTGGGTGTTCCTGAGTGTGGAGTTAAGCAACTTAATGTCTTCTAGGGTGTTGATCTTAAGATAGAGTTGTGTATCGTCAGCGTACATATGAAATTGTACGTTAGATGCATGAAGAATTTCGGTGAGAGGTTCCATGAACAGGTTAAACAATGTCGGAGAAAGTGAGAACCCTTGCGGAACTCCCAACGTTACTGGTAAGGATTTGGAGAGCGTGTTGTTGACCTTGAATTTTTGTGTACTGTTATGGAGGAAAGAGGTAAACCAGTTTAACACTGTCCCTGATAGACCCATTCTGTGCTCTAGAAGATCTATTAGGTTCTGGTGTTGGACCGTATCAAAGGCTGAGGATAGGTCTAGTAGGATGAGTAGGCAAGATCCGTTCTGGTCAAGGATTTGTAGCGCATCGTCAATAATGTTTGTCATGGCTGATTCAGTGCGGTGGTCTGCTCTGAAACCTGATTGGTGTTTATTTAGTAGGTCAAAGTGATCAATATGTTTAGTCAGTTGGCGGTGTACACATTTTTCAAGTAGTTTGGCCAAGGTGGGAATATTGGATATAGGACGATAGTTGTTAAGGTCCGAAGGGTCAGCTGTAGGTTTCTTTAGGATTGGTGAAACCTGTCCTACTTTGAGGGAGTCCGGGATGCAGCCTTGTTGAAGTGAACTGTTAACGATTTTGGTCCAAAGTGGAAGAAGCCATGGTGTAAGGTCTTTGACACCGTTGGCGGGAGAGGGTCAGTACGTCATGTATTCTGAGGGCTATGTGGCTAGTTCAATGGCAGTCAATGTAATATGGTAAATAGGCCATGTGATGTGATGAGGGCTATGTGGCAAGTGCAACAGCAGTCACTGTGATAGTGTAAATGTGGCAAATGTGATGTGATGAAGACTATGTGGCGAGTGCAATGGCAGTCAATGTGATATAGTAAATGTAGCAAATGTGAGATGATGAGAGTTATGTGGTGAGTGCAACATCAGTCAATGTGATAGTGTAAATGTGACAAGTGTGATGTGATGAGGGCTATGTGGTGAGTGCAACGTTAGTCAATGTGATATTGTAAATGTTGTAAGTGTGATGTGGTGAGGGCTATGTGGCAAGTGCATTGGCAGTCAATGTGACAAAATAAATGTGGCAAGTGTGAGGTGGTTAGGGCTATGTGGCCAGTGCATTGCCAGTTAATGTGCTGCCATCATATGAATGCGATGGTCTGAGTACAAAGGTGAGTGGATGCAGTGAGTAGAACAGCAGTGAGTGTGGTTGTGTGATGTTGTAGTGTAACGTAAGGGCAATGGGTGATATACTGAGCAAGTGGCTGAAAACACTGTTCCCCACAGGACAATGAACACAGTTGTCATCCCTGGAGAGCTCTAATATTTGTCTTTCCGAATAATGTTGTTTGAACTT
Source organism: Triturus cristatus (assembly GCF_964204655.1). Classification (NCBI taxonomy): domain Eukaryota; kingdom Metazoa; phylum Chordata; class Amphibia; order Caudata; family Salamandridae; genus Triturus; species Triturus cristatus. Next base: position 64,746,216 of record NC_140587.1, read on the forward strand.
TTGAGAGTTAATAAAATCACTCATTGTGAAAATAGAAAAACATGTAACCACAGTGTAATGTAATGTGCTACACTTTAAAGGCAACACCTTCCCTTTCAAAGTGTACAGAAACTACACATATTACTATGTTTCTGCTTTTCAGGGAGTAATTTACACCCAGGTCAAAACTTTACACGTCAGGTAGTACAATATGAAACACAAAATATAGCTTGTGTGGAAGAATCCAGTCGTGTATGCTTAGGGCCTGATTCACAAAGGACCTCTGTGCTCGTGGAGGAAGCCCTGCAAATGTGGGGGAGTCTCCGCACCTGGGCCAAACTTCTGCCTTGAGACCCATGTCTGGGCAAACCCGGTGTACTTAGAGCGAGAAAGCAAAAGACACACAACTGATGGACAGAATGCGGAACAGATCAAACATACACCCCCACTCAAGAGATCTGGGTCAAATTCATAATTTCATTGCTCACCATGCGGCCACAAATTAGACTCAGACATATGCAGATAAGTCTTGCCCTGCTACTCATGTGAACAGACCAGCCTGAACTGCTGAACCAGGTGTTCCCTGACCAGAAACAAGCATCCTGGGATTGGTTTTGGGGTATCAACCTTCATCAGTCAGGCTAGCTTGTGTCCAGTGGCATACCCTTCCCATTTAGGGCGACTATAGCACCACAAAAAGATGAGGGATAGAATGCTGAAAATTGCCAAACATTCACTTCAGTCACAGGTCCGGGTTAAAACTTTTGTTTTTTTGCTCACATTGCCACCATTTTGCATATTCTTTTACCACGCAGGCAAGTATAGTTAGGGTAAGTTAAATTCCACCCCACCCCCACACACAGACACACAAATAAATTACCTAATGGCGGTTGCCACTCGGTAGTTATAGTTAGGATCGTGGTTTCATAGCAAATGCCTTTTTTGTATTGCTAATAACTGTGGCGTCCTTTTACGAATCTCCACAAAAGTTTCCAATAAGTTTCTCTTTTGTGTCTAGTTTTTGCATGAAACGTTTCTGGGTGATCCGCTAATAAGGGGTTGAGAATGAAGGGGGATTACCAAAACACAAAATCCACATGCATTTTCCATATACTTTCTTACAGCACTACCATAAAAAATGCTGAACAGCATTAAACAAATTTGGCGGAAAGCTAAATTTCAGTCATGAAGGTGTGCTTTTTGTGATTTAGGTGTAAATCTGTTCAGTAGTTTTGAAGATATAAAGCTCCAAAAATAGTCATATCCCTGGACGATTATGTTTGAGGAAATCTTGCGAGAGTCACTTGTACCCAATTTTAAAAAACATAGAACCTTCTGCTTGGCCCAGGGGGTTCATTCTAACCGTTGGACTATGAGAGCAAGGCTCTGATTGGCTGCCAGCAACAAGTTAAAAAGTAAAGTAAAGTATAAAGGGGTGGAGTAAGGATACAGTTCCCCTCTAGGCCATGTGGGGTGCCTCCCTGGGCTCATAATACAAAAAAGAAATCTGCAGATTTTTCCACAGTCCTGCAGGACTTCCACGGATCGAGGCAACAATAAAAATTTAAAAAGTTGTCTGACTGTATTTTTTAAAACTATTTGAGGCAGGGGCATGAGTGGTGGCCTAGTCCCCTAGCAGATTAGGGCTCCAGGAACCCCATCCACACGACCAACTTTAGCAAAAGAGGAGGGGCACAGAGTCCCCCTCTGGGAACCTTTAGAGGGCATCGGCACCACATACAACAGGGCCAATTTGCTTATTAGAGGGGACAGGAGCCACATGGCCGCCTTGAACTTAAATGTCTACAAGAAGCCCACCACTGGGGGTTGATTGCTGCAAAGAAAAAGAGAGCGGGGTGCACAGCCACCCTCCATGAGCCTTAGAAGGCCTGAGATACCACATTCCCTGGGGACTCCTCTATTTTTCTGTCCCGAAGAGCCCACCACTGGGACAGTAGTAGTTTCCCTGATCACACTGACACGGGCAGGGAAACATGTCTGCTTCCACCTGGCATGAGTATTCTAAATCGCCCACTGGACGGGAGCAAACATGGTTTCCATGCCTACAGCACCATGGGCAGGGATGGCAAGTCTGATCGTAGTCAGTGAGAGATTTAAAAATGCTCCCGCCTGCTGTGGTTAAGGAAACAGATATTGCTCTCACCAGGAAGGAACATGCTAAGATAACTGCTCCCTCCAGGCGGGAGCAATGCTGTCTCCAGCACCATGCAGTGAGATGGGTGGGGCTTTGGGGCCATGGGGCTCACTCCTTCGTCCTCAACTTGTGGTTTGTCGGTGCACCAGGTGGGCACAGGGGCACCCATCTCTGGCCCTGGGAGATAGGGTCCCTGGGGCCCAAGATGGCTCTAGGACTGGAGCCGCTCACCCCTTTCACTAATATTGCTAATCGGGTCTGGGTAAGGGGTTCCTGGGACCTAATAAGGCATGGGGGCCAGATGGAGCACTCCCCTTTTTATTGCTTTTGGCCTGGGGTCTGTAGGGCCTAATAAGGCTCCCTTGCCCTTAATAACAGGATTTGGCCTGGGGATGGGGGTTCACAGGGCCTATTAGTACTCAGGGAGTGGGGATGCGTCCCCCCTCCTCTCAATAATAAAATTTGGCTCTGTTGTTTAAATGCTATGACTAGGGTGCTGCAGACTATATATGTATTCCCTTGAATGGTGCAGCCCTCTCTTTAAGCCTTACAAGTGACTCAGGGTTCACATAGGCCCCTGGGCAGAGTCAGAGGAGGGTGTTTCCCCCTCATGTAACCAGGAGTTGTTTCTTAGTAGGTCTGATACCAATAGTTGAGATTAGGATGAGACTGAGATTGATCTGTAGATATGAGACAAGTTCTCAAGGTCTCCTCGTGGGTCTTATCTGGAGCCCACATCTTCAATAATTTGCCCATTTCCAGTGGGCTAGTCTAAGGCATGATGAAAAGCTCTAGATTATTGTGTACAGCTCTGTTCAGTTTGTGGTAACTTTTCTTAAATATTTTGTTTAGTTCCTGATATGAAGTCTAAGGTAGTGTGTCCAATACTGAAGGACTCATTTCAAATATTTGAATTATTCTGAATGTTTTAATTAGAAATATAAAGACAACTTTGGGGTAATGTAAAGGTAAGCGTCTAAAATTGTGAATAGTTTGAGTCACTTCCTGTATGGAAAAGGGTGAAATACTCAACTATGTGTGCTTTGGAGCATGGAATAGCAGGTAAATACCAACCCTCTGGTGCTCAGCTTATAGAATGCACCCTGTGTTGAGGCCACACTTACCTGGCTGGGCGGGTCAGGTGGTAGAACGCTCCCAGGCTTAGATGACTGAGGCCGCAGATAGAACGCTCCCAATGTTAGGGCCAGAGCATTCGTTTTTGAGTCTCCCGGGTAATAGAACACTCCCTGGATTAGAGCATAGAGGTTACAGACTCAGTCATGGGAGCTCAGGTGATAGAACACACTCAGGGTTAGAGGCTGCACAATTCGATCATGGGTCATTGCTCATTGTCACAGCCTATTGTATAGGCTATCTGAGGACTCTGGTGTGACATCAGATTTTGTTATTGTAGAAAGTGCAGTGAGTTTATGCAGCTGCTCACATAATTGGTGCAAGATAAAAGGGACAGTAGTTTTAAATCAGGGCTGGTTTGGAAAATGGGCACATAAGAGGGTAATGCAGAGACAAAGGTGATACTGAAGACCAAGCAGAGTGAAGCTGATAAGCAGAGGTTAAGATATGCCATTGACTTGCACTAACAGCCTCCCAAGGGGTGTCAGACTCTGTCTACCTCCTGTGTTTCTCTGTTCATTGATTCTGTAATACTGACCTTTGAGAACATTTTGAATAATCCTTGTACTTCTTCACAGGGGCTTCGTACATCAGCAAGAGCTGTGTGTCATCCTGCTCAGAGGGCTCGGCCTCTCTTGCAGGTGCAACAGCTAAAGTTACCTGCTGCAGCACTGACCTGTGCAATGGAGCGAGCAGTGCGAAGATCAGCTACACGCTGCTCTCCCTGGCAGCGGGCATCAGCGCCCTCGTGGTCAGAGCTGTGCTTTGAGGTGAGGATCTCAGAACTGTTTACCTTTCACAGACTCACATGGGATGCAGGTGCTGCATCTATACCATGGGGTAACTGCAGAGCCCCTGGGGCTGTCAGATATGAGAAGCCCTCCAGTAGTAGGTGGCAGGACCTTTGTGTCAATATCCAAGAGGTAGGTGTAAACTGCTTCTTCTCCCATGTGCCTTCTTCATCAAGGGATCATGATTGTTACATTCCATAGAGTAGATAAATACATGCCCCCATTAGGAGCTGAGCGTGTGGGGGCATGTGTCCATTAATGTAGAGTTTTCAGGAGCAGGAGGATCTGGTCTGTCTTGAGAGCTCCTGGGAAGATGCCTCTAGCCTTTGTAAGATTAGTACAACCGAATGTGGTTATTGGCAGTGCTACAAATCTAAGAAACTGCAATAACATGCATTCCCTTTTTAAAAATCTGTAAAAATTAAGAGTGTTTTGAAAAAACAGCATTGAATTTCATTTTAGTAACTTAAAATATGACAATGTTATTACTTTTTTCCTTAGGTTGGAATGTAGCAGATCAAAGGGGGCCAGCCTACATGTGTCGCCTACGTCATTAAAGAAGACAAATTAAGTAGAAAAGCATGTTAAATCAGAATGAAGACCCCCTTTCTACACTTCTAAATGTAAAGAATGAATGCTGACTTCCTCACACACTTAATCAATATGAAAACAGACTTCATCTCACCTCCTTGTACTTATACATTACATGAAAACAGACTCATCCTCTAATTCTGTAATCAATTAATAAATATAAGGACTCCTCATGCTGTGTGGTGTTTCCTTGACTTCAAGGTCAGTGGAACTATATCTTGGACTCCAGTTTTGCTTCTTCTCTTAAAGTGCTGGGTTTACCAGTGCAGTTTTGATAACAGCAAATGCTCTCTGTGGGATGTATGACGTTACAACGCACACTATTACAACGCATGCACTTACAACGCATTTTTTACAACGCATAATCCATTACAACGCATAACACTACAACGCATTTTTAAAAAATACCTTTACAACGCACTACCATTACAACGCATACTACCTTTACAACGCATACCATTACAACGCATAATATTAAATTACATTTAAGGTAAGTATTAGATAGTATAGGGGTAAAAATTACTATTCTAACTCCAGGGGGTGCAACAGTAGGGTAAGTGTTGGATAGTGTAGGGGTAAAAATTACTATTCTAACTCCAGGGGGTGCAACAGTAGGGTAAGTGTTGGATAGTGTAGGGGTAAAAATTACTATTCTAACTCCAGGGGGTGCATCAGTAGGGTAAGTGTTGGATAGTATAGGGGTAAAAATTACTATTCTAACTCCAGGGGGTGCATCAGTAGGGTAAGTGTTGGATAGTATAGGGGTAAAAATTACTATTCTAACTCCAGGGGGTGCATCAGTAGGGTAAGTGTTGGATAGTATAGGGGTAAAAATTACTATTCTAACTCCAGGGGGTGCATCAGTAGGGTAAGTGTTGGATAGTATAGGGGTAAAAATTACTATTCTAACTCCAGGGGGTGCATCAGTAGGGTAAGTGTTGGATAGTATAGGGGTAAAAATTACTATTCTAACTCCAGGGGGTGCATCAGTAGGGTAAATGTTGGATAGTATAGGGGTAAAAATTACTATTCTAACTCCAGGGGGTGCATCAGTAGGGTAAGTGTTGGATAGTATAGGGGTAAAAATTACTTTTCTAACTCCAGGGGGTGCATCAGTAGGGTAAGTGTTGGATAGTATAGGGGTAAAAATTACTATTCTAACTCCAGGGGGTGCATCAGTAGGGTAAGTGTTGGATAGTATAGGGGTAAAAATTACTATTCTAACTCCAGGGGGTGCATCAGTAGGGTAAGTGTTGGATAGTATAGTGTAATATTATGCGTTGTAATGGTATGCGTTGTAATGGTAGTATGCGTTGTAATGGAATGCGTTGTAAAGGTAGTTTTTAAAAATGCGTTGTAGTGTCATGCGTTGTAATATCATGCGTTGTAATGGATTATGCGTTGTAAAAAATGCGTTGTAATGGTAGTGCGTTGTAAAAGTTGCGTTGTAAAGGTTGTTCCCCCTCTCTGTGTGATCTTTGCCATTGTATTTACCATTCAAAGTGTGGTTACTTAGTCATACCAATAGTAATGACCCTTTATGTAGCTCATACCAAAGATTGAATGTTGACTCGGAACAAGTGTTCATACAGCCACATTTTTAGTACTGGTTTTATCAGTACTGGAAGGTTGAAAGGCTGAGTCAATCCTGCTGGAACTGAGGATCTGATCTATAGCTCTCCCCACTTGACAATTAAGAACTGAGGAACAACATCCTGGACATTTTTCTGCTTGGTTTCCTGAAGACTCTCCTGAAACAAGCAGTAGGTCTGGCCGTGGCAAGCTGGTGCAATTTTATTTTATTTAGCATATATATTGTTTTTACATGCATGTGGCACAAAATAAAAAGAAAATGTTCCACTGTCTAAACGTGGCAGCAAATGCTTGAAATAAAAAATGTTACTTTTGAAAAAATATTAACCATTACAAACAATTTAAGTAGAATGGTATGGGTGGTTCCTTGCAGGTTCTAAAAACACATATAGAAACCCTTTTTATTTTTAATAAACATCACAGTTAAATCTGATCTTAATGGGCTCCAACTTTGGCTTTGACTTGCTAAAGCCTGAAAAAAATAGTTTAAACAAGAGTGACCCAAAAAAATAAAAAAAATGATAAAGAATGGAAAGAAAAAAGGACCAGGAAAGCATTTGCCCACAAGCCCTGCCACTTGATTTAAGGTACATGTGCACATGTGTGCAAGCAGAATGCTGTTGGTCACAGAGCAGAGAGCCAATGGCTGACGGGGACATAACATTGTGTATGGAAGTAGAACGTAAATGACAGTGATGCAATGATTGTGATTGGGGTCATCTTGATTATTTCAGTGTGATAGGGCAAGATTGATAGTGTAAATGTTGTGTGGTGAGAGTGACGCTGCGGCCCAACAGGAATCTGTGATGGCATGTGTCTATGATCGTGTAATTGCAAATGTGATATAGTGAGTCGAATGTGGTGAGTGTGATGAGGGCTGGGAAACAGCGTTTACAATGCTATTTCCACAACGCAATGGCTCTACAACAAGGTTGTTTCAACGACCGCGTTGTTACCACGTGTGCCATTACATCGCAAGTCGTATAAACGACTTGCTGTAGGGGGCGTGCAACACAGTGGGAATGTGTTGGATTTTAAATCCAACACCTTCCCTGCTGTTGTGCAAACTGAAGTTGGAATAGTAATTAATTCTATTACTAAGTCCAGCGTGCCCCCTACAGCAAGTTGTTGAAACGACTTGCGATGTAATGGCATGTGTGGTAACGACCGCGTTGTAAGCCATGCGTTGAGAATGTATGCAATGAAACTTATTTATTTATTTATTTTGAGAGTTTTATAGAGCGTGAAAAAGATCCTTGTGGATATCAGAGCGCTTTACATTAAAACAACTGTTAGTTATACAAACAAATATATGCAGGTAACACTCGTATACACAACATTTCGTGCAAACAGCAATAGGGTAGATAATAGGAAAACATCCCCATTGAGACAAGTCAAGGGCGTGAGTCGGTGTTTAGTTGGAGCCTTAACATAGTGCGGCATACTAGTACAGGATCTGTAGGACTCGGTGACTATATAGATTGTGTTCATGTGAATTTTGCCATGAGAATCCCTTTAACTTCCTAGAGGCATTCAGTCTGGTTTCAGGGGGAAGTGTGTTCCATATTCTGGGCGCCATCCCCGAGAAGGAACGTTTATATGTTTTCTTCTTGTTGACACTTTGAGGTTTCAGTATTAGGCTTTCGGCACTCCTTGAGGATCTTAGACCACCAGAGATCGTCAGTTTCTGTGTGAGGTAGCTGGGTGTATTATTATGTAGGGCTTTATGCGTCATGCACGCTACTTTTAGGTGGATTCTGGCTTCAAGCGGTGGCCAGTTCAAGGCTTTTAAGTCAGGGGAAATGTGTGAACTTCTTTTGGAGCCAGTGATGAGTCTCGCTGCAGCGTTTATTGTGACTCGTAGAAGCGCTGTTGTAGCTTTTGGGAGGCCACATAAGGAGACACTTCCGTACTCCACATGAGGGATAACTAGCGCATGTACTGCCAGCTTGAAGTCATCGACTGGCAGGGAGGGTTTCAACTTCCTCAATGTGTATATCTGGAAGTTTGCTCCCTTTGTAGCGTTGCTAATGTGTTTTTGCACAGTGAGGTTGCTGTCAAGAGTAATTCTCAAAGATTTCGCTGAGTCCACAATGGTTGGTTGAACGTTGAGTGCGGTAAGCTGTTTGATCAAGTCTTGCATTAAGGGGACTTTGGCAGGTGGAGCTATAAGGAGGAATTATGTTTTTAGAGTGTTCAGTTTGAGATGGTTTTCTGCTAGCCAGGACTGGGTGTTCCTGAGTGTGGAGTTAAGCAACTTAATGTCTTCTAGGGTGTTGATCTTAAGATAGAGTTGTGTATCGTCAGCGTACATATGAAATTGTACGTTAGATGCATGAAGAATTTCGGTGAGAGGTTCCATGAACAGGTTAAACAATGTCGGAGAAAGTGAGAACCCTTGCGGAACTCCCAACGTTACTGGTAAGGATTTGGAGAGCGTGTTGTTGACCTTGAATTTTTGTGTACTGTTATGGAGGAAAGAGGTAAACCAGTTTAACACTGTCCCTGATAGACCCATTCTGTGCTCCAGAAGATCTATTAGGTTCTGGTGTTGGACCGTATCAAAGGCTGAGGATAGGTCTAGTAGGATGAGTAGGCAAGATCCGTTCTGGTCAAGGATTTGTAGCGCATCGTCAATAATGTTTGTCATGGCTGATTCAGTGCGGTGGTCTGCTCTGAAACCTGATTGGTGTTTATTTAGTAGGTCAAAGTGATCAATATGTTTAGTCAGTTGGCGGTGTACACATTTTTCAAGTAGTTTGGCCAAGGTGGGAATATTGGATATAGGACGATAGTTGTTAAGGTCCGAAGGGTCAGCTGTAGGTTTCTTTAGGATTGGTGAAACCTGTCCTACTTTGGTCCAAAGTGGAAGAAGCCATGGTGTAAGGTCTTTGACACCGTTTGCAGGGAGAGGGTTGGTACGTCATGCATTCTGAGGGCTATGTGGCTAGTTCAATGGCAGTCAATGTAATATGGTAAATAGGCCATGTGATGTGATGAGGGCTATGTGGCAAGTGCAACAGCAGTCACTGTGATAGTGTAAATGTGGCAAATGTGATGTGATGAAGACTATGTGGCGAGTGCAATGGCAGTCAATGTGATATAGTAAATGTAGCAAATGTGAGATGATGAGAGTTATGTGGTGAGTGCAACATCAGTCAATGTGATAGTGTAAATGTGACAAGTGTGATGTGATGAGGGCTATGTGGTGAGTGCAACGTTAGTCAATGTGATATTGTAAATGTTGTAAGTGTGATGTGGTGAGGGCTATGTGGCAAGTGCATTGGCAGTCAATGTGACAAAATAAATGTGGCAAGTGTGAGGTGGTTAGGGCTATGTGGCCAGTGCATTGCCAGTTAATGTGCTGCCATCATATGAATGCGATGGTCTGAGTACAAAGGTGAGTGGATGCAGTGAGTAGAACAGCAGTGAGTGTGGTTGTGTGATGTTGCAGTGTAACGTAAGGGCAATGGGTGATATACTGAGCAAGTGGCTGAAAACACTGTTCCCCACAGGACAATGAACACAGTTGTCATCCCTGGAGAGCTCTAATATTTGTCTTTCCGAATAATGTTGTTTGAACTTTTGAGAGTTAATAAAATCACTCATTGTGAAAATAGAAAAACATGTAACCACAGTGTAATGTAATGTGCTACACTTTAAAGGCAACACCTTCCCTTTCAAAGTGTACAGAAACTACACATATTACTATGTTTCTGCTTTTCAGGGAGTAATTTACACCCAGGTCAAAACTTTACACGTCAGGTAGTACAATATGAAACACAAAATATAGCTTGTGTGGAAGAATCCAGTTGTGTATGCTTAGGGCCTGATTCACAAAGGACCTCTGTGCTCGTGGAGGAAGCCCTGCAAATGTGGGGGAGTCTCCGCACCTGGGCCAAACTTCTGCCTTGAGACCCATGTCTGGGCAAACCCGGTGTACTTAGAGCGAGAAAGCAAAAGACACACAACTGATGGACAGAATGCGGAACAGATCAAACATACACCCCCACTCAAGAGATCTGGGTCAAATTCATAATTTCATTGCTCACCATGCGGCCACAAATTAGACTCAGACATATGCAGATAAGTCTTGCCCTGCTACTCATGTGAACAGACCATCCTGAACTGCTGAACCAGGTGTTCCCTGACCAGAAACAAGCATCCTGCGATTGGTTTTGGGGTATCAACCTTCATCAGTCAGGCTAGCTTGTGTCCAGTGGCATACCCTTCCCATTTAGGGCGACTATAGCACCACAAAAAGATGAGGGATAGAATGCTGAAAATTGCCAAACATTCACTTCAGTCACAGGTCCGGGTTAAAACTTTTGTTTTTTTGCTCACATTGCCACCATTTTGCATATTCTTTTACCACGCAGGCAAGTATAGTTAGGGTAAGTTAAATTCCACCCCACCCCCACACACAGACACACAAATAAATTACCTAATGGCGGTTGCCACTCGGTAGTTATAATTAGGATCGTGGTTTCATAGCAAATGCCTTTTTTGTATTGCTAATAACTGTGGCGTCCTTTTACGAAGCTCCACAAAAGTTTCCAATAAGTTTCTCTTTTGTGTCTAGTTTTTGCATGAAACGTTTCTGGGTGATCCGCTAATAAGGGGTTGAGAATGAAGGGGGATTAGCAAAACACAAAATCCACATGCATTTTCCATATACTTTCTTACAGCACTACCATAAAAAATGCTGAACAGCATTAAACAAATTTGGCGGAAAGCTAGATTTCAGTCATGAAGGTGTGCTTTTTGTGATTTTGGTGTAAATCTGTTCAGTAGTTTTGAAGATATAAAGCTCCAAAAATAGTCATATCCCTGGACGATTATGTTTGAGGAAATCTTGCGAGAGTCACTTGTACCCAATTTTAAAAAACATAGAACCTTCTGATTGGCCCAGGGGGTTTATTCTAACTGTTGGACTATGAGAGCAAGGCTCTGATTGGCTGCCAGCAACAAGTTAAAAAGTAAAGTAAAGTATAAAGGGGTGGAGTAAGGCTACAGTTCCCCTCTAGGCCATGTGGGGTGCCTCCCTGGGCTCATAATACAAAAAAGAAATCTGCAGATTTTTCCACAGTCCTGCAGGACTTCCACGGATCGAGGCAACAATAACAATTTAAAAAGTTGTCTGACTGTATTTTTTAAAACTATTTGAGGCAGGGGCATGAGTGGTGGCCTAGTCCCCTAGCAGATTAGGGCCCCAGGAACCCCATCCACACGACCAACTTTAGCAAAAGAGGAGGGGCACAGAGTCCCCCTCTGGGAACCTTTAGAGGGCATCGGCACCACATACAACAGGGCCAATTTGCTTATTAGAGGGGACAGGAGCCACATGGCTGCCTTGAACTTAAATGTCTACAAGAAGCCCACCACTGAGGGTTGATTGCTGCAAAGAAAAAGAGAGCGGGGTGCACAGCCACCCTCCATGAGCCTTAGAAGGCCTGAGATACCACATTCCCTGGGGACTCCTCTATTTTTCTGTCCCGAAGAGCCCACCACTGGGACAGTAGTAGTTTCCCTGATCACACTGACACGGGCAGGGAAACATGTCTGCTCCCACCTGGCATGAGTATTCTAAATCGCCCACTGGACGGGAGCAAACATGGTTTCCATGCCTACAGCACCATGGGCAGGGATGGCAAGTCTGATCGTAGTCAGTGAGAGATTTAAAAATGCTCCCGCCTGCTGTGGTTAAGGAAACAGATATTGCTCTCACCAGGAAGGAACATGCTAAGATAACTGCTCCCTCCAGGCGGGAGCAATGCTGTCTCCAACACCATGCAGTGAGATGGGTGGGGCTTTGGGGCCATGGGGCTCACTCCTTCGTCCTCAACTTGTGGTTTGTCGGTGCACCAGGTGGGCACAGGGGCACCCACCTCTGGCCATGGGAGATAGGGTCCCTGGGGCCCAAGATGGCTCTAGGACTGGAGCCGCTCACCCCTTTCACTAATATTGCTAATCGGGTCTGGGTAAGGGGTTCCTGGGACCTAATAAGGCATGGGGGCCAGATGGACCACTCCCCTTTTTATTGCTTTTGGCCTGGGGTCTGTAGGGCCTAATAAGGCTCCCTTGCCCTTAATAACAGGATTTGGCCTGGGGATGGGGGTTCACAGGGCCTATTAGTACTCAGGGAGTGGGGATGCGTCCCCCCTCCTCTCAATAATAAAATTTGGCTCTGGGGTCCCCGGAGCCTCTTAAGACTCAAAAGGGGGCTGTACACACCTCCTTTCTTATTAGTGGTTGGCCCTGGGAGGATTGGGTTCCCAGAGCCCATCTGGGCTCAGGAGGGGGGGCATATGCCCCCTCTCCAAAAATACCTGTTGTTGACTAGGGGTGTGTGGTCTCTGAGACCTCTTAAGACTTGAGAGGGGGGCTCCTGCCTCCCTCACCTATCATTATAATATTTTTCCCTCAGGGAATGGAGTCCCTGAGAACCATTTGGGCTCAGGAGGGGAGGCACTTGCCCATCCTAATAAATATTTGGTTTTGGCCCCAAGGATTGGGTCCCTGGGGCCTCATAAGGCTCATGGAGGGGGGGTCACATGCTCCTCTCCCATATTAATCAGAATTTTGCCTCTCAGATGGGGTCCCTAAGGTCCATTTGGGCTTGTTGAGGGGGCTCACCAACCACCCTCCCCGAAGATAAACATGTTTGCCCCCGAGTATGGGGCACCTGGCATCTCCTAAGGCTCAGGAAATGGAGCAATGCACCCCTTCCTCTAATATAAACGTTTTGACCCTTAGGGATGTGGTCCCCAGGGCCAAGAGTGTCTTGGGAACGAGACTTGTTCAACCTTTGGGGGAGTGCTGGTCATGCATGGCTGGGGTTGACTCCCCAAAGAGGGTCATTTGCAGGGCATTGCTGGCCGTGAGGCTAATCGGATGCAGTGCACAGATAAAGGCCCTGCATGGCTGAGACTGGCTGCTTGCCTAGGGTCATTTGCAGGGCCTGACCATTCGTCAGGCCCTGTGGTCGATCGCACACTGCATATGGCTGAAGTCTGTGAACGGCATGAGCTTTATTTTCTGAAAGGGTTGGCTGCAGAGCCCTGCCATAGGCCAGAGCATGTTGTCAAACCCCTGCCACAATCGGTCAAAGGCGTAACGTATAGTAATATATTACTTTACATTAAAAAAAATCTAGAAATTCACTGAAAAAATCTATGGTTAAAGTGATGTTATAGCTAGGAGTTATAATTCTATAGTTAAAAAAACCTTAGAAATTCATTGAAAAAGCCAAAGGTTAACGTGACTTTATAGTTAGGTGTGATAATAAGATCTGATTTTGTCTTTTAAAAAAGCCTTAGAACTTCACTGAAAAAACCAAATATTAAATTGTTGTTATAGTTAGTAAGGGAGGGTGGCAAACTCCACTTCGCCAGCTGAGTTTGCAGAGTTTTGCCAACTCCACGCTCTGCTGGGAATGCGGAGTTCATAAAAAACTCTGATTCCACAGCGTGATGGAGTTTGCCCCTGCTGCTCACCCCTGGAAAGAGAAAATAAGGAGTCTTACCTGGATCTGGTGTTCTTCGTACCTGGGCTGTCCTCCTATTGGCTGTCTCCTCATCCACTCCAAAACCCAAACGCTGTGCAACTTGGGAGGACTGTGTGTATGCATGCGTGGACACATGCGCAGTCCCACCATGTCGTACAGCAAAGGGTTTTTGCACCGACAAGGACAGCTTGGGCACGCAGAACACCAGATTCAGGAAAGATGTAAAGCAGGTGGCAGTCTAGGGGTCAGGAACCCTCCAGGTCTGCTGCCTGCATGCATAGTTAGGACTAAGCGGAATACCACAGAGTTTTTAAGCAACTCTTTTGAATTCCACGTAGTGGCCAACTCCGCCCACCCTTAAAAGATTGCTGAAACTTTCAGTAGCAACGTAATATTTTCAACAAAAAAAAACACAGACATCGCCAGTTAAATTTCGCAGAGCTAACTGTAACTCGCAATTCCACCATGCACTGATAATGACTTCAAATATTACATCACTCATTTCTATGACATAATGTATGGCATCACCGATGACATCACTGATGACATCATCCAAACTAATTTTGTACACATTACTCCATAAAGGAGTATGTCATTAGAGGTAGAAAATAGCTCACAATAATATGAAGCAATAATATGAAGCATCTTTAATGCCATTACACATACAACACCTTTATACACTCTGTTATGTGCAACCCTGACACTATACGATACACTTCATGAGTAACTGAGGTTATGATGACAATCAACCATACATAGATGTGTATCTCCTACTGCACATGGTGTTCAATTAGTATACAACTGTTCAGAGAAAACCAACTTCCTCCAGACGCTAAAGCCATGTAACATAACTATGCCCTACTATGGACAGCCTTTAGTGTGTATCCCTTCACATTTAGCATACCACTTGTGAGAATTGATGGGAACATTAGAAGAAAAGTCGGTACTGTGAACAGTGTGCATCCTATGCAGAGAATTCAGCCTGTACCACACTGTTTGCAGTCAGCCAAACTCTGAAGAGGAATATACTGCAGAGTTTAACCCCTTGCATGCATGGTATGGCCGGGAGTCGTCCATGCCGCAGTGCTCATGTGCGTAGGGCAGCTCCCAGGAACCCTCACACATGGCACAGGAAATCTCTCTGGTGCAGGCACCAGAGGGATTTCCTTTCAGTCAAAACACCCTTGGGAGCTGGGGAAAGCTTCCACAGCTCCGGAGGGTGTTCTGATACTTCTCTGAAATGACGATAGGCACGAACGTCCCACTGATGTCATTTCGGAGCAACCAAAACTTCGGGTTTCAATGGCTGGGTGCTCAGAGAGTACCGAGGCAGACTGGAGAGGTATCATTGGAAATCTCCCCTTTCCAATGGTACCCCTTGCTAGTTGTTCCCTGCTTCGGGATTGCCTCAGGAGGGCAATCCCAAAACAGGGATACAGCCACTAGGCACCAGGGAGGGGGAGAGGCCCTTTGGGTAAGGGCTTTTGCTCCCCCCATATTTTTGGGCCAGATCCATCTTTCTGCCACCCCAGGAGACAGATGGAGCCAACCACCCTCCCCTAAGATAAACATGTTTGCCCCCGAGTATGGGGCACCTGGCATCTCCTAAGGCTCAGGAAATGGAGCAATGCACCCCTTCCTCTAATATAAACGTTTTGACCCTTAGGGATGTGGTCCCCAGGGCCAAGAGTGTCTTGGGAACGAGACTTGTTCAACCTTTGGGGGAGTGCTGGTCATGCATGGCTGGGGTTGACTCCCCAAAGAGGGTCATTTGCAGGGCATTGCTGGCCCTGAGGCTAATCGGATGCAGTGCACAGATAAAGGCCCTGCATGGCTGAGACTGGCTGCTTGCCTAGGGTCATTTGCAGGGCCTGACCATTCGTCAGGCCCTGTGGTCGATCGCACACTGCATATGGCTGAAGTCTGTGAACGGCATGAGCTTTATTTTCTGAAAGGGTTGGCTGCAGAGCCCTGCCATAGGCCAGAGCATGTTGTCAAACCCCTGCCACAATCGGTCAAAGGCGTAACGTATAGTAATATATTACTTTACATTAAAAAAAATCTAGAAATTCACTGAAAAAATCTATGGTTAAAGTGATGTTATAGCTAGGAGTTATAATTCTATAGTTAGAAAAACCTTAGAAATTCATTGAAAAAGGCAAAGGTTAACGTGACTTTATAGTTAGGTGTGATAATAAGATCTGATTTTGTCTTTTAAAAAAGCCTTAGAACTTCACTGAAAAAACCAAATATTAAATTGTTGTTATAGTTAGTAAGGGAGGGTGGCAAACTCCACTTCGCCAGCTGAGTTTGCAGAGTTTTGCCAACTCCACGCTCTGCTGGGAATGCGGAGTTCATAAAAAACTCTGATTCCACAGCGTGATGGAGTTTGCCCCTGCTGCTCACCCCTGGAAAGAGAAAATAAGGAGTCTTACCTGGATCTGGTGTTCTTCGTACCTGGGCTGTCCTCCTATTGGCTGTCTCCTCATCCACTCCAAAACCCAAACGCTGTGCAACTTGGGAGGACTGTGTGTATGCATGCGTGGACACATGCGCAGTCCCACCATGTCGTACAGCAAAGGGTTTTTGCACCGACAAGGAGGAGACATGAGAAGGACAGCTTGGGCACACAGAACACCAGATTCAGGAAAGATGTAAAGCAGGTGGCAGTCTAGGGGTCAGGAACCCTCCAGGTCTGCTGCCTGCATGCATAATTAGGACGAAGCGGAATACCACAGAGTTTTTAAGCAACTCTTTTGAATTCCACGTAGTTGCACTCCGCCAACTCCGCCCACCCTTAAAAGATTGCTGAAACTTTCAGTAGCAACGTAATATTTTCAACAAAAAAAAACACAGACATCGCCAGTTAAATTTCGCAGAGCTAACTGTAACTCGCAATTCCACCATGCACTGATAATGACTTCAAATATTACATCACTCATTTCTATGACATAATGTATGGCATCACCGATGACATCACTGATGACATCATCCAAACTAATTTTGTACACATTACTCCATAAAGGAGTATGTCATTAGAGGTAGAAAATAGCTCACAATAATATGAAGCAATAATATGAAGCATCTTTAATGCCATTACACATACAACACCTTTATACACTCTGTTATGTGCAACCCTGACACTATACGATACACTTCATGAGTAACTGAGGTTATGATGACAATCAACCATACATAGATGTGTATCTCCTACTGCACATGGTGTTCAATTAGTATACAACTGTTCAGAGAAAACCAACTTCCTCCAGACGCTAAAGCCATGTAACATAACTATGCCCTACTATGGACAGCCTTTAGTGTGTATCCCTTCACATTTAGCATACCACTTGTGAGAATTGATGGGAACATTAGAAGAAAAGTCGGTACTGTGAACAGTGTGCATCCTATGCAGAGAATTCAGCCTGTACCACACTGTTTGCAGTCAGCCAAACTCTGAAGAGGAATATACTGCAGAGTTTAACCCCTTGCATGCATGGTATGGCCGGGAGTCGTCCATGCCGCAGTGCTCATGTGCGTAGGGCAGCTCCCAGGAACCCTCACACATGGCACAGGAAATCTCTCTGGTGCAGGCACCAGAGGGATTTCCTTTCAGTCAAAACACCCTTGGGAGCTGGGGAAAGCTTCCACAGCTCCGGAGGGTGTTCTGATACTTCTCTGAAATGACGATAGGCACGAACGTCCCACTGATGTCATTTCGGAGCAACCAAAACTTCGGGTTTCAATGGCTGGGTGCTCAGAGAGTACCGAGGCAGACTGGAGAGGTATCATTGGAAATCTCCCCTTTCCAATGGTACCCCTTGCTAGTTGTTCCCTGCTTCGGGATTGCCTCAGGAGGGCAATCCCAAAACAGGGATACAGCCACTAGGCACCAGGGAGGGGGAGAGGCCCTTTGGGTAAGGGCTTTTGCTCCCCCCATATTTTTGGGCCAGATCCATCTTTCTGCCACCCCAGGAGACAGATGGAGCCAACCACCCTCCCCTAAGATAAACATGTTTGCCCCCGAGTATGGGGCACCTGGCATCTCCTAAGGCTCAGGAAATGGAGCAATGCACCCCTTCCTCTAATATAAACGTTTTGACCCTTAGGGATGTGGTCCCCAGGGCCAAGAGTGTCTTGGGAACGAGACTTGTTCAACCTTTGGGGGAGTGCTGGTCATGCATGGCTGGGGTTGACTCCCCAAAGAGGGTCATTTGCAGGGCATTGCTGGCCCTGAGGCTAATCGGATGCAGTGCACAGATAAAGGCCCTGCATGGCTGAGACTGGCTGCTTGCCTAGGGTCATTTGCAGGGCCTGACCATTCGTCAGGCCCTGTGGTCGATCGCACACTGCATATGGCTGAAGTCTGTGAACGGCATGAGCTTTATTTTCTGAAAGGGTTGGCTGCAGAGCCCTGCCATAGGCCAGAGCATGTTGTCAAACCCCTGCCACAATCGGTCAAAGGCGTAACGTATAGTAATATATTACTTTACATTAAAAAAAATCTAGAAATTCACTGAAAAAATCTATGGTTAAAGTGATGTTATAGCTAGGAGTTATAATTCTATAGTTAGAAAAACCTTAGAAATTCATTGAAAAAGGCAAAGGTTAACGTGACTTTATAGTTAGGTGTGATAATAAGATCTGATTTTGTCTTTTAAAAAAGCCTTAGAACTTCACTGAAAAAACCAAATATTAAATTGTTGTTATAGTTAGTAAGGGAGGGTGGCAAACTCCACTTCGCCAGCTGAGTTTGCAGAGTTTTGCCAACTCCACGCTCTGCTGGGAATGCGGAGTTCATAAAAAACTCTGATTCCACAGCGTGATGGAGTTTGCCCCTGCTGCTCACCCCTGGAAAGAGAAAATAAGGAGTCTTACCTGGATCTGGTGTTCTTCGTACCTGGGCTGTCCTCCTATTGGCTGTCTCCTCATCCACTCCAAAACCCAAACGCTGTGCAACTTGGGAGGACTGTGTGTATGCATGCGTGGACACATGCGCAGTCCCACCATGTCGTACAGCAAAGGGTTTTTGCACCGACAAGGAGGAGACATGAGAAGGACAGCTTGGGCACACAGAACACCAGATTCAGGAAAGATGTAAAGCAGGTGGCAGTCTAGGGGTCAGGAACCCTCCAGGTCTGCTGCCTGCATGCATAATTAGGACGAAGCGGAATACCACAGAGTTTTTAAGCAACTCTTTTGAATTCCACGTAGTTGCACTCCGCCAACTCCGCCCACCCTTAAAAGATTGCTGAAACTTTCAGTAGCAACGTAATATTTTCAACAAAAAAAAACACAGACATCGCCAGTTAAATTTCGCAGAGCTAACTGTAACTCGCAATTCCACCATGCACTGATAATGACTTCAAATATTACATCACTCATTTCTATGACATAATGTATGGCATCACCGATGACATCACTGATGACATCATCCAAACTAATTTTGTACACATTACTCCATAAAGGAGTATGTCATTAGAGGTAGAAAATAGCTCACAATAATATGAAGCAATAATATGAAGCATCTTTAATGCCATTACACATACAACACCTTTATACACTCTGTTATGTGCAACCCTGACACTATACGATACACTTCATGAGTAACTGAGGTTATGATGACAATCAACCATACATAGATGTGTATCTCCTACTGCACATGGTGTTCAATTAGTATACAACTGTTCAGAGAAAACCAACTTCCTCCAGACGCTAAAGCCATGTAACATAACTATGCCCTACTATGGACAGCCTTTAGTGTGTATCCCTTCACATTTAGCATACCACTTGTGAGAATTGATGGGAACATTAGAAGAAAAGTCGGTACTGTGAACAGTGTGCATCCTATGCAGAGAATTCAGCCTGTACCACACTGTTTGCAGTCAGCCAAACTCTGAAGAGGAATATACTGCAGAGTTTAACCCCTTGCATGCATGGTATGGCCGGGAGTCCTCCATGCCGCAGTGCTCATGTGCGTAGGGCAGCTCCCAGGAACCCTCACACATGGCACAGGAAATCTCTCTGGTGCAGGCACCAGAGGGATTTCCTTTCAGTCAAAACACCCTTGGGAGCTGGGGAAAGCTTCCACAGCTCCGGAGGGTGTTCTGATACTTCTCTGAAATGACGATAGGCACGAACGTCCCACTGACGTCATTTCGGAGCAACCAAAACTTCGGGTTTCAATGGCTGGGTGCTCAGAGAGTACCGAGGCAGACTGGAGAGGTATCAATGGAAATCTCCCC
Organism: Triturus cristatus; assembly: GCF_964204655.1. Lineage (NCBI taxonomy): Eukaryota > Metazoa > Chordata > Amphibia > Caudata > Salamandridae > Triturus > Triturus cristatus. The sequence goes on from NC_140587.1 coordinate 64,766,208, forward strand.
TTTCCAATGGTACCCCTTGCTAGTTGTTCCCTGCTTCGGGATTGCCTCAGGAGGGCAATCCCAAAACAGGGATACAGCCACTAGGCACCAGGGAGGGGGAGAGGCCCTTTGGGTAAGGGCTTTTGCTCCCCCCATATTTTTGGGCCAGATCCGTCTTTCTGCCACCCCAGGAGACAGATGGAGCAATAGCCCCCAATCTGCCCCCCAGCGGGGCAGGAAGCACACTAGGCACCAGAGATTTTTTATTTTATGTCTACAGGAGCGAGGCTGCCCAAAATGTGCACGCCAATGCCCTTGCCCACCCAAAAAATGTCCAGAGTCTAACTGCACCCTCTGGAAGGCAGATGGGGGCAATAGTCCGGATCTACACCCACTGGGGGACAAAAAGCACACTATGCACAAGGTTTTGTTTATGTATAAAGGGGTGGGGCCTGCCCAAAATGAGCATTCTGATGCCCACAACCCCCCCCCCCCCCAGCACTCCACAGTCTCTCTATCCCCCCTGGGAGGCAGATGGGGCAACAGCCCCGATCTGCCCCCCTTGGGTGGCCGTAAGCACACTAGGAACCAGGGATTTGTTTTTATTTCTATAGGGATGGGAGCTGCCCAAAATGGGCATGCCAATGCCCCCACCCGCTCCAAAAATTCCACAGTCTTTCTGCCCCCAAAAGGGGCAGAAAGACCACTAGGCACCAGCAAATGTTTTTATTAAATACATTGGGGTGGGGAATGCCCCCACCCTGTAAGAAATATTGCCACAGTCTTTCTGCCTTCCCTGGGAGACAGATGGGTACAATAGCCCCAGATCTGTCCCCCTGGGGGGGGGGGGGGGGGAGCAGAGAGCACACTTGGCACCAGGTTTTTGTTTAATGTATATAGGGGTTGGGGCTGTCCAAAATGGGCATGCCAATGCCCCCACCACCCCACACAAATTCCATTCTTTAAGCCCTCCATTTCAGAGGCAGATAGGGGCAATAGCCCCTGATCTGCCCCCATGGGGGAAGAAAGCCCATTAGGCACCAGGGATTGTTTTTCATATACATAGAGGTGGGGGCTGCCCAACAAAATTGCCACAGTCTGTCTTCCCCCCAGGAAGCAGTTGGGTGCAATAGGGCCTTATCTGCCCCCGGGGGCAGAAAGCCCACTAGGCACCAGGGATTGCATTGTTTTTTAATACATAGGGGTGGGGGCTGCCCAGAATGAGCATGCCAATACCCCCACCCCCAAACAAATCAGCCACAGTCTTTCTTCCTTCCCCAGGTGGAAAATGGGAGCAATAATCCCTGATCTGCTCCCATGGGGGGGCAGAAAGCACTCTAGGCACCACGGAGTATGTTTATATGTAGGAGTGGGGGCTGCCCAGAATGGGCATGCTAATGCCTCCACCACTAAAATATATTGCTGAAGAAAGCCCACACGGCCTCAGGGACATGTTTATGGGCATGCCAGGGAGAAGTCCCATAGGCAAGAGTCGCCCCCCCCCCTTTTTTTAGGGACACATTTTGGCTGTTTCAGTTATATTTTTTGTGTTACCTGCCCCCAAGTGGGGGCAGAAAACCACTAGAAACAAAGGGGAGTTTATGTGTGGGTGAACTTGAGTTTGGCTGACGGTCTGTGTGGACTGACCTTTGGCTGGCATTTTGTTGGAGGTGTCTGTGGACCTGCACTTGGCTAAGGTTGTGTGGGGACTCACACTTGATGACGGTGTGTGTCGATTAACACTTGCCTGGTGGTGTGCTGTACATGGACTGGCGCTTGGCTGACTGTGTGCATGGATGGTGCTTTACTGCAGGGCCGGACTAGCTGTAACGGGGACTGGGGGTTTCCCCAGTGGGCCGTAGAGGTGGGGGCTGGTTTTCTGGACGTGGAGGCTGGTTTTGTCACTGGGGGCTGGGTTTGCAGCAGTTCTGCAATATCGGCCCACAGCAACAAAATCCGGAGCTGTACCCTTTACTAACACGAGCAGCAATCTGTCAGGGTTGGCTGCTGTTCCCAGTCCGGCCCTGCTTGGCTGGCTGTAAACAGGGATGGCTCATAGCTGGCGGAGTGAGTGGGTGGCGCTTGGCAGGTGGTGTGTGTGGATAGTGCTTTACTGACTGTTCAAGGATGGCATTTGGCTGGCAGTGTATGTGAATGGTGCTTTGCTGGCAGTGTGCATGGATGGCGCTTGGCTGGCAGTTTGTGGATGGCACTCGGCTGGTGGTGTGCATGGATGACGCTTGGCTGGTGGTGCGTTTGGATGGTGGTGTGCTTGTACTGACTCTTGGCTGACGGTGTGGCTTGCATGGATCCTACCAGTGTTTTCTTACCAAGAATCCCCCGCAAACCTCAAATTTACTAACAAAGTCACGTTTTTCTCACATTTCTGTGTGGGTAAGTTGTAGGATCACCAAGCAGGAACAAATTTCCTATTGACCAGCATTCTCCTTGGTCTCTCAAGAAAAATGATACCTCACTTTTGTGGTTGCAGAAAGTAGCGTCAGACGAAAAACGTATAAACAAACTGCCCTTTTGGACGCACTTTGGGCCTCCCTTAATCTCAACATGTTATTGGCTCTCCAATTTCATGGGCACTTGGCCCATGCACACAGGTAAGGTATCATTTTTATTGGGAGACTGATGGGAGCGCTGAGTGGTAGGGAATTTCTGCTGAGCGGTGAGCCCGCAACTTTCCACACAGATATTAGAGAGAAATTTGGCTTTTTAGCTAAATTTTACGGTTTGCAGTGGATTCTGGGAAGGAAAATGTTGGGGAATCAACGCAAACCACACCTCCCTGGACTCCCACGGGTGTCTAGTTTTCAGAAATGTCTGGGTTTTTTATGTTCCCCTAGATGTCTTCAAGCCCAGGACCAAAAACACAGGTTACAACCTATCTATCACAAAACAACCTGGGTTTTCAAGAGGGCCACCTACATTTTTGGTCCCGGGTTCAGCGGCCATCTAGGGAAACCTAACAAGCCTAGACATTTCTGAAAACTAGACAACCAGGGATGGTCAGAGAGGTGTGACTTGGGCAGATCTCCCAACAGTTTCCTACCCAGAATCCACTGCAAACCTCAAATTTAGCTAACAAAACACAGTTTCCTCACTTTTCTGTGTGGGAAAGTTGTAGGATCACCGGGCCACCACAAATTTCCTACCACCCAGCATTCCTCCAGGTCTCCCAAAATAAATGGTACCTTACTTGTGAGGGTAGGCCTAGTGCCTGCAACAGGAAATGGCTCGGCAGACATCTAGGGAAAACTATCAATCCCACACATTTCTGAACACTAGACACCCGGGGGAATTTAGAGAGGTATGGCTTGTGTGGACCCCCCAACGTTTTCCTACCCAGAACCCCCTGTAAATCTCCAATTTAGCATGGAAAAATCATATAAGAAAAGTTGTGGTATCACCGGGCTGACACAAATTCCCTACCTCCCAGCATTCTCCCAAGTCTATCAATAAAAATGGTACCTCACTTGTGTGGGTGGGCCAAAAACCTGCAGCAGGGAAGGGCCCAAAATGTAATGTGGCGATATCAAAATTACCAATCACAAAGCGACCTGGTTTTGCAAGGGGGGGTCTGTATTTTTGGTTCCTGGCTGCGCTGCCATCTATGGAAACCTACCAAACCCACAAATTTCTGAAAACTGAGGGCCCGATTCACAGAACTAACTTAAGACAAAATCCTAAACTTACTACCATTTTGGTATTCACAGAAGGCACTTACTCATTTTGGTATTCACAGAAGGCACTTACTCATTTCGGTATTCACAGAAGTTAGGACTCCTAACTTTAGGACTCCTAAATGCCTTCTGTGAATACCGAAAGCATCAAAATTAGCATTTTTCTCAGTTTCGTAGTAGTATAGTTAGGACTCCTAACTTTAGGACTCCTAAATGTCTTCTGTGAATACCGAAAGTCTTAAAATTAGGATTTTTCTCAATTTAGTAGTAGTAAAGTTAGGACTCCTAACTTTAGGACTCCTATATGCCTTCTGTGAATACCGAAAGCCTTAAAATTAGGATTTTTCTCAGTTTAGTAGTAGTAAAGTTAGGAGTCCAAACTTTAGGACTCCTAAACTGAGAAAAATCCTATTTTTAAGACTTTCGGTATTCACAGAAGTCATTTAGGAGTCCTAAAGTTAGGACTCCTAACTTCTGTGAATACCGAAGTGAGTAAGTGTCTTCTGTGAATACCAAAATGAGTAAGTGCCTTCTGTGAATACGAAAATGGTAGTAAGTTTAGGATTTTGTCTTAAGTTAGTTCTGTGAATCGGGCCCACTACCCTCGGGGGAGTCCAGGGATGTGCGGCTTGCATGGATCCCCCAACGTCTTCTTACCCAGAATCCTCTACAAATCTCAAATTTAGCAGATTAATCACATTTTCCTCACATTTCTGTGTGGGATCACCATGCAGGCACAAATGTACTACCACACAGTTTTTCCCTTGGTGTCCCAATAAAAAATGATGCCTCACTTGTGCAGGAGTATAAAGGGGAATCGCCTAAAAACTTTTTCTTTTAAAAAACAATTTGCGCTTACAGTTCCCTGTGCTCTCCCGTCTATCCCTGTATTTTTGGCACTTCCTAGTAGCAGGCCCTTGGCCGACCCATACAGGTGAGCTATCATTTTACTCGGTAAGCACATTGGGAGAATTCAATGTTTATCTCAGGTTCCCGTATGTGGAGATACAGCTTCAAGCTGTTTTGGTTTTTGTGCAATCCAGAACAGAATTTCCTCCTGTCTGTTGGGAACCTTCCCCATTATTACATTAACATTAACTGGACTACCATCTCACTATTGAGAAACACATATGTAGGAAAATGATCTGCTCTAAGGGATCGATCAAACTTTCTAAACACTCACTAAACCCTTAGTAGCGTGAACTTTTGTTCCAAATAGGTGGCAACTTCGCAAAAGATGGTATAAATCTTTCAAAACAAACCATGAATAGCATTTTTGTGATTCACTTTGTATTTATATTGTGTTGATTCAGTTTGTATTTGTAGTGTGTATTTTTGTCATAATTCTAGATGAAATTAACAGTCTTTTCAGTTTTATTTGACATTCTAATGAAAAAGAAAAAGCTCAATGAAAAGTATTGAATAATTGGTTGAATAAATAACCAAGACCAATGAAATTTGCTATTGGCCTTAGTCGGTTTAAGTTGATAGCAGCATCTGAAGTGGCAGCAAGACATAATGCTGGTATAATATATTTAGACCCTATCTAGCTGTCAATATTTGGACCTACCCCCTTTGACATAATTCACTTATAAAAAATTGACATTTCTCTGCTCTTCACTTTGCTATGTGTGCCTCTAACCTGGCTCCAATACATGTCTGGGCTGGGTGACAGCTACAAATTGTGCATTTCCTCTAGGCACCCATAAATACAAGAAGGGTAGGTGTGACCGAGGACTCATCTACATTCATCTGCATTCTTATAGCCTTCCTGGGAAGGAAGGGGGAGAAGGAGCTCATGTGTACATCTAAATGGGTGGTGTCCTCTCCCCACACAAAGAACTGATTACCCCCCTGGTAGACAGGACTGTGTCACTTTGCATTCAATGACTGTGCTGTAGAACCTAATCTCTGCTTTGCTTTGCTTTCTTGCAGCCGGCTGATCTCTTCCCTGCGGAGGACAAATACTAGGGGTTGCTGGCTTGCCTCCTGTTTTCTGAAGTCTCAGGGACACAAACAATGTTCTACAATCCTGCTGGTGCTGCTGGACTCTGCCATCTGTGAGCCCTCCCTTTGCCTGAGGTGCCTCTTGCAGTCCTGGGCCTCAAAAGTGGGTTCTGCAGCGGTTTTTCTATAAAACTGACACATCATCACTGCTATGCTCATTGGAGCCAACACATTGTCCTTCGACGCTGATGCAGAGGTTGTTTGACAACAGTAGGTTCTACAGCCCGCGTGGCACATCAACAATGCTCTGTGCCTCTTGAAAATGATGCATTGCCTCATCCGAACCAAGCATGTTGCTGACGCAGTGACTGCTTGAAAAAAATTGACGCATCATGCCCTCAGCATTGATGCTTTGCTCCACCAAAGGCAGTTTTTTAGTGGGACCTGCAGGAGTCTCATAGATAGTCTGCACTCCATTGCGGTGTTCCTGAACTTTGGATTTACCCCGGCCATTATGCCACATCCTCTCCCTACTTTTATGGTTAGCATTTGGTTCTGTTTTAGGCGGCGCTAACAGGAGAAATGGGGTGGTGCAAGCTGGCTTCTGACAAGAGTTCCGGCATGTATTGTTTCACAAATTAACCACTGTCAAGGAACACAAGGAGGAGGCAATACGGGGCTGGAGTGCCAGAAGTGGAAGGGCAGCAACCCCTGGCTCTCCACTAGACAGCAGAAGGCACTGTGAAAGGAGCAATCTACAGCAGTCCTATTTTGCAAACAATGTAGTGAATGGGTGAAAGGGTAGAGATAAAGACCCAAGGGAGGAGGATGAGTGGTGTGGGGCACATACACTGGACAAGGGCCTCTCTGCCCTCAGGAACTAGAGATATCCATTCCACCAAGAGGTGGCCCAACATCAAGGGGAGTGCAATCTGACACGCCCAAGCACCCTCTGAGCCAACACATCAGATCACAGGAATGTTCAACAGGTGCTGCAATGGCATGCATTGTAATGATTAGCACTGTTTATTTCATCTGGGCATTGTCGATGGACACTAACCCCTGATTACGTCAATGGAGCAGAGGAAAAGTATTGGCCCTATTCCCCATGCAGTACATACAAGTGACACTTGTTTCATCCACAAAATTAGCGCAATTAATTTCGTAAATTTATTAGCTGTACTTTTATATGTCACAGCAATATTCACATTAGTACAGGACTTATATTACTGAGGGGGAAACACAGCAGAAAATGAAACCAGAGGCAGTTCAGTTTCCCTTGAGAATAGCACACCGGCAGCTGAGTTTTGGAGAATTGCTATTTTCAGCCTACAGTATTGGCACCTTCTCCCACTTTACCCTGAAATAGCTGTCAGAAAGCTGTGCAGTTCACCCATGGGACCAACACCAACAAAGAAGGCTTGAAAAGTGTTTTCTGGAAACAAATGACACCTGCAGCACAGCTGTATCACACAGGAAAACTAATATTCCTGCCTCTCACATGGGACTCCCTCTCTCCAGTTCTTTAAATGGAAACATAGAAGGGCAGGTACTGAGTACCAGACAGTACCAGCACATTTAAAGCACTGCCTCTTTCAGAGCACTCAGTGGAGTAGGGTTGTGCTGGCTCCAGCTGCAAGATGTACATTTTACAATCAGCTGTACAACACCCCGCCTCCTCAGCCCCCCAGTACCTGTCCACCTGACACCCACCAGACATTGCTCAGTGCTGCCAGGGCCTTCTCATGAGAAGTAGGGGTGGGCGGAATTTGCGTAATCGCGTTACGCAAATCTCCTCAAAACGGTAAAAAATCTCTGCGAACACAGAAATTGCTTGTTCGCGATACTTTTTTCCTGTTCGCGATCGCTGTTTGCGTGCTCGGGGTGAAATATCTCGCGAACACGCATATTGAGAACACGAACAAGCCAAAAACTTTGCGATTTTTTGGTCAATTTCGCGTTCTCCGCGGAACGCGAAATTACCCAAATTCCGCAAATTCCGCGAGCGGAATGGATTTTACCGCCCAGACCTAATGAGAAGTCTACAAATGCTTACCTGCTCCTCCAGTCACAGGTGGGGGACAGGTAGGTAGAGAGTCTGGTCCCAGCACGCACAAAGGGCAACAACCACAGTCCAGCCTGAGCCACTCACAACCACTAGAAGCTCTGTGTCATCCTAAGCAGCTCCTCAGCTCTGCAAGGACAAAACAGCCTGAGACTGAGGCACAAACTTGAGGCAGCAGACAGCCCTGAGAGAGTCGGAGCCTGCCCAGAGTATTCAAGTGGAGCTCCAGCAGCTGCGAAACTCTAAGCATCAAGCAGCAGTTTGTAGCAGTGAGCGGTAATCAATGTCCTGATAAGTACAGTCAGAGAAGGCAGGCGCTGGAGCATTTAAATAGCTGTTCATTGGTAGTAAGTACTGGCAAGTCTTCTCAGTTAGTTACAGTGATGGGGGTGATTACAAGTGTTGTACAGAGCTGAGCTGCCCAGCAGCATTTGCTACAAGCCCAGTCAGTAAGTGGTTAATGGTGGGGAGGAGCCTTTACTCATCCTGAGGTGATTTGTGGCAGAGGTGGCTAGTTTCTGATTGTCAGCCGGCACCAAGGACTGCAATGTGGATCATTGCTTCATTTCATTTTTAGGTCGAGCCTAGGTAGATCGCACACACTGTCTGGAAGACCTCTTGTGATCACTATGAGGAGTGTAATCCCACCTGCTGCTTGCCATTGGTTCACTCATGCATTGCTCTTCTTTCCATGCTCCTTACTGGTTGGTGCTCCTATTACATAATTTTCATTTTATGATAAGGAGCTCCAGCCAACTACAGTTTACTTACTGTCTACATGATTATGTATTCCTTTAGGGACTACTTCAATCAATCAATTTATTTATTATGTTTTGGCACTACAAAGAGGGCCACACAAACAAAATATACAAAATACATATACATATTCCATCATAAAAAGAAAAAAATAAACAATTACAACATTCTCCATCGAAAAGGGCATACTATGACACAATCCTCCTCATTTCATCAATAAATATCTAAAAAACCTTTAAAAAAGTTAAAAATATTGAAGCAAAACATTTCATTGGGAGGGGTATACAAAGCTTTTAAAAAGGAATTCGCATCAAGGATTCCTAATTGTAGACAAATTGATTTTAACCACCTTAAACGAAGTAAACGTAATACAGGACAAATAAACAATACATGAGTACGATCCTGTGCTGATAAATTACAGAGGTTACATAGGGGGGAAGACCCATACCATTTAGCCAAGAGGGAATTAAGCGGCAATAAATCTTGCCTCAAAAGAAACCAAAATCTCCGAATACCATGTGTTAAATTCCAAAATACATAAGGTTGAACAAACTTCCTAGAGTAAGTATTACACAGTAGGGCACTTCGCTTCTTAGCTATCATGGATTCTTTATCCCTCCTGAAGCAAAGAGACCAGGAAGCCTGCTTCAAAAGAGATTTTAGTTGGGAAGAGGAAATAATAAAAATAGAACTCTCATCTAATTCAAGAAGTGCCACTGCCTTTCTGAAATTCTTAACAATTTGAGAGTGCTCTTTAAAACTTCCCAATAATTCACTCTTGAGAAGGGATCTCAAAGTCCCCATTTCTCCTCTAGCAAGGCTGGCGACCCAACGTACTAATGCAGACAGGCCCTGTACCCAACTGCTACGCAGACCAAATTCTAGTCTAAGAGCAGCTGTAGAGCAAGCTGAATTCAGGGTGGTTAAAGACCTTAATAATTTTCCTTCAATCATATGAAGGAAGCCCCAGTGTTTTAAATCCATCAATTCTATTCCGTATAGGAGAGTTGAGGGGATTTTTGCCTTATAAACCTCTAATAAAAGAGCAAAATGTCTTCTCCCTGTAGCGGAATAAAGAGAACTCAAGCTTTTGCCTTGAGACAGGGCTTTACGAGAGTTGTTATCAATGTGTTGCCTCTCGCTCAGGTTTGCTGAAACAATTCTTCCTAAAAAGGTATATGATTTAACCACTTCTAATTTCTGCCCACCTACTGACCAACCATAATTCTCAGATTTGGATTTTTTCCTCCCTGTGATGCACATAATTTTACTTTTTGAGGCATTTATCTTCAAAAAGTGGGACTCAGCAAAATCATGTAAAGCCTGCAGACGATTAGCTAAGCCTTTAGGAGTTAAATCTAAAATTAAAATATCGTCAGCATATAAAAGGCAGGCTATAGTATAACCCCCCACTACCGGGGCTATACCAACACAAGATGCGAGCGAGTTTGGAAGATCAGCAATATACAGGGAGAACAACAGAGGAGCCAGAAGACAACCTTGTTTTAAACCATTAGTGGAAGGAATAGCACACGAGAGTCCCCTTTCTCCACCCTGTAACACTCGACACCAAGTGTCCGAATGTAGAGATCGTACTAGGTCTAATAGAAGGGGGGGCATACCTAATATAGCTAGCTTTCTCCACAGCAGAGGACGATCCACTTTGTCGAATGCTGTAGAGAAATCAATAAAAGCCGCATAGACTCCTCCACCCCGAACTCTTACGTATTTGTCCAGGATAACCTGCAGGGCTGTAAGGTTATCCAAAGTACTATGCCCTTTGCGGAAGCCCGTTTGTTCAAGAGGCAAAATCTGATTCGCCTCAACCCAATCAGTGATTAAAGCTAGAAGGCATTTGGAAAAGACTTTTCCAATAGCATCAAGGAGAGCTATCTGACGATAGTTCATTGGATTTTTCCTATCGCCCTTCTTGAACAGGGGCACCAAAATGCTCCCCTTCCAAGAGGATGGCACAGTCTTACTTGAAAAGCAAGCACTAAATAAAGGAAAGAGGATTTTACTCCACAGAGCAGGATCTAACTTTAGTATCGAAATGGGAAGTTCATCGGGCCCCATAGCTCCAGAGGAACGCATATCCTTAATAGCCATTTCAATGGTTTTCTCTGAAGGGGCTTCAATAGAAAGCTCAGCATCTCTCGGAGCTTCTAAGGAGCGCTCACCTTCAAATGTTACGCCATTCCCAGCATAAAGGGCGGAGATAAACGACACCCATAATGATTCGGCAATAGGAATAGGATGAGGGCTGACTCTAGCTCCACAACCCTCTCCGATGAGAGACCAAAATTTTCTAGTATTGCCATGAACAACCGCCTCCCTTAATCTGATCCAAAGAGAATCCTCTTTTTCCTTTTTAAGTTTCTTCTTGATGCGACTTCTCCTTCTTTTTAACAAATATATTTTGTTTTTTAATTCAGTAGATCTACACAGAAATTGTTCCCGCACTAACCTATTTATTGCCTTATTTAAAGGGATCAGCGAACTGGGAACAAAGCTCCTCTTTTTGGAAAAGGAGGATCTATTAGCAACACGAATAACCTCCTTCATAAAATCCTCGAAATGAGTCAGTTCAGAACCCTGCCAATTAATCAATTTTGGGATAGTTTTTCCTAAAATACACTTCAGGCCCTTCCTGGCTTTAAAATTCCAGAAACATCTTCCGGTATTCTTATGAAAATTAAATATATCGCTGTTAAGATGCCATGAGTCAGAATTTGGAAAAAATAAAGACAAATCTATAATGATCACGTTGTGATCACTGAATAATGACGGTAAGACTACCAGATCCTTTACTAGAGAAAAGACATCATAGTCAATAATTACATAATCCAAGATTGACTGACTGAAGGGAGATCTATGAGTATAGTTAGCAGGAAAATCGGAGGGAAGCCTACCATTCACTATTATCCCCTCAGTTACAGAAAGTTCTTCCAATAGCAACTTCCCTCTTTTATTAGTTTTAATTTTATTAGGGAAGAGAATCTGAGGGATAAGGTAGGCTTCTTCTTTGCATTTATTTCTGAATAACTCTAAACTAGTGTTGGAAACCTTACAATTAAAATCGCCAACTAACAGTACATGGGGGGAAGGATCTAGCTCTTTTAGCTGTTTAATGTATGAAAAGACTTGCTTCAATAAAATATTAAAACATTCATCCGGGGGAATATATACATTTATTATTACTAATGAAGTATTGGTACCCCAACTTGATTGCGAGCAGAGGGTCACTGCCTGAAAGAGATTCTTTGGATCAACATAATGAGTAAAGTTCCATTTCAATCTATTTGACAAGAGGCACGCAAGACCACCTTTAGCATGCCCTTTCTTTGAAGGTAATGCCCTTGCCTCGAGGACAAAATAGTCTTTTCCTGCATATAGACTACTAGGGACTACTTGTTTTATATCCTGCTAGTAATTCACCACACTGCCCGCTTCACAGGCCGTCGCATGCATCAGTTTTTTGTGCAGGGACACTGTGCTTCATGTTATAGCACAGCACCTGCTACCATGTGGGCCGCCATGAGCATAACTTTCATATAGACGAGTGCCACTCTTTATGTTTCAGCACGGCACCCCCTTTCATGGTTGTAACACAGTGCCGCAATTTATGTTTCAGGTGGGCGTCCACCTTTATTTTTACCATCCCAATAGCTCTAAGTGTTGCAGATGCTAGACCTATTGCATTGAAAATGCTTGTCTTCTTTTAAAGCCATGATTGGCTTTGTTCTGCAGCAGGCAGGAAAGCTTTGATCTTATTATGTTTTTCTAAGCCCGCAGTAGATGGAGGGGGTGGTGCTCGTAGCCATGTCTGGCCTGCGAGCCTGCGAGCGCAGAGCGGGGCCCACCTGTAGATCAGAGGTCATGCCGTGAGATCAAAGTTGTAAATAGTTGATGGATTGCACCAGTAGAAAACTTTCTATCACTAGGGCTGGAGGTTTATCTGCCTGCAGACTGCCTTTCTTGGCTGGAACAAACAGCTCACCAAACACCAAATATATATTGAAATGTGTTTATTGTGTTTTAAACAATATGTTTCTACAATGGACCCCCCCTGTTAGAATTGGGGGTCTCTGGTTGGCACAGGTAAGTACTTGTGACAAGCAGGGACCCTCTCCTCTAGTCAGGATAAGTGGATTACCCTCTAAAAAAATAACCCCTGCTCACCCTCTAGGTAGCTTGGCGCGAGCAGACAAGACTTATTTTCAGAGGCGTTATAGGTTAAGCATTTGTAAATACATACAGCAACTCAGTGACAACCACACATGGACACCACACCAGGGTTTGTATGAAAATAAGTATTTATTTATATAAAGGCTTAGCACAAGACCCAATAACCTACAAATAATACTGTTTAGGACTTAAGAGTTCGCGCTGACTGTGCGGCTCTTTTGGGGAAGATCGTATACAAAAAGAGTTAACTAAACGTTGCGGAATCTCCGGTTCGGTGCGCACAAAGTCTTGGTGCGAATCGTACAGTACCTTTTAATGCATCCGATGTGGGCGAAGCGCTGGCAGGAGTGAAGGCAAACCAGGGACGTTGGCGGCTCCTCTGTGGTACGGACCCCGGCTGGCTGTAGGCATCTTTGTGGGAGGCGTAGAGCGGGGGCCCTGAGGAGCGAGGCGGACGATGCTGGTTTTCCGGCGTTCACTGTGCGAGGCGGGATGCGCGTCGTGCCTCAGAGCAGGGATGCCTGTTCGATGCAAAGCAGCGCGGCACAAGGTGGCCAGTACGCTGCGAGTGTACGGGCCGTACTCAGCCTTGCGGGGCGCTCCGATCCCTGAGTCAAGCGGCAGGAGTGCGGCGAGTCAGTGCGGCTCGAAGGGGGGAGGGTGAAGCGGGGTGCGGGCGGCCCTTCTTGGACGGTGTGAGCTACGGGTCGAATTTGGAGCGGAGTCACACGGTGCGGGCGGCCGGGCACAGACTTCAAAGCGGACAGGGGGATCCGAATCACATTCGGATCGCGGCTCCAGCAGCAGGACAAATCTTGGCAATGTCCAGCGGCTCTGTCTGAGGCAGTAGGAGTCCAATATTCCTGGGACTACGTTCAGGGGGCAAGCTCACCCACAAGCCCTTGGAGAGTGTTGAAAGCACAAGTTGAAAAAAGTTCCTTTAGTCTTTTCCTCTCCTCTCGCAGCAAGGCGACCACTGCAGTCCAGTCCCCCAGGTCAGGGACAGTACTCCTCCTTGTAGCTTCTCCAGTTCCTTCTCGTCGGGCAGAGGTTCTTCTTGGTTCAAACAGGATCTGATTTCTTGGGAGCAGGGCCCCAATATTTATAGTGCAATTCTTTTGTTCTTGTAGGCCAGGGGGCCTTTGCCCAGGCCAACCCAGTTCTGGAGTACTTTGTTCACCGGACTCTGGCTTCTCCTTTCAGTGTGCAGGGCAGAGACATCAGACGCTCCCCAGGGGGTGGAGCCAGCATTGTGGTGGAAAGGCACAGCCCTATTCAGAGTGCAGGTGTGCTCCTCCCACCCATCTGGATGTAAATCTCTCTATTCTGCCCCAGCCTGTCTCCTGGAATTCCCCAGCCCTGTCACTCACAGAAACCAGACAGCAGATACACATCCTAGCAGAGGCAGGCTGAAATGGTTAGGCAAGCAAATACTAACTTTCTAAAAGTGGTATTTGCAAACACAGGATATGTAAATAAACTTTACTAAAAGATTTATTTTATTATTCTGAGTTCAAGCATACTAAACTTGAATTTCTACCATGTTCTCTGAGTCTGTTAGGATTATATAATGTAATAATTCCAGCAGCCCATTCTGGCCTATGGAGAACAGGTAGCCTTACAATAGTGAAAAACGAAAATGGCTGTAATTCACTATTAGGACATGCCACACACATCAGGGCTTGTCCTACCTTATGCTTACAATGCACCCTGCCCATGGGCCTACCATAGGGATGACTAATATGAAGTTAAGGGAAGGTTTAGGGACTAGCAAGTGGGCGCACTTGCCCAGTCAGCATGACAGTACCAGACTGCAGGCAGGTTCTGCAATGGCAGACCTTAGACACCTTTTACCAGGCCGCTTCTGTGGGTGGCACAACCAGTGCTGCAAGCCCACCAGCAGCATTTGTATTTACAAGCCCTGAGCACTCCTGGTACACTGTACTAGGGACTGACAGTAAACCAAATAAGCCAAACATGGAATCCAATCAATATAGCAATTTACAATAGGGAGCACTTGCACTGTGGCACTGGATGGCAGTGGCACAGTGCTCTGAGCAGCTAACACCAGCAAAAACATGAGGCACAACGAAGAAAAGTGGAAGGGAGACCCACGCCAAGGTGCCAGGTCTAACACCCCCACACCTATTATTGTAATTATTTCTGTTAAAGGTGGTATATATATTTTTTTCAGAATAACCTGATAAATAATTTTTGTTTTTAACAAACTTATCTGGGGCACCTGGCAGCGACCACATGTAAATAAAATGTCAAGGGCAGGAGCATAAACTGGAAGCGGAGAAGTTCATATTGTGTTGGTTGAGAGACCCCTGGTCACTCCTTGACAGGGCAGGGGTTGCCTCAGGTCAGATTTCTGGGAAATGTCCGTTTTTGAAGCCCAAGAGGTGACCTATCCCGTCTTTTAGTCCGGGGTACAAGCAACAGAGCTGTCTGAAGCGAGGTGTCAACCTCTTCCTCTCCGGGGCCCTTTGAAGACCCTCGGGCACAGGCTTTGAGGTGTCCTTTGCTTTGGCGTGTTAAGCGACTTGCTCTCAGCGCCATCAAGCCCCAGATGTGTCATGGTCTGTCAGGGTGGAAAATGTATATACCTTGCAACACGGATTTTAGCTGGAAGCCATCGGCATTATGGGACAGAGCTTGTTGGCTTTTATCTAAATCCAGTGCTTAATTTTTATGTTCCATGCATGTGAATGTTGGGCACCGTTGGGAAATGGGTATGCACTGTCTGACCGTGATCCTGTTAAGCTAAACCGGTCACTTCTGAGCCCAGAATGCTCTTTCTGAAAATAACCATACCTTGATTCTAATAATGAATGCTGAGAATGCCCCGTGGAGTGGGGGGACCTGTTCCCTGTTGTGTTGGGGCCCGGATATGCTTGCTGGGGGTCTTGTTCACCTGGAATATGGGGCAAGGAATTTTGAGGCCCTTGCCATCGACAGAACACACAGAGACAATGATGAGGCTTTATATGCTGCCCTGGCCGGGGTCTCCTCTGATGCGACACCCGGACAAAGTAGTATTTATTTTCTCTGTACCACGTGATACGGGACAAACCAAACAACCTTGAACCTACAGGGGCACAAACATAACAGCCCTGATGTCAGGCCACAGTGTTGTAACCCATGAGGCTCCAGTTGCATCACTGGACGCCACTACATTCCTCACCAAAATACAAACTGAAATAACATACACTTATCCAGAAAAAACGTTCATGAAAACATCACAACTGAACAGTGAGCAGGAAGTTCCTGAATTCACTTTCACAAATGATACCAAAAGATCATTTGCCTGAGAGCTCAAGGTTACCTGACCCAGGACAAAAGTTACAAACTCTTACACCAGATAATCTCTGGGTCTAGTAGATGGCATGCCCATACCGAGTACACGTATTGCAGCTGGGCTGTTGATCGGAGGAACCGGTGAGGGGACTCCTCAAAGAGACATCAGTTGAACTGGGAACCCCAAGTCCATTGGCACTAGACTCCAATGACACACATTACAGATCGTCCAGTTCAGAACCACTGTCCTGTTCATCCAGTGAAGGGGCTTCATCGTCAACCCCTAGGGAACAGCTTTGTTGCTGATGAAACCTCGTGAATGCTGAAATGTTCTGAGGGAGTGTCTCTTGCCCACAATGAACAGTGACTCGGGTTCCATACAAAGAGACTATGGTCCATGTGAGATGCTCAAAAGGTAGCCTGAATTTGCTGCCAGGGCATCTATCCTGTACTAGTACCAAATCATCCACTTGCAGATCGGACACCTTAGCTAGCCGGCGATGGCAAGCTTGCTCATTGGACCTCTTTCTTCGATCATAAACAAGGTGCTCATTAACTGGACGTGGAAGCTCCCCACGATGGTGAGGAATTGAGTCCAAAATCACCCAACCCATGGAAAGGTTCCTGGAGGCCTGACCCGTGGTAGAGTGGGGAGTCTATTCATAGTCTCGAAGTAACAAGTAGACTGCAAGTTCCAGAGATTGGTGGCTCACTGAGGCAATCCAAATGACTTTATTCAATGTTTTCATAAACCTTTTAGCCTCCCCATTTGCTTGGGGCCACCGCGGAGTTATTGTCTTGTGGGTGATCCCCAGGGAGATTAGATATGACGCCATCTCTTGCCCCTGAAAGGGCAGGCAGTTGTCCGTTCTTAGTCTCTTGATCAAACCATGGGTAGCCATAATCGTGTCACCAAATCACTGGCTCACAGAGAAGAGAAGATCTCTACCTCCAGATATTTGGAGTAGGCATCGACCATTACAAGAGTATGTTGCCCATCTGGGAGGCTCCCAAAATCTAGAATGGCACACACCGATGGACATCATGGTCCCTTCTCGTTCATGACCAGCTTTGGAGGACTAGCCTCACCAGATGCTTGGCACCAGGGATAGGATCTGACCACCTCTTCAACATTCTGATCCATCAAAGTAAACCACACTTTTGTTCCAAGTCGGGTCTTGATCTTAATCATACTGTGGTGTCCTGCATGGGCAAGTTGAAACACCCTATCAGCAAGCGCCGTGGGTATGGCATGGCAATGTCCTCTCAAAAGGCACCCATTTGGGTCAGCACTTAACCCTGGTAAATGTGATAAAAGCTCTCCAAAATTCACCCTTTCTCTAGGATGAGCAGAGCCCAAATCTTCGGGAAGATTTGCCACCTGTTACTCTTCACTGTTTAAAGAGCTCTCTAAAGACATTTGTCTTGGTTCGTAGCTTGGCACAGGGCATACACAAAGAATGGAATGGGACAAGGCCGGTCAGTCACATATCATTCATATTCTTCAGCCTCGTCATTATCTGCCTACTCTTCTGGAGTAGCGGCCCAAGTATGCCGAGACAAATAGTCCGCCGGGTTGTGAGACCCAGGGTGGTACTCCATGTGACAGTTGTACTCCTAGAGTTCTATCATCCACTTTTCAATTGGTGGTTTGGCATTAGTACATTTGAATAGAGGAATTAACGGCTTGTGCTCCTTAATCACAGTGAAGAGATTTCCATACACATAGAGGTGGAAATGATGACATCCCCAATGGATGGCTATCGTCAGTTTCTCAATTTGAGAATATCTCTGTTAAGTACTAGTCAGTGAGCGGCTTGCAAATGCCACGGGGCACGTTCATCATCATCAGTGTGTCATTGCATTAGTACTGCCCCCAACCCTTTAGGGAAAGTGTCTAGAGCTATAGTAGTGTCCTTCCGAGGGTCAAATTCAGCCAACGTGGTGTTGAATGATAGGGCATCTTTAGTGGCCTCAAAAACAGCCCCCTGCTCAGGACCCCATGACAAGGGACAGAAATCTTGTTGAGTTTACGTAGAGGTTGTGTCAGGATAGTGAGATCTTTAATTAAATGGCCACAAAAATTGACAATGCCTGAAAAGCTGTGCATCTCTGTCACTGTGGTGGGTGCAGGTGTTTCCTTAATGTCCCGTACATTGTCGGGTTCCAGAGTCATCCCACCAATGAGAACACATATCCAAAGAAGTGTAACTTCTCCTGTAAGAATTCACACTTGTTGCGATGTGGAGTGAGACCTGATTCCTGAATCCTCACATTGTGTTCTGGCACAGTCTTAGCATGTATCAAAATGTCATTGCTGACATTGACAACTCCTGGGAGGTCAACCAGAAGTTCTTGAATAGTATTTTGAAACACTTCGGCAGCACTGGAAATGCAAAAACTCAAACGGTTGTAGTCCCACACAAGTACATGTGTTAAAAAATTGTAACGTTGCAGGATTCCTTATCAAGTACTAGCTGGTGATATCCAGAATGCAAATCCAGCTTCGAAAACCAGCTGGCTCAGCTGAGTTCGCCAATCAGATCATCAATTGTTGGCATTAAGTGTTGTTCCCTTTTTATTGTGATATCTGGCATGCACATATCTATACATTTTCACACCTCACCAGGCTTCTTTGGTTTTCTTGTCACCACAATTGGCGATACCCAAGTTGTTGGCCCGTCACTTTTTCAATGATGCCTGCAGCCTCAAGCTTGTCCAATTATTTCTCTTATTAGTTAACCCCTTCTATGCTGCGCAGATTCCGCCGCTGTGCTGACGGAATCTTGCGCG
The DNA here is from genome assembly GCF_964204655.1 of Triturus cristatus. Classification (NCBI taxonomy): domain Eukaryota; kingdom Metazoa; phylum Chordata; class Amphibia; order Caudata; family Salamandridae; genus Triturus; species Triturus cristatus. The sequence goes on from NC_140587.1 coordinate 64,784,928, forward strand.
GGCGTGGTCATGACGGAACGGTTCCGTCATGAGCACAGCTCAACCGTGGCTCATGACGGAACCGTTCCGTCATGAGCACCGAAGGGGTTAAACTAGAGAGGTGGCCCCACTGTCCAAGGGAACAGAGCACTGTAAACCAGTAGAGAAATAGAACTTCCCCTGGATAAACAAGATAACAACACTCCCACTCGCTAGCACACCATACTCATAACACATACATTTTTTGTGCTCAATCTATGTGTTGAGAACTATATCTAAACATATACCCCAAAAATGAGTGTGTATTGTGTTAGGTGACATATTCTATATCATGTATGAACTTTTTGATGTTTGCTCATGTGTTGAAATGTTATCAAATACTCTGGAGTACAGAGTTTTATAAAAAAAACAATAAAATAATGTTAAACTCTACATCTCGGTTTGGGGTATAGGTTTAGATATAGTTCTCTTCTCGTCTACGTCTTCCCCTGCCTTGTACTCTTCATTTCCTGGTTAACAACGTTCGACGGACCCATTTACTTCGTAGCCAATGCCTCTTTGATCTCTCCGGAAGGCTGCTGAAGAGCTCCCCCTCCTGTCTCTGGGTCCGATTGCCGCTGCCCTTCCCTACAGCCAGCCCACCTGCTTCGCCCCCTCGCAGGACATCTGAACCAATTTTGGGGCATGGCGGAGGTGAGAGGTCCCGGCGCCACTCTCCGTGGCTGTCTGAGCCCATCATTCCTCAACCATGTCGGAGAGGTGCCCCCTCCGATTTTTCTAACTTTGCTGTTGCTTCGCCTCCTCGCTAGACAACGGGCCGATTTGGAGACATAGCGGAGGTTTGAAGTCTGCACCGCTCTCCATTGCTAGCTGAGCCCATCTTTCTATGACCGTGCCGTAGAGATGCCCCCTCCGGCTTTCTTTGGACTTTGTTTTTGGACTTTGCTGCCTCTCGTTCTGCGGACTGCTGCCTTGGCGCCTGTGGTCTTTCTTCCCTGACCCATGGACACCGATTGGATACTGCTGCCTCTGCTGCCCTAGCCTTTGCTCATGGACGGTGTGGCCGTGACTTTGGGGACGACTGCCTTCCTAACTCCTGACTCTCTGGCTCGTTTTCCCCTCTGGTTGCACTCTGCTAAATTTACTCTTGGTGTTTTCTGGAATCTTTTTTTTCCCTTTGACTTTCTGACTTGGACCCTTGTGCTCCCTGCCATTTTGTGACTCCCTTATAACTGTTCCACCATTTTAGCAATCTCTGACCTCTGTCTCAGCCGGTCCTCAGCCGGGTGACCTTTCTATCATCTCTCCTGTGCCTCTGACCTACTCCTCGCTGTCGATCTTGTTATTATCTCTGTTTCCCTCTCTCGTTATGTTTTACTCTCACTTTCCTGTCCTTATCTGCCTTCCTTTCCCTCTCTCGTTTTGTTTCACTCTCACTTTTCTGTCCTTATCTGCCTTCCTTTCCCTTTCTTTCTGTCCCCCCTCTTCCTTCCCCTGCCCCATAGATTGTTCTTGTCTATTATTCTCTGCCGCTTTTACTGTTATCCCACTACTTTTTGTTGCCTCACCTAGAGTCTTCGTTTGCCACCCTCGAGTATGCTCATGTTCTTACCCCCTGTTTATGTCTCGCCATAGGGGGGACCTTTTGGAATCAATCTGCTTTTTTCCCATAAAACGTGCACGCATTGCATTGCTTTCAATGGCAACGTGTGCACGTTTGGCGATTCCTTTGCGGGAGTGAGCTTTGGTGACATCTGTTAGCAATTATCACGCTCGCTCCCGCAAGGTAAATGCTGAGCGTCCCTGCTCTCGGCCACACTCCCCCCACCCCTCCCACTTTTTTAGGGTAATGCCTAGAGTCCCTCATGTGCGCTCCGCTCTGCATCAATTGATAGGTTGCAGTCACCGGTGTACTCCTTGCATATAAACCCTTCTTGCAGCCCCTACGTGGCTGTGGAGTTGAATGCTGGGCTGTGATCATCACTGGACTCCCTCCACAGCTGGGCGAGGGGCCCCTGCACTTCTAGTGTACTTCCTGCAGGGCTGGGGCTGGAAGACCCGGGAACACGGAGTCCTTTCGGTGCTTCCTGCAAGGCTGGTACCGTTTGGACGCAGTCCCGAATGTACTTTCCACCGTGCGAGGATAGAACTGCCGAAACCCCATTCGCCGTACTCCCTGCAGGTTTTAGCTCATAATTTGCCACGTGCACTGCTGAAACTGCATGCACGCGAGCCAGAAATACGTTACTGGTGTGACTCATCCCATGTCAGAGAGGTGTTGCCACTGTAAACGCACGGGACGCGTAAAGCTGGCCACTGCAGTTTCCGGCCTGTGTTGTGGGTATTGTTTTATGAGCTGTGTCTCATCTGGTGATGTACACGTGTGTTTTCTTGCCTCCCCATATCTGGGAGATTCCCCCATCCCCCACCGTGCTGTTTTTCTCTTTCACTTTTCAACTTTTCCTTTTACCCTCAGACTGTGTGTAAGTATGTGTGTTTTGTTAATGCCTTTCTAATTGGACAGTGTAGGCCACAAATAACACAGCTAGCTGATTTGATGCCCCTTGTTTTCTGATTGGCTGTTTTGTGGTGCAGATTTGAAGAGTGCATTATCACCTGACAGCAGCCTTGGTCGAAGTTCATTATATAAAGTATGGGAACTGTGATACTGTGTGTGAAGGGGCGGGGTGAGTGAGTGTGTGCACGGGGTCAAAGGCATGGCTAAAAAACAAAATTCTTCAGGCATTTGATGATGTCCCCCCACAGTGTAAAAATATCAATTCTGGGGCAGGGGCGACTTTATAGTGGTGCAACCAGTGCCACCGTACTGGGCACCAAACTCATGCAGAGGGGTGGGGGTGAGTGGTCGCTGTGTTTTGAAATATCTGATGGGCTTAAAAGAACATTCAGCAGAGTTTCTTGTGCGTCCAGCAATTTTCAGGCAGCAATAAAAATTGTCAAGATATCTCTGGTGATTAATGTATCTGCTAGAGAGAGATGGAGTTTTGACACATAATAAAGTAGCATTGAGGGGTAATATTTCTGATGCAAAGCATGTTTATCATGCAAATAACATAATTGTATTTTATGTAGCTAGTACAGTGGTGTACTGCTTTTGTCAGAGAGGCCCATTTTCACTGCCCTCTAGTTTCCAAAGGCTTCCTCCCCACTCCTTCCTTACTCTCCTTCACTGGTAACACACGGTGTCATCAGCATGACCTGTCAACCCATACCAGACCTCTGGACAGGCCCCACAGGTGGCTGCATAGCAGTGTTAAAAAGACAACCCATGGGCAGAACCTTGCAGAAGAACGTAGACCAATGCCTCTGATACTGAATTTGAATGGAAAACCCTTGAGTTTCCCCTGCATGTTAAATACAGATAAGAGTTAACCCAACATTAAGAAAAATGTCTTAACCCCTCCGACTCTGACATATATATCAAAGACTCGCTTCATTATTACTCAGTGTGGTAACCAGGCCAGAAGGCAGTGGAGCGCTGTACACTGTGAAAGGCAAAGCTAGTTGAGGAGGGATTTGGCGGGCTACTTGGATTCTGGTTGTGGTAGTTACTGCATTGTGGGTGGTGGTGTTCTTTAAAGAGATGTCTCCAACTCTTTTCTAAATTGGAGCAGGGTTGGGTCATACCTACTGGACCAGGGGGTGTCATTATAGATCCATGGTGTTTAAAAGGAGAAGGCTTGTCGCCTTGTTTTGATAGTAACCTGGCTGCAGGTATGTCAAGAGTTCCAGAGTTTGAAAACTTGTCAGCTACGTGGGTACTGATGCCGGTTGTGGTGATGGCCAGTGGTGTGGAAGGCAGACTACAAGTTCGCAAAATCAGGAGTAATGGCGATTCCTGACGCATCGCTCACACTAGACACTATCTCATCATGTGGGGAGGGACTGCGTTAAATAGTGACCTGGAGCCTGACTAGTGAAAATCTACTGGCACATGCATCAAGCAAAAATCACCTTGCAAAAATACCGAATCGCTAAAATCTCCCGTTAGCGAGTGGCAGACAATGAATCCCAATGCATCAACACCAATAGCGAAAAAATAAAGATTCGGAAAAAAAATCCCCGTTAAAATAAAGAATCGCAAAAAAATTCCCCGTTAAAATAAAGAATCGCAAAATAAAGAATCGGAAATACCGAAATTACAAATAGCGCCTGGCATTAGCTAATCGCAAATAAAGAATCGCTAATGAATGCATCAAAAGTCGCAAATACCGAAAATCTCAAAAATTGCTATTTAGCATGAGCAGATTAAGGGGAATCAGAACCAGGAGGTAAAGTTGCAGAAAAAAAAAATCCCAGAAAAACTCACAAGTGTTCCACAGATGCAATCAGTCAGAAAGTCATACAAATTGGGCCTGGAGACCCTGTTTCCTTTCACAAAATGGCAGCTCTCTACGTGCTTGCAAGGAGGATGAGAATAAATGCTGCAGCACAGCGCAGGAGAAGGATCCAGGAGAGAGTATTCAGAGTGCGCATTACATTTCTTGGCCAAAATGAGGATGAGGTATACGACAAGTACCGTCTCAATCGTGCAATGATAATGCGCCTAATTGCTGACCTGGAACCACTACTGCAGCACCAGACACGTCGGACCAATACCATTCCAGCGCACGTCCAGGTCCTATGCAGCCTGCACCTACTGGCATCTGGAAGTTTCCAGGGGGTCATAGCGGTAGCGGGAGGCGTATCGCAAAGCACACTATCACGCTTCTTCCGTAAATTCATTGATGACATGCTGACAATGATACATACCCACATCAGCTTCCCCACAACCCCACAGCAGATGGACCACACCAAACAGGAATTCTTCCAGGTGGCCCAATTCCCCCATGTCATAGGCTGCATTGACTGCACACATGTCCCCATCTGTCCACCCTCAGCCAATGAGTACATCTTCCGTAACAGGAAGTGCTATCACTCCATCAACGTGCAGGTCGTGTGCGATGCCAAGCACATCATCACGGACATAGTGGCACAATTTCCAGGGAGCACACACGACTCCTATATATTCAGACACAGTGGCATCCACAGGCGTCTGCTCAATGGAGAATTCGGAGAGGGACTCCTGCTTGGTACGTAAACATACCTATTCATAACATCTGTATCACACATGTATCATCATGACTGACGCTAAGCCTTTGCTTCCATCCTGTAGGTGACAGTGCATACGCCCTGCGGGAATATATCCTCACCCCCTACATCAACCCAGCAACACCACAGGAGCAACGCTACAACGCGGCCCACATTAGCACCAGAAATGTGATTGAGAGGACATTCGGGATCCTGAAGAGTCGCTTCCGGATCTTACATTAGACTGGTGGTGCTTTGCAATATAAACCAGACACCTGCTGCAGGATTGTAGCAGTATGTGCCATGCTGCACAACATTGCAACCAGAAGGGGGATACCCATAGAGGTGGACAGGAATGACAACTACCGGGATGATCAACCACCCACACAACACCGACAGTCACACGTTCCAAATACAGCTGAAGGTCAAAGGAGGCGGACATACATCACACAACATCATTTCAGAGCCAGGTAAGAATGAGCCATGACAATATCATTAGGAGTGCTACTGTTTACTTCACATGAGCACTTACGTAGGTAATTTTACACTGACATGCAAATTAGAGTTCCCCCACACATTGTGGGCAAAAACATGACCGTTGGCTTCACGGGAGTGCAAATGCAAAATTAAAGTGGGCCATGGTTACCCCACCATGGTCAGGGATGCAGGACTGAATGTCTAGTGGCGCTTCCCACGAACACTCAGCCTCCTATCGCGTGTCTCCTCATCCTCACCACGCTGTGTCTCTGTGGCTGTGGAGCAGCGCGAACTGCGCCTCCTGGTGCAGGTCTCCAGCACCAACATGCTGCTCACACTGGATGCAGCCTCACTGCCATCCTCCCCTCCCAAGTTGCTGCCACTGAATGTCCCTGACTGCAAGTGTTCCACTGCAGTGGTCACCTGGCCTAAGACCTTCGCCACGTCACCACAGTAATGTCCGAGGTCCACCTGCAGTGACACAGAGCGGCGGGACAACACAGCAGTGCTGTTGCAGAGCTTTGTGATGGCCCTGGTCGATGCTGTGGAACGGAGCAAGTTCTGCCTATGCCTCCGGCGCTCGCTGTGTTGTCCTGCTCGGATGGCACGGGTGAGCTCCTGGAGGTTCTGACTAATGTCCCTATTGCCCTCTGCCACAACTGTGGTCATGTGCCGCACAGCGTCAGTTAGAGTGCACATATGTTTGGCGAGTCGTGAAATATTGAGGTTCATTTTCCCCATGTGTCTCCCCTGCAGGCGCTGAACACGCAGCATCTGGGCCTCGACTCCACCATAAATGTTCCTTGCCTGGTCGGCTCGCTCGGCAGTAATGCGCATGGACCTGCGCCGCTGCGTGACTCTGCCACGTGCTGGTGGTGGTGCTGGCGGTGTGACACCTGTATGACTTTGCCCACTTGTGGGTGCAGGACTCGGGCATGCATCCATCACCTGCAGGGAGGGGACATGTGCCCTGCGTCTTGGTGGTATTGTCGCTGCTGGTGGTGGTGGTGGTATTGTCGCTGGTGGTGGTGGTGGTGGTATTGTTGCTGGTGGTGGTGGGAATTGACCTTCCTGCGGAGTGTCGCCATCGGTATCTGCCGGTGTTTCGGAGATGATGAGGCGCTCACTATCATCTGAATCCCCAGGAGATGCATCTGTGTATGAAACAGTGCATTGTTAGTTTATTTTGTGACTACATCTGTTTGTCATTCTGCATTTATGTCCTACAATGAATTACATGATATGACTCTCTGTTGGCCCTGTACTGCTGATCTCATTTATTTAGCATTTGTGACTATACATGCACACTTTGCTGACATGACTACGACTCCCATGATGCAATACTGATGTGAGGGCATATGTGTTATGCACTTCTGCCTGCACACTGTGATTGACCTGGGGGGTTGGGGATGGGTATACGTACGCAGCGTATGGGCGCAGGCATGCATCTTACCTTGTTCGGTGGTGGCTGCGCCGGAGGTGTCCATCTGCGTTACTCCGACGACCGCCTCTGGCTCAATGGTCCCCTCGACGTGCTCCTCCAGGGCAGTGTTTGCAGGTACTGTGGATGGCCCCCCTCCTGTGCCGGCTGCCTCCTTGACCCTTTCAGAAATTCTTTCCTTTGCCCTCTTCCTGAGGTCATACCACCTCTTCTTTAGGTCGTCGATGCTGCGGTGCGTCACTCCCACAGCATTCACCCTCTCCCTGATGCGAAGCCAAATTTTCATCTTCTCAGCTTCGGGCGTCTTGAGTGACAGCTTGCCAAACAGTTTGTCATGCTTGCTGCTCACCCCCTCGATCAAGTGCTCAAGTTCCCTGTCAGAGAACATTCTCTTCCTCTTCCTGGGCGGGAAGGTAAGGTGGATGGTTTCAGTGGGTGAATTCTCTTGCCTCAGCCTGTGTGCTCTGCCTCCTCCTGTGAGCTCCTCAGGGCAGGGAATGAGGGTGGCGCTGGTTGACTTTCTGGTTGTGATGTCATCAGCCCGCTTCTAGAGCGACCCGTTTTTAGCGAATTCGCTAATACCGAACTCGCAAATACCGAATTCGGTAATACCGAATTCGGTAATTGCTATTCGTTATTTTCAGATATCGCTATTGAGTATTCGGTAAATAATAGCGATTTTTAAGGAATCACTGAGATTTACCGAATCTGTTCATGCATTCCGAAATGCGATTCCTTATTACCAATTCTTTATTTATCGCTATTAAGAAATCGCTTTTCGGGATGTTGATGCATGTGCACCCTAGTGTTTATTTATGTGTTGTTTTTTAAAACATAAATACAACTAACAAGCGTTGGCATAGCCAATAGATCTTGCCTGTGGGACCTTATAAGTGTTTAGTTATCCAGCACAATATCCTTGGTGCAACAACATCGACTGTTGCATGGCTAAACACTTATAAGGTCCCCAAGGCGAGCCCTATTGGCTATGCCAATGCTTGTGTTAATGTGTAACTTTGTGTAATTTATTGGACCTCTGTTGATACTCTTGTAAAGCGCTCTGATACCTCCGGGTCCAGCCAATGCAATATAAAACTCATAAATAAATAAATAAAATAAATGATAGGGGTTTGTACGCTGCCCCGGCCTAGGTCTCCTCTGACCCACACCCGGCTGAGGTAAATGTATTTTCTCTGCAATACACGATACAGGGCAAACCAAACAACCTTGAACCTCAAGGGGGCGCAAACATAACACCCCTGGCGGCAAGGCACAGTGCGCTAACCCCGACGCTCCAGTTGTGTCAATGGAGCACACTACAAGCCCCATCACCAGTTGCTCCTGTTGAGTGTCAGCTCTCGCTGCACTTTTTGTGCTATGATAGGCAGATGGACACAGACTACCCAGCATTCTGTGTTTGAAGGGGTGAGGAAGCATGTTCCAACATGATGTCGAGCTGAGGGACTTCCAAACTTTAGAAAAGAAAATTAACTCATCAGTAGGGGTGGGCAGAAAACTTTGCTCCACCAGTGTAGCAGATAAAGCCAGCCACCCCTGCTCACCGACCCGGTCCCTGCTTCTGAAAGCAGCCAGGCCAGGGGCAGCCTCCCCGGGCCCCAGTGGACACCTGTCTACAGAGACTGGACCCTCGGCTGGCTTGCAGGACGGGGGGCTCACGCACCCCGGGGCCCACGGACGGAACATGAGCCCCGGGCCTGGTCCCAGCTTCTGAACCCTAGCCAGGCCGGGGAGAGCCTCCCCGGGCCCTGGTGGACACCCATCCTCAGCGCCCGGACCCTCGGCAGGCTTGCAGGATTTGGGGCTCCGAGAGAGGCCAGCTATCCCAGGTCAACCGAGGCTCCACAGCACTGCGGTATTGTTACGGTTTACGGGGGATTCTGACTAAGAGGCATTCAGTCATAATCCCACAGATGGTAGTTTCATCCCATTGGCTCCTCAGCCAAGAACACACACCAAATGTCTGAAGCTGCGTTTCCTCTCGTACTGAGCAGGATTACTATTGCAACAACACATCATCAGTAAGGTAAAACTAACCTGTCTCACGACAGTCTAACCCAGCTCACGTTCCCTATTAGTGGGTGAACAAACCAACGCTCGGTGAATTCTACTTCACAATGATAGGAAGAGCTGACATCGAAGGATCAAAAAGCGATGTCGCTATGAACGCTTGGCCGCCACAGGCCAGTTATCCCTGTGGTAACTTTTCTGACACCTCCTGCTTGAAACCCAAAAAGTGAGAAGGATCATGAGGCCCTGCTTTCACGGTCTCTATTCATACTGAAAATCGAGATCAAACAAGCTTTTGCCCTTCTGCTCCGCGGGAGGTTTCTGTCCTCCCTAAGCTCGCCTTAGGACACC